>NC_064927.1:391612874-391915905 GCF_023897955.1 Schistocerca gregaria | reverse complement strand
AGAGCACGTTGGGTGGCACGGGATACATGCGGACGTGCATTGTCCTGTTGGAACAGCAAGTTCCCTTGCCGGTCTAGGAATGGTGGAACGATGGGTTCGATGACGGTTTGGATGTACCGTGCACTATTCAGTGTCCCCTCGACGATCACCAGAGGTGTACGGCCAGTGTAGGAGATTCCTCCCCACACCATGATGCCGGGTGTTGGCCCTGTGTGCCTCGGTCGTATGCAGTCCTGATTGTGGCGCTCACCTGCACGGCGCCAAACACGCATACGACCATCATTGGCTCCAAGGCAGAAGCGACTCTCATCGCTGAAGACGACACGTCTCCATTCGTCCCTCTATTCACGCCCGTCGCGACACCACTGGAGGCGGGCTGCACGATGTTGGGGCGTGAGCGGAAGACGGCCTAACGGTGTGCGGGACCGTAGCCCAGCTTCATGGAGACGGTTGCGAATGGTCCTCGCCGATACCCCAGGAGCAACAGCGTCTCTAATTTGCTGGGAAGTGGCGGTGCGGTCCCCTACGGCACTGCGTTGGATCCTACGGTCTTGGCGTGCATCCGTGCATCGCTGCGGTCCGGTCCCAGGTCGACGGGAACGTGCACCTTCCGCCGACCACTGGCTACAACATCGATGTATTGTGGAGACCTCACGCCCCACGTGTTGAGCAATTCGGCGGTACGTCCACCCGGCCTCCCGCATGCACACTATACGCCCTCGCTCAAAGTCCGTCAACTGCACATACGGTTGACGTCCACGCTGTCGCGGCATGCTACCAGTGTTAAAGACTGCGATGGAGCTCCGTATGCCACGGCAAACTGGCTGACACTGACGGCGGCGGTGCACAAATGCTGCGCAGCTAGCGCCATTCGACGGCCAACACCGCGGTTCCTGGTGTGTCCGCTGTGCCGTGCGTGTGATCATTGCTTGTACAGCCCTCTCGCAGTGTCCGGAGCAAGTATGGTAGGTCTGACACACCGGTGTCAATGTGTTCGTTTTTCCATTTCCAGGAATGTATGTTTCAAAATCGTGCTGCATATCGACGTTAATGATATGGACCTGTAACTTAGTGGATTACTCCTAACACCTGTCTTGAATACTGGTGTGGCCCGTGCAACTTTCCAGGATTTAGGTACGGATCTTTCGTCAAGCGAACGGTTGTATATGATTGTTAAGTATGGAGCTAATGCATCAGCATACTACGAGAGGAACCTAATTGGTATACAGTCGCGAACAGAAGACTTGCTTTTATTAAGTGGCTTTAGTTGCTTCACGGCCTGGCCGCAGTGGATACACCGGTTCCCGTGAGTTCACTGAAGTTAAGCGCTGTCGGGCGTGGCTGGCACTTGGATGGGTGACCATCCAAGCGCCATGCACTGTTGCATTTTTCGGGGTGCACTCCGCCTCGTGATGCCAATTGAGGAGCTACTCGACCGAATGGTAGTGGCTCCGGTCAAAGAAAGCCATCATTACGACCGGGAAAGCGGTGTGCTGACCACACGCCCCTCCTATCCGCATCCTCAACACAGGATGACACGGCGGTCGGATGGTCCCGATGGGCCACTTGTGGCCTGAAGACGGAGTGCTTTAAGTTGCTTCACTACTCCAAGGATATTTCCTTCCACGTTACTCATGTTGGCAGCTGTTCTCGATTCGAATTCTGGAATATTTACTTCGTCTTCTTTTGTGAAGGCATTTCTGAAGTCTGTGTTTAGTAACTCTGCTTTGGCAACACTGTCTTCGATAGTATCTCCATTGCTGTCGCGCAGAGAAGGCATTGTTGTTTCTTTCCGCTAACACACTTCACATATGACCAGACTCTTTGGATTTTCTGCCAGGTTTCGAGACAAAGTTTCGTTGTGGAAACTGTTATAAGCATCTCGCGGCGAAGTCCGCGCTAAATTTCGAGCTTCTGTAAAAGAACGCCAATCTTGGGGATTTTACGTCTGTTTAAATTTGGCATGTTTGTTTCGTTTTTTCTCCAACAGTGTTGTAAATGTTTCAAATGGCTCTGACCACTATGGGACTTAACATCAATCGTCGTCAGTCCCCTAGAACTTAGAACTACTTAAACCTTACTAACCTAAGGACATCACACAACACCCAGTCATCACGAGGCAGAACAGTGTTATAACTCGTTTGCGTACCAAGGAGGATTAGCTCCGTCGTTTGTTAATTTATTTGGTATAAATCTCTCAATTTGTTCCTCCAGGACAAACAGTGAGTCAAGTGTTTCACATAGGTGTCCATGAAAGAGCGAATTTACCGGTTCCGGACACGGGAGACAAGTGGATACTGCATCGTTACAACACCCCCTGTTACATGCACTTCCGTCACAGAAGTTTGGCGGGCGGTGTGGCCGAGGGGTTCTAGACGCTTCGTTCTGGAATCGCGCGACCGCTACGTCGCAGGTTCGAATCCTAACTCGGGCATGGATGTGTGTGACGTCCTTATGTTAGTTAGGTTTAAGTAGTTGTAAGTTCTAGGGGACTGATGACCTCAGATGTTAAGTCCTATAGTGCGCAGAGCCATTTGAACCATCACAGAAGCTTTGGCTTGAAAAGACAATTTTGTAGAGAGTACTCTACTGCATTGGCTCCTTACTTATCTTGCATTTATTGCGAATCTCTTGCCCAACGTAAAGTCCCAAGCGACTGGAAAAAAGCTCAGGTGACGCCTGTATATAAGAAGGTTAGAGGGACGGATCCTCAAAATTACAGACCAATATCCTTAACATCGAGAATGAGATTTTCACTCTGCAGCACAGTGTGCGCTGATACGAAACTTCCTAGCAGATTAAAACTGTGTGCACGACCGAGACTCGAACTCGGGACCTTTGCCTTTCGCGGGCAAGTGCTCTACCATCTGAGCTACCGAGAGCTCAGGAGAGCTTCTGTAAAGATTGGAAGGTAGGAGACGGATACTGGCAGAAGTAAAGCTGTGAGTACCGTGCGTGAGTCGTGCTTCGGTAGCTCAGATCGTAGAGCACTTGCCCGCGAAAGGCAAAGGTCCCAAGTTCGAGTCTCGGTCTGGCACACAGTTTTAATCTGCCAGGAAGTTTCATATCAGCGCACACTCCGCTGCAGAGTGAAAATCACATTCTCGAACATATTCTCAGTTCGAATATAATGAATTTACTCGAGACAGAGAAGTTGCTGTCGATGCATCAGCACGGCTTTAGAAAGCATCGCTCCTGCGAAACGCAACTCGCCGTTTTTTCACATGATATCTTGCAAACCATGGATGAATGGTATCACACGGATGCCATATTCCTTGACTTCCAGAAAGCGTTTGACTCGGTGCCCCACTGCAGACTCCTAACTAAGGTACGAGCATATGGGATTGGTTCCCAAGTACGTGAGTGGCTCGAAAACTTCCTAAGTAATAGAACCCAGTACGTTGTCCTCGATGGTGAGTGTTCATCGGAGGTGAGGGCATCATCTGTAGTGCCCCAGGGAAGTGTGGTAGGTCCGCTGTTGTTTTCTATCTACATGAATGATCTTTTGGATAGGGTGGATAGCAATGTACAGCTGTTTGCTGATGATGCTGTGGTGTATGGGAAGGTGTCGTCGTTGAATGACTGCAGGAGGATACAAGATGATTTGGACAGGATTTGTGATTGGTGTAAAGAATGACATCTAACTCTAAATATAAATAAATGTAAATTAATGCAGATGAATAGGAAAAAGAATCCCGTAATGTTTGAATACTCCATTAGTAGTGTAGTGCTTGACACAGTCACGTCGATTAAATATTTGGGCGTAACACTGCAGAGCGATATGAAGTGGGACAAGCATGTAATGGCAGTTGTGGGGAAGGCGGATAGTCGTCTTCGGTTCATTGGGAGAATTTTGGGAAGATGTGGTTAAGCTGTAAAGGGGATCGCTTATAAAACAATAATACGACCTATTCTTGAGTACTGCTCGAGCGTTTGGGATCCCTATCAGGTCGGATGGAGGGAGGACGTAGAAGAAATTCAGAGGCGGGCTGCTAGATTTGTTACTGGTAGGTTTGATCGTCACGCGAGTGTTACGAAAATGCTTCAGAAACTCGTGTGGGAGTCTCTAGAGGAAAGGAGGCGTTCTTTTCGTGAATCGCTACCGAGGAAATTTACAGAACCAGCATTTGAGGCTGACTGCAGAAGAATTTTACTGCCGCCAGCTTATATTTCGCGGAAAGACCACAAAGATAAGAGAGATTAGGGCTCGTACAGAGGCATAGTGAGCCATTTTTCCCTCGTTCTGTTTGGGAGTGGAACAGGGAGAGATGATGCTAGTTGTGGTACGAGGTACCCTCCGCCACGCACCGTATGGTGGATTGTGGAGTATGTATGTAGATGTAGATGTTGCTCCACAGCCCCACTATTCATCTGATCCGGCTCCCTATGACTTTTTTCTTTTCCCGAAGTTGAAAAATGTTTTAAAAGGACTGAATTGTCGGACTGTGGTGAACATTCAAAGATTGTCACCGATACGTTAAAGACCCTACCACTTGAAACCTTTGAACGCTTCTACCAATTTTGCGAACAACTATTCCGCCGGTTTATGAATGTAACAACTCTGAAGGACTCAATATTGTCGTTTGAACGAAAGAAAGGAAGAAATACATAAAATAAAATGAAAACTTTGGCCAATAAAAAATCTGCTTCGTCACTTTTCTCACACCCCTTGTAGATTCATAAGGTGTACGACTGACTACGTTGTACGACAATCGACATCAATACCCGTTAGAAGTTCAGCACACTTTGGTAGCTCTGAGGGAGATAATCATCAACAAATTTTTTCAGCTAAATATGACATACTTGAAGAACTTTTGAATTTCCTCCCTCGTCGAACAGAAGCTAGGCTAGACGCGGCGTTGCAAGGTATTAGCGCGATGTATTCCGGTGGCGTGCAAATCTTTTGTCCGTTGCGCTCACGTGCAGTGATTAGTTTAGGCGAATAGCTAGTGTACGAACGAAATTACGGGAAATTGTTCTTACTATCGCCTTCTGCAACTTTTACAGTGTGTCACGAAGCATCGTGTACAAAGAAGCACATTGGCCCACGTGTCGTTACAATGGTGGTGTCGGGCAAACACGCGCTAGGACCCGGCCGGCGGGTGTCATTGTGCTGCCGCTGCGGCTGTCGGCGCAGAGGGGTGTCGGTGCGACCGCGCTTCGCTTTTGTTCTCACTAATGAGGGGCAGTTCAGCGCCCTGCGTGGGAGCGCCGGTGACCGGCCGCCATCTCTAAAATGTGCTAATGAACGAAATTGACGTGAATGGCTGCAATTTCGGAAACAAGAGAGCGCCGCAGCGCCATTGTGGGCGTCGCGCCTCACACCGCGCATGCGCACTGCTCCGGCCCGCATTGTACACCGTCAGCGGCGGCACCCGTCCTTTGTGTGCGCGTCAAGCCGCCGAGTGACGAACGGCGGAGCGTCGTCCGTCCACACGCGCTTCTGCCGACACTCACTAGTGAGATTATGCCAATAAATCTGATTTGCTATCTTTCTTCAAATTTTGCAGGGATATCGGCGCTGAAGTCGGAGATTACATCGTGAGTACACTGAAAGAAAAAAAAAAGGCGCACATCGTCCCATTCCGTAATAATGGCCGCGCAACAGACACTCGAAACTACAAGCTAATTTGTTATACAATCGTGAAGCTCACAGAATGGAAGGAGAAAAAACAATGAGACTTCATATATTGAGAGGTTATGTGATGTTAGTTCAGTGATTAGAAAATCAAGTCGAATATACAGAACACTTGACACTAGGAGCTTACTTATCGGTATAATGATGCCCCCCCCCCCCCCCCCCGACACGTTCCCCTCCCCCCTCCTCCCTTCGACTTGGATACATATGCTGATTCAGCTGAGAAGGGTGCCATAAAGCCTATGGCTCCGTGGGGTTTCCTACAAGGGTGCAGCAGGTAGCGAAGCTGTCCCGAGCACCCGGTTCACTAACGAGGTGTTTGCGAACAGAACCTCCCTTACTGCTTGTCTACCACAGTCGCTCATCCTCAGTGCAGGAGTTGTCATCGTTTCCCAGACAGTGTTGTCGTCGATAGCTTTCATTCCGTGCTTTTTCCTATACGACTTCTGTTCTATGCAGTGTACACGATGGAAGTGATAACAAAAACGAAAGGGAGGCCGTGTGTTATCAAGGATGATCATCGCTTCCGTATTTATAGGAAAAATGAAGAATATACGAACTGGATATGCGTCAATTATGAAAGGAGTAGGCGCAAAAGCCGTTTAAAAATTGCAAATGGGAAAATCGTTGCTCAACAGCAACATTCTTGTCCACCTGATAAAACAGATGTGGAGGCAAAGAAAAGACTACATAATTGCAGAAAAAGAGTTCGTGAAGAAAAGACAGTGCCTGTAGCCCAAATTTTCAAGCAGGAATTTCAAGATTTGAAAGATAAAGGATTAGAATTCGTGGCTTATATTCCGAATTATGACAGCTCCAAGACTCAATTGTATAAGGCGAGAACCCTGGCTCTAGTTCGGAAATTCACCTTAGCGAAGACCTTTTGAAATTAACGAAAGCTAATAGTTTTTTGAATATTGATGATGGCTCTGTTCCAGGCAAGAGACTTCTAGTGTTTGCTTGTGAAGAAGAGAAACTCCTTTGTGACAATGAAACTGTGCTTACGGATGGGACATTTGACAGCTGTTAGGAACAGTTCAAACAGTTGTACTTAATCCATGTCGACATCGTAAGTACAGAAGAGGCAACTAAGATATTTCCTGTTTTATTTGCTTTGCTGTCAGACAAAAGTCGAAATTCACATGAAAGGCTCTTTTCTGGATTGAAATCTAAGATGCCTGGGTAGACACCAAAAACTGCAGTGCTAGATTTTGAAATGGCTACAATTAAAGCAATGAATTCAGTGTTCCCTGAAATTGTAATTTTCACTTTAACCAGTGTCTGTGGAAGAAGATACAGGAACTGGGATTAACGGAAGACTATAGGGATAGGGAGGAAGTCCGATTGTTTTGTCGCATGTGTGCTGCACTGTCGATGAAGCGTGGATTTTAATAATGGAACAAATGCCCAGCAGAGAGAAAATCACAGCATTTGCAGACTATATGGTTGATCAGTGGATGGAAAATCCTAATATACCTATTGGAATGGGGAATGTTTTTAACCAACGACACAGAACGGCTAATGCTGTCGAAGGTTGGCATAGAAAACTGAACTCCTCAATAAATCAGAAACATCCAAATGTGTACTTTCTGATTCAAAAGCCGAAGAAGGAGGCAGTGAATGCTATTTTTGAAATTAAAAAAGATTCCATTGGCCTACCTCTTCAAAAAAGAAAGAAAAGGTACATAGATCTTGACAAAAGATTAAAAGACATTATGAAAACGTATGAAGACTCTTCAGATTTAAAAAGGAGTTTAAAATCTCTAGCGCTTTTACAAAAAATTGAATAAAAAATTACGATTGATAAAAAAACGTTATCAGTTTGCTACTGTAATGTTGAACAATAACAACAAGAACAAGAAAAAATAAACAACAACAAAACCAACAATAAATAAATAAAATGAAAAAATGGAAAAAAACATTTAAACATGCTTATGTACTACGTGCATAGCCAGTCCTAATCCTGGATAAAATGTAAAGGGATCTTCTTATTTTCATGTCAGACGAAAAAAAAAAAAAAAAATGGTTCAAATGGCTCTGAGCACTATGGAACTTAACATCCATGGTCATCAGTCCCCTAGAACTTAGTACTACTTAAACCAAACTAACCTAAGGACATCACACAACACCCAGCCATCACGAGGCAGAGAAAATCCCTGAAACCGCCGGGAATCGAACCCGGGCGTGGGAAGCGAGAACGCTACCGCACGACCACGAGATGCGGGCTGTCAGACGGAAGGTTCACGGTTACGGTATTTATTTGTAGTCGGAAACACGAGTGTCACCAAGGACGGGCCTAGAGATTCGAAAAGTTCGATGATAAAAAATTTACCGTGATGTTCTGTGTGAAAAATTCTGGGATGTGCTGTGGGCCTTAAAAATTGTTGTTTCAAAACGGTACGTGTAAATACAGCACACATTTTACCAGCATCAATAATTTCGCAAAGATAACTTGCCGATTCTGGAGTTTCGTCATATATGTCATATGAAACTAATTACTTGTATTTGGCGGACCTCATTCACAGAAGTACGCTTTTAACGGCATTTCTAAAGTTCTAATACAAAATCTGCTATTTATAGAATTTTTAACTCGACAAAAGTGAAATTTCACTTTGTAAATTTCTTACATAACCTCCTGTCCTGTGAAACTTCCAGAATTCTTGGAGAGGAAGGTGGAATGAGGACTCAGACAGCTGGTTGCCCACTTTTCTGTCAGTCTTTTAAACACGATCATATTTGCCTTTATTATTCTCCAACAGGAGCATTTTTCAACTGATTATTATGTAGTTAATTTTATATAGATGAAATTCCAACTAGATGAACTTTAGTGGAGTCAGCTATATTAAGCAACGAATTTTATCATCTGTAGACATCAAGAACAGCATTCTAGTTATCGAGACTTTAAAGGCCGCATCTAACCATAGGAAAATATTCTGTAATTTCTTTCAGATGAACACGCCCATTGTCGCGTAAATTTTTATCTAATTACTAACAGTAAACCCTGCTTTGCCCAGATATTTATTCATCCCAGTTTTATGTCAGTTCATCCCCTCCTCCCTCATCTCTCTTGTCCATTTAGTCCTATCCCGTCTCTCTATCCACCTCCTACTTCCGCCCATCTCCTCCATTTGCCCCCCTCTCTCACAACACTTCCTCCTCCTCTCCATCCTCCACGCCTTTCCATCCATCTTCCCATCTCTGTCCACCGCCTCCTCTGCTTTTTCTAATAGTACATCAAATTCACAATAACACCCCTAATTTATGTATTTATTACAGTGTTCCATTAGTCATTCACAACCTTCCCCCTTTCTCTGTTTACCTGCTGCTCCCTCTCTCTTTTAATCTGCTTCTCTCACTTCTCTGGATGCACCTCCTCCCCCTTCCCCGCCCCATCACGTTCTCCTCCCTCCATACATCTCCTCCTCCGCCTCCGTCATGCCATCTCCCCTTTCCCCGTCTATGAAGAAATACGTATATCTGCCAACTTTCATGCTGACTGACGAAACGATGTTGAATTTATTTAAAAGTAGGCCAACCCTCCGCCATCCAGCATACGTTGGCTTGTATAAATGCCTTCACCACTAAAACATACATACATGAGCCAACTCCCAAGCTGATGAGTCAAACGGTGTGTAATTCTTTTGTAAGGTACCCTCCGCCATACACCGTATGAAATTTCACGTAGACGGTGAGGTCTCCCTTGTTTAGAAGATCAAATGTACAAAATTTCATCAAGATCGGAGCAACACTGTGGTTTTTGTTGAAATCCGTAAGTAAAGTACCCTCCACTGCACGAAGTTTTATGTAGACAGTGACCTTCCCTCTATGCCGACTTAGTTGCGAAACATAAATAATAGATTTGAACAACAGAAATCATGTGACGATTTCTGTCGTATAAGGGGCCACATAGCTATTAAATAATAGCAACGAGATTACGAGAGCAGTGACTTTCAGTGTTACGCAAAATAACGTTATACCTTGTAAATTATCACGACACAAAATGAAGATGATAAGCAATGTGGGACTTACTTCCGTTTGCGTTTGAAACTCTCGGAGATATCCTGTGTGGTGAGGAAGGTGGGAGGGGGCAGCAAGGGGAGCCTCAATTTGTTTTGCCGGCCCGTGCCTCTGACAGGTTTAGCGCGCAACTGCTCGTAGGAAACCCCACGGTAGGTAACCCCACGGTAGGAAACCCCACGACACCAAGCCTATGCATCCTCTCCTGTGGCAAACTGGCCCACGACTGCTGTAACCAGTCTTTGATGTCCTGGAGACTGGCATTAAGATGGAGTTGGCGACTGAGCTGGTACCAAAATTGTTGAATCGGGGACAGATCTGAGGAACTAGCTGCCCACACAAGTACGTCAGCATCATGCAGGCAATTCATAGAGACCCGAGCATTTTCTTGTTCAAAAGTGGCACCACGATACTGTGAAATAAAAGGATAGGTTTGATGACGCAGGATGTGCTTGACACACCCTTGAGCCATCAGAGTTTCGTCAACCACTACCAAACTTTACCTGAACATACCTGCTGGCTCCCCGCACCAAGACACCAGCAGTATCCGTCCGTTGTGGCCGAGCGGTTGTAGCGCTTCAGTCCGGAACCGAGCGACTGCTACAGTCGCAGGTTCGAATCCTGCCTCGCGCATGGTTGGGTGTGCTGTACTTAGGTTAGTTTGGCTTACGTAGTTCTAAGTTCTAGGGGACTGATGACCTCAGATGTTAAGTCCCATAGTGCTCAGAGCCATTTGAACCAATATTATGGAAATGGAAGAGGATGTAGATGAAGATGAAATGGGAGGTATGATACTGCGTGAAGAGTTTGACTGAGCATTGAAAGACCTAAGTCGAAACAAGGGCCCGGAGTAGAGAATATTCCATTAGAACTACTGACAGCCGTGGGAGAGCCAGTCCTGACAAAACTCTACCATCTGGTGAGAACGATGTATGAGACGGGCGAAATACCCTCACACTTCAAGAAGGATATAATAACTCCAATCCCAAAGAAAGCAAGTGTTGACAGATGTGAAAATTGCCGAACTATCACTTTAATAAGTCACGGCTGCAAAATACTAACGAGAATTCTTTACAGACGAATGGAAAAACTAGTAGAACCCGACCTCGGGGAAGATCAGTTTGGTTCCGTAGAAATGTTGGAACACGTGAGGCAATACTGAAACTACGACTTATTATAGAAGATAGATTAAGGAAACGCAAACCTACGTTTCGAGCATTTGTAGACTTAGAGAAAGCTTTTGACAATGTTGACTGAAATAATCTCTTTCAAATTCTGAAGGTGGCAGGGGTACAATACAGGGAGCGAAAGGCTATTTACAATTTGTACAGAAAGCAGATGGCAGTTATAAGAGTCGAGGGACATGAAAGGGAAGCAGTGGTTGGGAAGGGAGTGAGACAGGGTTGTAGCCTCTCCCTGATGCTATTCAATCTGTATATTGAGCAAGCAGTAAAGGAAACAAAAGAAAATTTCGGAGTAGGTATTAAAGTCAATGGAGAAGAAATAACAACTTCGAGGATCACCCGATGGCATTATAATTCTGTCAGAGACAGCAAAGGACTTGGAAGAGCAGTTGAACGGAATGGACAGTGTCTTGAAAGGAGGATATAAGATGAACATCAACAAAAGCAAAACGAGGATAATGGAATGTAGTCGAATAAAGTCGGGTGATGGTGAGGGAATTAGATTAGGAAATGAGACACTGAAACTAGTAAAGGAGTTTTGCTATTTGTGGAGCAAAATAACTGATGGTGGTCGAAGTAGAGAGGATATAAGATGTACTGGGAATGACAAGGAAAGCGTTTCTGAAGAAGATAAATTTGTTAACATCGAGTATAGATTTAAGTGTAAGGAAGTCGTTTCTGAAAGTGTTTAAATGGAGTGTAGCCATGTATGGAAGTGAAACATGGACGATAAATAGTTTGGGCAAGAAGAGAATAGAAACTTTTGAAATGTCGTGCTACAGAAGAATGCTGAAGATTAGATGAGTAGATCACATAACTAATGGAAAGCTATTAAATAGAACTGGGGAGAAGAGGAGATTGTGGCACAACTTGACTAGAAGAACGGATCGGTTGGTAGGACGTGTTCTGAGGCATCAAGGGCTCACCAATTTAGTATTGGAGGGCAGCGTGGAAGATAAAAATCGTAGAGAGAGACCAAGAGATTAATACTCTAATCAGATTCAGAAGGATGTAGGTTGCAGTAGGTACTGGGAGATGAAGAAGCTTGCATAGGATAGAGTAGCATGGAGAGGTGCATCAAACCAGCCTCGGGACTGAAGACCACAACAACAACAGTATCTGCAGAGGTGATTGTAGTGTCTATTTGTAGGGAAATACATCAAATGGTTCAAATGGCTTTGAGTACTATGAGACTTGACCTATGAGGTCATCAGTCCCCTAGAACTTAGAACTACTTAAACCTAACTAACCTAAGGACATTACACACATCCATGCCCGTGGTAGGATTCGAACCTGCGACCGTAGCGGTCGCGCGGTTCCAGACTGAAGGGCTTAGAACCGCTCGACCACTCCGGCCTGCACGCAGATCCTCCCTTGTGTTGTAAGACGCGGTCGACTGAAGCCTTGACAACAATTATGGCTACCCTCACGTTCCCATACCGTCCACTATCGGACCTCTGTCGCATCCAATTGTCCTACCAATCTGGATATTGAACGATTCAACAAGAGGGCCAAATTGAAACTCTCGATGAGATACCATTCGAAATCTGTCTGGTGCTGATAACGCTGTTTCACACGAGTTCACGGCAACTTCATGCCCTTCACTGTGATCACACCTACATCTACATCATACTCCGCAAGCCACGTATCGTCGGTGTGTGATACTTTTGGTACCCACTAACTGATTCCTTCCCGCCCCTCTCCCCCTCCCCCTCTCTCTGCATGTTCCTCTCGCGAATGGTTTTCGGTAAGAATGACTTTCGGTAAGCCTATGTATTAGCTGTAATTTCTCGAGTTTTCTCGCTGTGGACATTTTGTGAGGTAAGAAGCAATACGTTGACCGGCTTTTCCCGGAAAGCGCTTACTCGAAATTTCAATAGTAAACCTCTCCTTGATGGACAACGCCTCTCTTGTAACGTCTGCCACTAGAGTTTGTTGAGTATATCTGCAACGCTCTCGCGCCGGCGCAACGAGCCAGTGGCGAAACGCGCCACTATTCGTTGGATCTTCTCTACCTCTTCTATAAATCCTACTTGGTCATGGTCCCAGAGTGATGAACAGTACTAATAAACCCCTCGAACAAACATCTTGTAAGACACTTCCTTCGTGGACGAGTTAAATTTCCTTCACAGTTTTCCGTTGTACACTATGTGATCAAAAGTATCCGGACAACCGGCTGAAAATGACTTAAAGTTCGTGGCGCCCTCCATCAGTAATGAGAGAACACAATGTGGTATTGGCCCACCCTTAGCCTTGATGACAGCTTCCACTCTCGCAGGCATACGTTCAATCAGGTGCTGGAAGGTTTCTTGGGGAATCGCAACCCATTCTTCACGGAGTGCTGCACTGCGGAGAGGTATCGAAGTCGGTCGGTGAGGCCTGGCACGAAATCGGCGTTCCAAAACATCCCAAAGGTGTTCTATATGATTCAGATCAGGACTCTGTGCAGGCCTCTCCATTACAGGTATGTTATTGTCGTGTAACCACTGCGCCACAGACCGTGTATTATGAACAGGTGCTCGATCGTGTTAAAAGATGCAATCGCCATCCCCGAATTGCTCTTCAACAGTGGGAAACAGGCAGGTGCTTAAAACAACAATGTAGGCCCGTGCTGTGAGAGTGTCACACAAAACAACAAGCGGTGCAAGCCCCCTCCATGAAAACCACGACCACGCCATAACACCACCGCCTCCGAATTTTATTGTTGGCACTACACACGCTGACAGATGACGTTCACCGGGTATTCGCCACACCGACACCCTGCCATCGGATCGCCACATTGTGTACCGTGATTCGTCACTCCACAGAACGTTTTTCCACTGTCCAATCGTTCAATGTTTACACTCCTTACACCAAGCTAGCCGTCGTTCGGCATTTACCGGCGTGGTGTTTGGATTATGAGCAGTCTCTCGACCATGAACTCCCAAGTTTTATCACCTTCCGACTAACTGTCTTGCAGTGGATCCTGATGCAGTCTGGAATTTCTGTGTGATGGTCTGGATAAATATCTGCCCATTACACATTACGACCGTCTTCAAGTAGCAGCGGCCCTCATCTCGTGGTCGTGGGTAGCGTTCTCGCTTCCCACGCCCGGGTTCCCGGGTTCGATTCCCGGCGGGGTCAGGGATTTTCTCTGCCTCGTGATGGCTGGGTGTTGTGTGATGTCCTTAGGTTAGTTAGGTTTAAGTAGTTTTAAGTTCTAGGGGACTGATGACCATAGATGTTAAGTCCCATAGTGCTCAGAGCCATTTTTGAACTATCGGCGCTCCGTGTCAGTCAACAAACGAGGTCGGCCTGTGCGGTTTTGTGCCGTATGTGTCCCTTCACGTTTCCACTTCGCTATCACATCGGGAACACTGGACTTATGAGTGTGGAAATCTGGCGTATAGACGTTTGACATAAGTGACACCCATTCACCTGACCAAGTTCGAAGTACGTGAGTTCCGCGGAGCGCCCCATTCTGCTCTCTCACGATGTCTAATGACTACTGAGGTCGCTGACATGGAGTGCCTGGCTGTAGGTAGCGGCACAATACCTCTAATATGAAAAACGTATTTTTTTTTTGTGGGGGGGGGGGGGGTTCCGGATACTTTTCATTACATAGTGTATCTGTTTGCATCTGCTTTTCGTACTGTCTATTTCACGTGCTCAGTCCACTTAAGGACGCTCTGGATAGTTGCTCGTTGATATTTTACGGTAGATACTGTTTCCAGCAGTTTGCCATCGACTGTCTAGTTGTAAGGCACTGGATTTCTCTTTGCCTATGAATGCACAATAGGTTAGATTTATTTACGTTCAGGGTCAACTACCAGAGCCTGCACCATTCATCAATCCTCTGCAGGTCATTCTGAAAATCGATACTGCCTTCTGGCGTTGCTGCTTCCTTGTACACACTGGACTGCTGGCGCTGTTCACGCCATTGACGTATCTACCGAGCCTGGTAATGACAGTAAACACGACCAACACTAACGCGCTCTGGTGGGTGCTTTACTTCGCACACAGAACTGCAACTCTGCTCATTTACATACTCACCGATAGTACCCACATGCATGAAGCTACATGGACGTCTGAACATATCTTCCAGGTGCTTCATTTTTTTGTTTGGCAATGATTTGGTGCTCGCTTACAGTCACTCTTTTATGATGGGAGAACACTCCGTCTCTAAATGATTTGCACAAGCATCTCCCTCCTGAAATCCAACTTGTTGAATTTCCACAATACACGTACAAGGCTGTACATATCGGACCCAAGATTGTAGCACTGTGTCTTCACTTTCGACATTAGTGCGAACTCGAACATCACTGTCAAAATTTTGGAGATAGTTCCGGGATACTTTCCGAGTACACATAAAAAAAGAACCACGCACCACGAAGGAATTCTCCGAATGGAACGGAAGTCAGTATATGTACAGAAGAGCAAATAATTAAAATTTTAGGAAAATTAAATGATATATTCAACAGAAAGAGCTACACAAATTGAGCAAGTCAATAACACGTTGTTCCGCCTCTTGCTCTTATGCAAGCAGTTATTTGGCTCGGCGCTGATTGATCGAGTTGTTGGATTCCTGCAAAATGATATTGTGCCAAATTACGTTTAGTTGGGGCTCCAGGTCATCAGAATCCCTAGATGGTTGGAGGGTCCTGCCCATAATCATCCAAACGTTCACAGCTGACGAGATATCCAGCTACCAGTGTAACATATCGATGATAGATTTAAATCATCACCAACTACAGCTGAGGCACCGGCCGGAGTGGCCGAGCGGTTCTAGGCGCTACAGTCTGGAACCGCGCGACCGCTACGGTCGCAGGTTCGAACCCTGTCTAGGGCATGGATGTGTGTGATGTCCTTAGGTTAGTTAGGTTTAAGTAGTTCTCAGTTCTAGGGGACTGATGACCTCAGAAGTTAAGTCCCATAGTGCTCAGAGCGATTTGAACCACTTTTTTTACAGGCGAGGCGTCCTCTGGAACAACGACTTAACTGACATCCAAATCATTCAGTAATTCTTACTGTTATTCTCTCACGTCACATATTCTGAAACCACAGTATTTCGTTTTTACTTCAATGGAGTTTAATTCATGTACGAGAGTTTGAAATGAATTAACAAACTATTTAAAATGTTTGATGCTCCATATCTCGATCTCAGTACACTTATACTGGGGCTACAACTTTGCTTCCGCTGTTTTTTTCTCAAGGTTCGAGGCTTTATTGTGAGCATCTTACAAAAAATTTACGTTTCAAAGTATTGGCCCTCGCTGGCCACTACTTTCTTCCATTTTTCGGGCAGCAAACGAATCCCGCGGCGGAAGAATTGGGCGTCTTTCGAGAAGATCCATGCATTGATCCAATTTTGCAATTGCTCATGTGACAGGATGAGTTGGGCACCAGGTCGTGTGCCATTGAACTAAAAAGTTGGTAGTCAATGCGAACGAAGTCTGGAGAATACGGCGGGTGGGTAGGACTTCCCATTTCAACGTATCCAGGTATGTTTTGGCGGGTTTTGCGACATGGGGTTGAGCACTGTCAAGCTGCAAAATCACCTTTTCATGTATATCGCTGTATTGTGGGCGTTTGTCTTTCAGTGCTCGGCTCAAATACATCAATTGCTTTCGATAACGATCTCCTGTGATCGTTCCCGTCGGTTGCAGTAGCATCGAAAGCTTTCTCTCTTTCACAACCATGCCAGTCTTCAACGTCAAAATCACCGTTCTTGAAGAACTGAAACGATTTTTTGCAGAGCTTCTGTCACTAATAGGCGTCTCATCATATGTCTGACCCAGTTTTTTTATGAGCCTCAGCATATCAAAGCAGAAAATTAAAACCTCCGGCAGATGACGAGAATTGACATATACAGCCGAGAATAACTTTAAGATGCAATCAAAAGTCGACTGATATTTTTTATGGCGTTATGTTCTCAAATGCCTAAGATTACTGTAGGACATTTACGACCTACGACTTGCGCCACTACTTCCCACTAATGCCGTCTACTGCAAAACGGCGGAAGGAAAGTTGTAGTGGTTAAGTCGTCGTTCCAGAGAACGCCTCAGTTCTCCATTGCCGAAAAAAAAAAAAAAAATTAATACTCCTGGAAAGACGACGTCTGTTTTGATCCGATGACGTCATACGTCACCTGAGGGATAATAGATGTACTGATAATGGTTTCAGCGTCATCAGCCAACAGGTAGCGCAGTGGCATAGCTACCAGAGAGCTATCTGTGTCTACCCTTTAATAGGGAATATTCACAACCAGAAGGCTCAGTGTGGTGCAAAACGTGTGAAGCAAGCAGGCAACCATGCCATGAAGTCGCACTCGTACTTCCTACATCCTAATGAGTGAATCTGAAAGGGGTCAAATTGTGTCCTTTTGCTTAGTGGGATGGCCCTTTCGTAGAACTGGATGTGTTGCGTCAGTTGTGCAACGATGCTGGTACCAGTTGTCACATGAATATTCTCACACCCGTAGACGAGGTTCTGGACTTCCAGGCAGCAGCACAAACGTCCGCCAGGATGATCATACATTACTGGCCATTAATATCTGCTACACCAAGACGAAATAAACATATACATTGGACAAATATTTTATACTAGAACTGACATGTGATTAAATTTTCACGCAATTTGGGTACACAGACCCTGCGAAATCAGTACCCAGAACAACCATCTCTGGGCATTGAGCCAAACAGAGCTTGGATGGCGTGTACAGATACAGCTGCCCATGCAGCTTCAACACCATACCACAGTTCATCTAGGGTAGTGACTGGCGTATTGTGACCAGCCAGTTGCTCGAGCACTATTGACCAGACGTTATCAATTGGTGAGAGATCTGGAGAATGTGCTGGCCAGGGCTGCAGTCGAACATTTTCTGTATCCAGAAAGGCCCGTACAGGACCTGCAACATGCGGTCGTGCATTATCCAGCTGAAATGTAGGATTCGCAGGCATTGAATGAAGGGTAAAGGCACGGGTCGTAACACATCTGAAATATAACGTCCACTGTTCAAAGCGCCGTCAATCCGAGCAAGAGGTGATCGAGACGTGTAACCAATGGCACCCCATACCATCACGCCGGATGGTACGCCAGTATGCGACCATCAAGATGCTATAAACAGAACCTGGATTCATCTGAAAAAATGACGTTTTGCCATTCGTGCACTCAGGTTCCTCGCTCAGCACATGAAACGTCCCCTTAGAAAAATTATACAAGACTGTACTTAAACTGACACACAATACTTTTAGCGCAACGCAATTTGACTTTCAAAAATCCCTACAAAAAATGGCCCTGACTAACATTAACCTATACGTTTCACAAATCGCTTACCTCATAAAAATCTTGGTTACTCGAACTACTGCAATACAGCGAGCGCCACTACTGCCAGCTAAATAAAAGATTCAAACTACGGAAGGCACTAACTACTGATAGGCATAGTTAGCAAATGAAAGATTTTAATAGAGAACAAACAATGTATTTCCCTTAATATCATCAAAAGCCATAATACATATATATGAGTTCATGACATCCAGTCTTACAAATTTCAAAACTCCGCCATTTCTCTCCCCACATCCACCACTGCTGGCGGCTCACCTCCAACTGCGCAACACTACACGCTGTAACATCCAACTGCCCAACACTACAATGGCAGACAACAATGCAATCTAGCCTCAGACTGCACACAGCACAGCCAGTGATTTTCATACAGAGCGCTACGTGGCGTTACCAATAAGAAAACCTAAACAGCCTACTTACAACCATCGCAGGGGATGCTGTCTGTGATACAGCGTCAAGGGTACCCGCAGCCATGGTCTCCAAGCTAACAGTCCATGCTGCTGCAAACGTCGTCGAACTGTTCATGCAGATGGTTGTTGTCTTGCAAACGTCCCCATCTGTTGACTCAGGGATCGAGACGTGGCTGCGCGATCCGTTAGAGCCATGAGGATAAGATGCCTGTGCCGTCGGGATCCAGCACGGCGTTCCGTATTACGCTCCTGAAGCCACCCATTCTGTATGCTGCTAACAGTCATTGGATCTCGACCAACGCTAGCAGCAATGTCGCGATACGATAAACCGCAATCGAGATAGGCTAAAATCTGACCTTTATCAAAGTCGGAAACATGATGGTACGCATTTCTCCTCCTTACACGAGGCATCACATCAACGTTTCAGCAGGCAACGCCGGTCAACTGCTGTCTGTGTATGAGAAATCGGTTGGAAACTTTCCTCATGTCAGCACGTTGCAGGTGTCGCCACCTACACCAACGTTGTGTGAATGCTCTGAAAAGCTAATCATTTGCACAACACAGCATCTTATTCCTGTCGTTAAAAGTTCGCTTCTGTAGCACGTCACCTTCTTGGTGTAGCAATTTTAATGGCCGGTAGTGTATTTAAGCCCAGCAGTGGCAGATCAAACGACTTGTGAGCCCAGGCACATGTCAACACGCTTGTTAGCAGCGCGCCTACGCACATGCTCACCTCTAGCCCGTCTTCCACTGATGCCACACCATCAACGACACAGTACGACTTGTGCCGCCAGAAGAACACTTGGAGATGGAAAGTCGCGCCGTGATCTCCACCGCTGAGGCAGGTGCTGCCTGCGTGCATGTAATGGTCGTCAGCGCGTACGATGTAGACTTGGTGAGAGCTGCCACGTAGAGAGCATTCGTCTAAGACACACTGGCTTTACGGTCTGTGATGCTACAAGCTACAATTCTCGTTCACCGTTGGCGCTTTTGTAGGGGACGTTAACCAGCGCCAGGTACGCGCAGAATTTTGATAGACATCTTATTTTGCCGCTCTTGCAACAGGAACGTGATGTATTGTTCCAACAGCATTATGCTCTGTCACACACTGCCATTGAAACTGAATGGGAACTGGAAGACGTGCGGAAACTTCGCTCCCCAGCACGACCACCGCACTTGTCTCTCACCGAGCACGTGTAGGATACGGTGGGGCGAAAAGTACTCGTCAACCAACAACTCTAACAGAACAACGAGAACAGGTCCAGCAGGCGAGGCATAACATATCCACTGCACAACATTCGCCATCATGTACGATCGACGGGGTGCCAGAGTCAGCAACTGCGTTGCCGTCTGTGGAGGTTAGATCACGTACTAATATGGGTATTTCAGAATGGGTGAATTCCTGGTGGCTCAGAAGCGCTTGCACTATTGATCAGTAAACGTGATCATTTCATGTAATCCATTCGCACTGTTGCAACAATAAATCTTCAGTGAATTGGAAACCTCTAGTAGGATGTACTATATTCTTTCTTGAACTGTATGAGGCGGTTTTCTAGTCGAAATGAGCCTTAAGCTTTCTTTCA
The DNA here is from genome assembly GCF_023897955.1 of Schistocerca gregaria. Taxonomy (NCBI): domain Eukaryota; kingdom Metazoa; phylum Arthropoda; class Insecta; order Orthoptera; family Acrididae; genus Schistocerca; species Schistocerca gregaria. Next base: position 391,895,753 of record NC_064927.1, on the reverse strand, counting down.
ACCTTTCAGCGCCGGCCAGGGTGGCCGAGCAGTTCTAGGCGCTACAGTCTGGAACCGCGCGACCGCTACTGTCGCAGGTTCGAATCCTGCCTCGGGCATGGATGTGTGTGATGTTCTTAGGTTAGTTAGGTTTAAGTACCTCTAAGTTCTAGAGGACTGATGACCTCAGAAGTTAAGTCTCATAGTGCTCAGAGCCATTTGAACCATTCTTGAAGGAGGTGGTAAAAGGAGCCAATTCAGGTATCACCTGTACTCGTTCTAGCTCGCAGCAACTCTCCACTTCAGTTTCACTACAAGTCAAACTACTAATTGCAACAAACGCACCACCACCAACTAAACTTCATGTATCCTTTCTGAACACAGTTAGGTCTTTGATAAAAACTTCTCCACCTTTAGCCAGCTTTAATTACCTGTAACGATATCAGTTTCAGTGCTGTCTGTTAGCTGTTGGAGCTCTGGCTCTTATTCAACGCACCTATGACAATTTACAACTATAATACTGATGGTTCCGAGGTCTACCCTTGTCCTGTGTTTGACCTGCACTCTTTGAGACTTAACACCTTTTTTTACTGAGACCTAACCTAAAACCCCTACAGGTCACTCCATACAGCTACCCTACCTGTGTAGCCGATCCTGTGTATAATAGACCCCTGATCAACTAAACCCCCTCCCCTCCACCCTAGGGCGCAAGTTGAGAAATCTGCAGCGTGTACGGTCGCTGAACTGTCCAAGCCTCTGATTCAGACCCTCCACTCGACTCTGTATCAGAGGTCCGCAACAGCTCCTGTCAGTGATCTACAGACTGTGAACTCCGTCTTCATCACCGAGGCAAAACTGTATGTCTTTATTACTTCAGATAGCTACCAGAAACCAGAGATAATGTTCCAGTCCAAAGTGACACTCATAATTAGTATGAACATGAGCCATCATCTGCAGTTCGCTGCACTGTGTGCTTTTCATGGTATTCAGGAAGACCCATTCCACATCTGAGATGACCTTCACGCCCACCTAGTATACACGCAGAGTGCAGCAATTCCCCTGAGGGGCTCCGTCACGTTCCTAACAGGAACTCCCAACTATCAGTAATATCAACCTCTGTGAACGCTTATACCTTGCAGGCTGAAAGGTTTCCACTGAAGCAGGGCAAACGACTCCAGCTGACGAAGAATTGTCACAGATGGCACCTGAAACCTGTCTGTCGAGCCCTTCGATCAGTCCCATGGAAAGTCTTTCACTGTATGACACGCATTGAAGCAACCTCCCACTCGACCATGGGTGAGGGACCATCCTGAAAGTGGCCAGTCACTGGGGCCGCCAAAGCAGTTGACCGATCGGGGTACATGTCTAAGACAGTGGATGTCCCTTGGGTCTCCACATCAAGCCGCTTAAAGTGATTCCCAAGACCCAAGATGCTGCGAGAGAAAGAACATCAACCGACAAGGAGACGGCAGCTAATCCTCCTGTGGCATGTGTAGGGTTTGGCCAGAAATGAAAGGGTGAGAAGTGGGAGCTCCAGAGGCCAGTCGTTTAAAAAAAGAAAGCATTTTTGGCGCTCGTCGGGAGAGGCCGAGCTATTAAGGGAGGTTTACTACCTTTGGCCCGAAAAAAGCATGTTCTTTGAGAATTTGTTTCTCGGAATGAGCTATAGACATCATTGTCAAATTTGGTCAAAATGTTTAGTGATATTTCCTCTACAAACGGGAATTTTTTCGATCGGAAATGTCGATGAGCAAAGGCGGAAGTGCCGTCGGAACAAAACAAAATTTCGATGTAAGCCTCCACGCGCGGTATGTCACAGGTCAGCCGGCTCGTCTGAAATCAAAATTGAGTTGACGTTAGCCGAGTATATAAGATTCTTTAAGAGTTGTACCTCGCTTAAGGTATTTGGGCCATAGGAAACAAAATGGCAGCCATTTGAAAAGAATAGGGTTTTTTTCATCGGGTTTTCGAATTCGTCGACCAAGTAAAAATGGTTCAAATGGCTCTGAGCACTATGGGATTTAACTTCTGAGGTCATCAGTCCCCTAGAACTTAGAACTACTTAAACCTTACTAACCTAAGGACATCACACACATCCATGCCCGAGGCAGGATTCTAACCTGCGACCGTAGCGGTAGCGCGGTTACAGACTGAAGCGCCTAGAACCGCTCGGCCACACGGCCGGCGGCCCAGTAAAAATATTTATAGTTGATGGATCGGAATAAAAGTGGTACAACTTCTAGACAACTTAGTTAGCTTCGTAGTAAACAAAGAATCATGCCAATCGGTTCAGTAGATTTGAAGTTACCATACCGCGCGATAAAAATAACGCCATTTCGAGAAAAACGCGTTTGAAGTTTTGACTACATATAAATGCAATATTATGCAACGTACGTTCAATCGACTATTCCGGGTCCATAAACTAGTCCTTACTCTTCTTCATAGAAAGCATTCAGCTCGATCTGGGCCATCCTGCGCTGCTCCAGAACGGCTCGTACGGCCGGTGACAAGCGGTTTTCGGCCGCTTGAATCCGGTGGTCGTCTGAATGCTTGGCGAACTGCGTCGAATAGAGTCCCAGCGTGACGTCCATCGTTGTCACGATATTCAAAATTGCTGAATATCCTTCGTTAAAGCTACTCACTGCCAGGAAAGTCGCAATCTCCACAATCTTCGCACCAGAATGCAAATGCTTCGAGGCTAACTTCCAAACACATGCATTCAAACTTTCTTTTGAATTTTGTGTGTTTCCTCCCAAGCACGGGTACAATAACTCGTTCTTCGAAAGAAAAAAAACTGGTGCGTGAAAAAGGCCGATTTCAGGCAGGTGCATTGTTTTGTTCAACCACGAATAACAAACATTTCCGTTCCGTATTCGGAAAAACCATTTCACGGGTGTATTCTAAACATTTTATGGATGCAAAAGTGTAATTTTAAAATAATAGATTTTGGAACCAAAAGATAGTAAACCTCCCCTTAATAGTAGTGTGGTGTCCGGGCAGCGGTTACCACATCGGAAAAAAAGTACAGGACTGTTATCCGAGGGTCCTGGGATCGAGTTCCTATGTTGAAACATTAATTACATTGAAATAAAAAGAAATCAAGTTCAATATGTTGTATTCATTAATACTTGCGTAAAGACATGAAAAGGAAATCCAAAAGGAAATTTGGGATAGCAAATTGATTTCCATGAAAGTATTATGGCACTACACACTGAAAGGTCTCTGTTGGATTCCTTTCATGTCTATTTCTTAAAGTTGTTGTCATTTACGGCATACATTCCACTTCCTAATTTACTGACTCTATCTGGGAGGAGACTGAGCAGTGAAACGTGTTACTTTTACACATAAACAAGAACGATCTGTCACACTACTACACTTTAAAACACAGTTTATATGTAATTCATGTCACACAGTCTCATACGGAACCTACATCCGATTTCTTTTATATACTGTGTATCATAAGATACTGTGATCCTCCTTCCCTTTTCCGTGAAAGGATGAATGAGCAAATGTATTCCTAGTTGCATGCTTGATGGTAGCAGTAAAGCCTGTCTGCTAGAGAACAGTAGGACCAATGACGGAACAGGTAGCTACGCTTAATAAAAGCAAAGAGGTTTCTATTCTTGGTATGGTCCTGTCCGTCCTTTGTCATGTTGGTATAGGAAGCTGCCTCTCTGGTCACTTCCGTTTGTATCTGTGAGGCACCCTCTGTAGGGGCCCACGCCAGTCTGTCCACGGCGAGCGACTGCAGTGGTCAGATCTCTCGCTAAGTGCGTCTCTGCGAAGTCCGTAGGACAATGGATTTCTAAAGTGCAGCCTAACTGAAAATTTAATCACCTTTGAGTCAGGATTAGATCGAAAATATCTTATGTTATCTTAAATTGCAACGCAGTGTAATTCGAGTGCGAAGTTCAGAATATCTTCCAGTAGTTGCTTTGTCACTACTTTGTGAGCAAAGTGGAACCACGTGTTGATGATCCGTAACTCTAACTAAGCTCATCAATCTTAAATGCGAATGTGCGTGAGATTATAAAGTCTGTCTTGACAATATTTTTCAATATAGCAACTTTTCTTTATGTTCAACCCACGTGCGGTGTACTTTGTGAGACCAGTACCACGTGCTTATACAACTGTTTGACCCATCAGGTTAATAGTAAGACGATAGTAACCAGTTCGAGGGTTTTTCTTTTGTAAATTGCATTTCGATGTAATTTATTTTAATTATCAAAATTATTGTGAAGTTACACTCTTTGTGTAAACCAAGTTGACCACGTGAAGCATATGGCGTAAGCATCAAAGTAGCCCTCAGCTATTCTTTTCGAGAAGATTTCACAGGCAATTAGTATGAATTTAGTATACCACTGTGTGGTAATTTCATGACAGACAGGATTGCGCTACGACGTAACTTCTTTGGGTGAAAATTGAATCGGTTGGTTGTGGTTAATTTCCTCTTGCATATGTTTCAACGTTCTGCGTGTGTTATTTTATGAATGCAGTGTTGTATGCAGTCTCCCAATCTTGGCTCCATATTTGATGTGTTCCGTAACGTTACAAACTCACATTTTCAAAATCCTAAATAAGACACCATTTTAGATATAAATCAAGTTTAATATGCTGAAATTTCAACGGAATAATCATCAATGTTAAAATAAATGTCCAAAAATAAACTGATTTATTTCTTTTATTTAAATTCTCTTGTCGTAGATTACTATTAAAAGAGTATAATTAATGTTAGCCTGGTTGGCAATTTGGTAAACTAGACTGGATACCGGGTGAAACAGTTGCTCAGTAATGCAAGGATAACTTCCCCAGATAGCTCACAGCTTTTAACCCGCTTTTATTATCTTGAATATCAGCACTGCTGTCAGGACAACTTAATGTATCAACCTTACAACGCCAAGTTTGAATATTAAGTTATATCCTTTTATTCCTCTACAGTTGATGATCTGCACGTCCTGGGTTTATACACATCGTAAAACAGGAGAAGTAATTTTCTTGGCAACTTTCACAGGTTATGAAGGCTGCATTTTTACAAGTAAATGGTTATTTTAAAGTTTCTCTAGAAAAACAGACTTCCTTTACACTAATCAAAGGTTCTCTCTCACCGCACAATTTGCAGGAAACTACGTGTGACTCTTCTTGAACGTCAGAATGGAACTAATGGAATACAAACGCCTGTATGCTTTAATTACAATCGCTTCTTTGAAATTTGTTTGCAGGGTCCTTTACGAAGCTAGAAGTACAGCCATTTCTTGGAAATTTATTTGCTATCTCAGATTTACCTTTGCCTTTCTTTACCAAGAACTTTATGAAAATATTAAGAAGTTCAATATATTGAGAATTTCTGATTATTTGCTGTGTAAAGAACGTGAAAACTAAAAATAAAAAAAGAATTGTTCATACCGGGAATGACCCAACGAACCTCGGCTTACCGCTCTGCAATATTTCTGCTGCGCCAACCTCTGCCCGGAAATTAGGCTAGTACAAATGGCTCACGACTCGCCCGACACGCGCACTACATTTTTTTTCTAAACAGTTGATTATTTGGCGTGCCCACTTGTCTTTCGTTTCTGACCAACTTCTTGTGATGATGCAGTGATTACACTGAGGTGAGAAAAATCATGCCATAGCGATCTGCACACATACACTACTGGCCATTAAAATTGCTACACCAAGAAGAAATGCAGATGATAAACGGGTATTCATTGGACAAACATATTATAATAGAACTGACATGTGATTACATTTTCACGCAATTTGGGTGCATAGATCCTGAGAAAACAGTACCCACAACAACCACCTCTGGCCGTAATAACGGCCTTGATACGCCTGGGCATTGAGTCAAACAGACCTTGGATGGCGTGTACAGGTACAGCTGCCCATGCAACTTCAACACGATACCACAGTTCATCAAGAGTAGTCACTGGCGTATTGTGACGAGTGGGTTGCTCGACCACCATTCACCAGAAGTTTTCAATTGGTGACAAATTTGGAGAATGTGCTGGCCAGGGCAACAGTAGAACATCTTCTGTATCCAGAAACGCCCGTACGGGACCTGCAACATGCGGGCGTGCATTATCTTGCTGAAATGTAGGGTTTCGCAGGGATTGAATGAATGGTAGAGCCACGGGTCGTAACACATCTGAAATGTAACGTCCACTGTTCAAGGTGGCGTCAATGGTGACGAGACGTGTAACCAATGGCACCCCATACCATCATGCCGGGTGATACGCTAGTACGGCGATGACGAATACACGATTCCAATGTGCGCTCACCGCGATGTCGCCAAACACGGATGCGATCGTGATGATGCTGTAAACAGGACCTGGATTCATCCGAAAGAATGTCGTTTTGCCATTCGTGCACCTAGGTTCGTCGCTGAGTACACCATCGCCAGCGCTCGTGTCTGTGATGCAGTGTCAAGGGTAACCGCAGCCTTGGCTCCGAGCTGATAGTGCACGCTGCTGAAAACGTCGTCGAACCGTTCGTGCAGATGGTTGTTGTCTTGCAAACGTCCCCATCTGGTTGACTCAGGGATCGAGACGTGGGTCCACGATCCGTTGCAGCCATGCGGATAAGGTGCCTGTCATCTCGACTGCAAGTGATACGAGGCCGTTGGGATCCAGCACTGTGTTCCTTATTACCCTCCTGAACCCACCGATTCCATATTCTGCTAACATTCATTGGATCTCGACCAACGCGACCAGCAATGTCGCGATACGATAAACCGCCATCGCGACAGGCTTCAATCCGACCTTTTTGAAAGTCGGACACGTCATGGTACGCATTTCTCCTCCTTACACGAGGCATCACAACAACGTTTCACCAGGCAACACCGGTCAACTGCTGTTTGTGTATCAGAAATCGGTTGGAAACTTTCCTCATGTCAGCACGTTGTAGGTGTCGCCACCGGCGCCAACCTTGTGCGAATGCTCTGAAAAGCTAATCATTTGCCTATCACAGTATCTTCTTCCTGTCGGTTAAATTTCGCGTCTGTAGCACGTCATCTTCGTGGTGTAGCAATTTTAATGGCCAGTAGTGTACTTACCGCGGTAGTATCACCTACACAAGGTGTAAAATGGCAGTGCATTGGCGGAGCTGTCATTTGTACTCTGATGATTCACACGAAAAAGTGTCCGACGTGATTATGGCCGCACTAGGGAATTAACAGACTTTGAACGCGGGATCGTTGTTGGAACAAGACGCATGGGGCATTTCATTTCGGAAATCGTTAGGCAATTCAGCATTCCGAAATCTATAGTGGCAAGAGGTTGCCGAGAATAATAAATGTCGGACATTATCTCTCATCACGGACAACGCAATGGCTGACGGCCTCAACTTACCGACCGAGAGTAGTCGCATTTGATTAGTGTTGTCAGTGCTAGCAGAAGAGCAACAATGCTCGAAACAACCACAGAAATCAGTATGGGACGTACGACGAGGGTGCCGATGGCGAAAGTTGGCGTCAGTGGGCTATGGCAGCATGGACCGGCGCGAGTGCCTTCGCTAACCGCACGACATCGCCTGCATCGCATCTCCTGGGCTCGTGACCATATCGGCGAGACCCTACACTGGAAATCCGCGTCCTGGTCAGATGTGTCCCGACTTCAGTTGGTTAGAGCTGATGTAGTCTTTCGCAGTGATAGAAATAAAGAAGCAATGGCGGAAACAGGAGAAACGTTCCGGAGTGGAATCAAAATTAAAGGTGAAAGGATGTCAATGATACGATTCACTGATGACATTGCTCTCGTGAGTGCAACTGAAGAAGAATTACATGATCTGCTGAACGGAATGAACAGTCTGATGAGTACAGAATATGAACTGAGACTAAATCAAGAACTACGAAAGTAATGAGAAGAAGCAGAAACGAGAACAACGAGAAATTTAACTTCGGGATTGATGGTCACGAAGCAAACGAAGTTAAAGACTTCTACTACCTAGGCACCAAAATAACCAATGACGGATGGACCAAGGAGGACATCAGAAGCAGACTAGCACTGGCGCAAAGGACATTTTTGGCCGAGAGAAGTTTACTACACTACTGGCCATTAAAACTGCTACACCACGAAGATGACGTTCTACAGGCGCGAAATTTAACCGACGGGAAGACGATGCTGTGATATGCAAATGATTAGCTTTTCAGAGAATTGACGCAAGGTTGATGTTGGTGGTGACACCTACAACGTGCTGACATGAGGAAAGTTTCCAACCGATTTCTCATACACAAACAGCTGTTGACCGGCGTTGCTGGTGATACGTTGTTGAGATGCCTTGTGTAAGGAGGAGAAATGCGTACCATGACGTGTCCGACTTTCATAAATGTCTGATTGTAGTGTATCGCGACTGCGGTTTATCGTATCGCGACATTGCTGCTAGCGTTGGTCGAGATCCAATGAATGTTAGCAGAATATGGAATCGGTGGGTTTAGGAGGGTAATACGGAACGCCGTGCTGGACCCCTCCGCCCTCGTATCACTAGCAGTCGAGATAACAGGCATCTTATCCAAATGGCTGTAACGGATCGTGGAGCCACGTCTCGATCCCTGAGTCAACAGATGAGGACGTTTGCAAGACAACAACCATCTGCACGAACGACGACGTTTGCACCAAATGGACTATCAGCTCGGAGACCATGGCTGCTGTTACCCTTGGCGCTGCATCACAGACAGGAGCGCCTGATATGGTGTACTCAACGACGAACCTGGGTGCACGAATGGCAAAACGTCATTTTTTTCGGATGAATCCAGGTTCCCTTTACAGCATCATGATGGTCGCATCCGTGTTTGGCGACATCGCGGTGAACGCACATTGGAAGCGTGTAATCGTCATCGCCATACTGGCGTATCACCCGGTGTGATGGTATGGGGTGCCACTGGTTACACGTCTTGGTCGGCTCTTGTTCGCATTGACGGCACTTTGAATAGTGGACGTTACATTTCAGATGTGTTACGACCCGTGGCTTTTCCCTTCATTCGATCCCTGCGAAACCTTACATTTCAGCAAGATAATGCACGACCGCATGTTGCAGGTCCCGTACGGGCGTTTCTGGATACAGAAGATGTTCGACTGCTGCCCTGGCCAGCATATTCTCCAAATCTCTCACCAATTGAAAACGTCTGGTGAATGGCCGAGCAACTGACTCGTCACAATACGCCAGACACTACTTTTGATGAACTGTGGTATCGTGTTGAAGCTGCATGGGCAGCTGCACCTGTACACGCCATCTAAGCTCTATTTGACTGAATGCCCAGGCGTATCAAGGCCGTTATTGCGGCCAGAGGTGGTTGTTGTGGGTACTGATTTCTCAGGATCTATTCACCCAAACTGCGTGAAAATGTAATCACCCGTGTATCATCTGCATTTCTTCTTGGTGTAGCAATTTTAATAGCCAGTAGTGTAGTGGCAAACATAGGAGTTAATTTAAAGAAGAAATTTCAGAGAATGTACGTCTCGAGCACACATCGACTGGGGGGGAAAACCAGAACAGAAGTGAATAGAAGCATTTGAGATGTGGTGCTACAGGCGAATATTGAAAATTAGGAGAACTGGTAAGTAAGAAAAGCGGAGCATTGCGCAGAATGGGAGAGGAAACGAATTTGTCGAAAACACTTGCAAGAAGAAGGGACAGGATGATAAGACATCTGTTAAGACATCAGGAAATAACTTCCATGGTACTAGAGGGATCTGTAGAGGGCAAAAACTATACAGCAAATAATTGAGGACGTAGGTTGCAAGTGCTACACTGAGATGAAAAGGCTGGCAGCATAGAGAAATGCGTGGTGGGTCTCGTTAACCAGTCAGAAGGCTGTTGACGCAAAAAAAAAAAAAAAAAAAAAAAAAAAAAAAAAAAAAAAAAAAAAAAAAAAAACCATAAAGGCGATGGTGTGGCACTGGCCCTATGAAACCATGGACCCAACTTGTCAACAAGGCACTGTACAAGTTGGTAGTGGCGCCATAATGATGTGATCTGTGTTTCCATGGAAAGGGCTGGGTTCTCTGAAGCGATCACTTGCTGCAAATGGTTATGTTCGCCTACTTGGAGACATTTGCAACCATTCATGGACTTGATGTTGCCAAACAACGATTGAATTTTCATGGATGACAATGCGTCATTTTACCGGGCCACAACTGTTCGCGACTGATTTGTAGAACGTCCTGGACAATTCGACTATTGGCCACACATCGAACGTTTGTGGGACATAATCGAGAGGTCGGTTCGTGCACAAAATCCTGTCCCGGCAGCACTTTCTCGATTATGGACAGCTTTAGAGGCAGAATGGCTCAATATTTCTACAGGGGACTTCTAACGACTTGTTGAGTCCATACCACATCGAGTTGCTACACTACGCCGGGCAAATGAAGGTCCCACACGATATTAGTAGACATAACGTGACTTTTGTCGCCTCAGCGTAGTACCCTGTACCATCAGGCTATCTCCACCATGCAACACATGGATTTTAAGTATTATTCGAGCTTGGGGTGTGGCAGTAGCAGAATGACCAGTATTCTGTTGCCCTCTTTGCTGGTCTACATTCACGTTAAAACGACGGCAGGTTTCCAAAGTCCTTCCGAAGCAACTCGCCCAACCGTACATTACTAATGAAAACAAGCGAATACAATGGCTGTAAATTGTAATGAAATGAAGCATGTAACCAGTTCACGTCAGATTTGCCCACGAGCAATTGAATTCTGTTCACGGAAGTTATTCGTATTTGATACAAGGCTCGATTACTAATATTTAATAGTTGCTGTAAAAAAGTTATTCGAAGAAGAACGTAAATGATTTTGAAGATTTTTGGAAGTCTGTTTGAAGATGGATATGAAGAGTGATTGATTTTGGAAAGACAGCTGTGTTTAAAGACAGTGGAATTCTAGTAAAGTCGAAGTTTCATTTATTATGCAGTTCAGTATTAGACAATATAGTAAGGTATCTGTTTTACTGAGATTACGTTGTTGAGCAGTGTGGAATTCATTTCACAACAGTTTGAATGAAAGTGAGTCAATGAATATCTATTCAAACCTAAATTGAACGTTTATCTGTTCTGCAGTGAGGAATTATAAAGCGAAATACGAAATAAGTTTTCGAATGTTAGTTATTAGTAATAAGATAGAGGTAATCTTTGCCACGATCTTCGCCACAATGTTTCCCACAATCAGCAACAACAACGGATCGCTAGATGTTATAAATTACGCAGCGTAAAATATTAATGTGAAATGATGTCGCCTACAGGAAAGAACTTTGATTGTTGTTGCTTAGAAACCAAAGCATTCATAAAGAAATATAGTGTAAACTGATTGATTTTCTGATTAGTGGATTAATTACGGATTATTTCACAATAATATACTGACGGAAGAGAGATAATTTACGACATTATGCTTATCATGAACTGAACATTATCTGTGGGTTATTATATCATCAAGAATTAATAAGACCACGATAAGACGATTAACTTACCTGAAATTCAGTGAAGCGCCAAAGAAACTAGTATAGGCATGAGTATTCAAATACAGAGATATGTAAACAGGCAGAAGACGGCGCTGCCGTCGGCAACGCCTGTGTAAGAGAACAACTGTCTGGCGCAGTTGTTATATCAGTTATTGCCGCTACAATCACAGCTTATCAAGATTTAAGTGAGTTTGAACTTGGTGCTATAGTCGGTGCACGGCACTTCCGAGGTGGGGATTTTCCAAGACGACCATTTCACAAGTGTATCGTGAATATCAGGAATCCGGTAAAACGTAATATCTCCGACATCGCTACTACGGCCGGAGAAAGATCCTGCAAGAACGGGAACAAAGAAGTCTGAAGAGAATCGTTCAACGTGACAGAAGTGCAACCCTTTCGCAGATTGCTACAGATTTCGATGCTGGGACATCAGTAAGTGTCAGCGTGCGAACCATTCAACGAAACATAATCGATATTGGCATTCGGATCCCTGATACGTCTAGATATGACTCTGACCGCTGACACGTACGGTACGTAAGCAACTTGTATGATCACCTGCATCCATTCATGTCAGCTGTACATTCCAAAGAACTTGGGCAATTCCAGCACGACAATGCAACACCCTACACGTCCAAAATTGCTACAGAGTGGCTCCAGGAACACTCTTCTGAGTTTAAACACTTCCTCTGGCCACCAAACTCCCCAGACATGAACATTGTTGAGCATATCTTGGATGCTTTGCAACGTGCTGTTCAAATGAGATCTCCACCACCTCGTACTCTTACGGGTTTATGGACAGCCCTGCAGAATTCATGGTGTCAGTTCCCTCCAGCACTACTTCAGACATTAGTCGAGTCCATGCCACGTCGTGTTGCGGCACTTCTGCGTGCTCGCGGGGGACCCTATACGATATTAAGCAGGTGTACCGGTTTATTTGTCCGCGGTAGCGTTCTCGCTTCCCGTGCACGGGGTCCCTGGTTCGATTCCCGGCGGAGTGAGGGCTTTTCCCCGCCCCGAGATGAATGGGTGTTGTGTCGTCTTCATCATCATCATCATTCATCCCCGTTACGGTCGGAGGAAGGCAACGGCAAACCACCTCTCCTACGACCTTGCCTAGACGGCGGTGCCGGTCTCCTGGATCGTTCCCTACGCTCCTCGGAGTATGGGACTTCATCATCACCGGTTTATTTGGCTCTTCATTGTGTTACGGCTTGTATTAATAACGACAAGCTGAAACCTTCGACGAGCGAAATTTGATCTGCAGGTTGTTTGAAAACTATTTTTGGAACTATACAGTAATGTGCGCCTTTGATACTAACGTCACGTTATTACAGCAGCACATTGTACCTGACAGGTAACAAATTTCATCTCCCAGTATGAAGAAAAAGCAAGGTACTGAACCCTGCACGTACTATTAATTGTACGAAATCGGTGATGACGAGGGAGCTCCGTCCCCTTGTCAGTTTGCATCCGAACACAGCATTCGCAGTCCGTATTAGTGCTAAGGACTGTGGAAATCTACACTACGCGAAGACGGGAGAAATGCGTGTTTGTGCATTAACCTGCACTTATCCACATTTAAAGAGGCTGCGGAATTTTGTAGAAGTCTTTTCTGCATTTTGTTTCGAGCTAGGAGAAGGTACTGGCCTTCCGAAGTACTTACGTACTTCTGCGTCCAGGCCGCACAGACCTGTGTGTCGGAGAGAAGTGCGTGCTCTGTGCGGGAGCACAATGTGAGCGGAGACAGAATAGGGGCGACAGCGCCGGCTGGGATAGAACAGAACGGGGCAGAACGGAACAGCACAGAAGGCGGCGAGGCGCGGCTGGAATTCCCGTCATTGTGCCGCGCTCGCCGTGCGCTGAATAGCGTGTTTGGAAAGCTAAACGCCGCTCGCCGAGGGCGCGCCTATCCCGTGTGGCGCGCCGGGCGCGTGTGTGGCAGGCAATAACCTGATTCAGGGCGCCTTCTGCTGCTAAGTAAGAGAGCGCGCCCAATGAGATTAGGCGCGCCAATCCCGGGCTTGTAATAACTTAATACAGCGGCCGGGCGGCTTTGCAATACGCCGGCTAACTCAATTCTGCCGGCGGTGGAGGAGTGTGGCGCGGCGGCGTCGCGGGGCGGCGGCGGGGGCGGTGGGGGCGGCAGCGGCGGGGCGGGACCCGGCCAGATGCCGCCTCCTTTGAAGTGCCGGCCCGCTCCGCCTTACTTACAGTCTTCTCGGATCAACAGCAAAGCAGCCATTTACGTCTGCGCCACGCTGTCCAATCGTATTATTGTCATAAGCTGACTGTAAAAAGCATCATTGCCACAACTTTCGTCATTGCCGTGTATGCTGTTTGGTACTGCTGGTGCCTCGGTTACGAAAATCACCTGTATTGTTCACTAGATACTCCTGTAAGGGGCCATCAAAAACTTTCAGTTTGAGGGCGTTGCAGCAGTGTGTACGCAACGCAGCGCGACTCCGGTGTGGTTATACACTGGAGAGCCAAAGAAACCGGTACACCTGCCTAATATCGAACAGGGCCCCCGCGTGCACGCAGAAGTGCAGCAACACGACATGGCATGGACTCGACCAATGTCTGAAGTAGTGCTGGAGGGAACTGACACCATGAAACCTGCAGGGCTGTCCATAAATCCATAAGAGTACGAGGGGGTCGAGATCTCTTCTGAACAGCACGTTACAATGCATCCCAGATACGCTCAATAATGTTCTTGTCTGGGGAATTTGATGGCCAGCGGAAGTATTTAAGCTCAGAAGAGTGTCCCTGGAGCCATTTTGTAGCAATTCTGGACGTTTGGGGTGTCGCATTGTTCTGTTACAGCTGCCCACGCCCGTCGGAATCCACAATGGACATGAATGGATACAGGTGATCAGACAGGATGCTTATTTACGTGTCATCCGTCAGAGTTGTATCTAGACGTAGCAGGGGCCCCATGTCACTCAAACTGCACACCCCCTACACCATTACAGAGCCACCACCAGCTTCAACAGTAGCCTACTGACATGCAGGCTCCATGGATTCGAGAGGTTAGCAACATGTTTCCAGTTATAAACAGTCCATTGTTGATGCTGACGGGCCCAGGCGAGGCGTAAAGTTTTGTGTCGTGCAGTCATCAAGGGTATACGAGTGGGCCTTCGGCTCCGAAAGCCCATATCGATGAGGTTTCGTTGAATGGTTCGCACGCTGAAACATATTGATGACTCAGCATTGAAATCTGCAGCAGTTTACGAAAGGGCTGCACTTCTGTCACGTTGAACGATTCTCTTCAGTCGTCGTTGGTCCCGTTCTTGCTTAATCTTTTCCCGGCCGCATGGATGTCGCAGATTTGATGTTTTACCGGATTCGTACTTTTCACGGTCCACTCACGAGATGGTCGTATGGGAAAATTCCCACTTCATCGCTGCCTCAGACATGCTGTGTCCCATCGCTCGTGCACCGACTATAACACCACGTTCAAACTCACTCAAATCTTGATAACCTGCCATTGTAGCAGCAGTAATCGCTCTAACAATTGCGCTAAACACTCATTGTCACATATAGGCGTTGCCGACCGGAGCGCCGTATTCTGAATGTTTACATATTATGAAACGTCCCCTTTGAACAATTATACAAGGCTGTGCTTAAACTGACACACAATATTTGTTTAGCGCAACGCAATCTGACTTTCAGTAATCCCTACAAGAGAATGGCCCTGACTAAATTAACCTATACGTTTCACAAATCACTTGCCTCAGAAAAATCTTCGTTACTCGAACTACTGCAATACAGCGAGCGACACTACTGCCAGCTAAATAAAAGATTCAAACTACGGAAGGCACTAACTACTGATAGCGATAGTTAGCAAATGAAAGATTTTAGTAGAGAAAAAAAAATGTATTTTCCTTAATATCATCAAAAGTCATAATATATATAGCAGTTCATGACATCCAGTCTTACAAATTTCAAAAGTCCGCCATTTCTCTCCCCACATTCACCACTGCTGGCGGCTCACCTCCAACTACCCAACGCTACGTGCTGTTCACATCCAGCTGCCGCTGCCCAACACTACAATGTCAGACAACAATGCAAACCAGCTACAGACTGCACACAGCACAGCCTGTGATTTTCATACAGAGCGCTACGTGGCGGCGGCGTTACCAATATAAGAACCTAAACAGCCTACTTACAATATCTCTGTATTTGAATACACATGCCTATACCAGTTTCTTTGGCGCTTCAGTGTATAAGCACCAACATATACACTCCTGCAAATGGAATAAAGAACACATTGACACCGGTGTGTCAGACCCACCATACTTGCTCCGGACACTGCGAGAGGGCTGTACAAGCAATGATCACACACACGGCACAGCGGACACACCAGGAACCGTGGTGTTGGCCGTCGAATGGCGCTAGCTGCGCAGCATTTGTGCACCGCCGCCGTCAGTGTCAGCCAGTTTGCCTTGGCATACGGAGCTCCATCGCACTCTTTAACACTGGTAGCATGCCGCGACAGCGTGGACGTGAACCGTATGTGCAGTTGACGGACTTTGAGCGAGGGCGTATAGTGGGCATGCGGGAGGCCGGGTGGACGTACCGCCGAATTGCTCAACACGTGGGGCGTGAGGTCTCCACAGTACATCGATGTTGTCGCCAGTGGTCGGCGGAAGGTGCACGTGCCCGTCGACCTGGGACCGGACCGCAGCGACGCACGGGTGCACGCCAAGACCGTAGGATCCTACACAGTGCCGTAGGGGACCGCACCGCCACTTCCCAGAAAATTAGGGACGCTGTTGCTCCTGGGGTATCGGCGAGGACCATTCGCAACCGTCTCCATGAAGCTCCAGTGGTGTCGCGACAGGCGTGAATGGAGGGACGAATGGAGACGTGTCGTCTTCAGCGATGAGAGTCGCTTCTGCCTTGGTGCCAATGATGGTCGTATGCGTGTTTGGCGCCGTGCAGGTGAGCGCCACAATCAGGACTGCATACGACCGAGGCACACAGGGCCAACACCCGGCATCATGGTGGGAGCGATCTCCTACACTGGCCGTACACCTCTGGTGATCGTCGAGGGGACACTGAATAGTGCACGGTACATCCAAACCGTCATCGAACCACTCGTTCTACCATTCCTAGACCGGCAAGGGAACTTGCTGTTCCAACAGGACAATGCACGTCCGCATGTATCCCGTGCCACCCAACGTGCTCTAGAAGGTGTAAGTCGACTACCCTGGCCAGCAAGATCTCCGGATCTGTCCCCCATTGAGCATGTTTGGGACTGGATGAAGCGTCGTCTCACGCGGTCTGCACGTCCAGCACGAACGCTGGTCGAACTGAGGCGCCAGGTGGAAATGGCATGGCAATCCGTTCCACAGGACTACATCCAGCATCTCTACGATCGTCTCCATGGGAGAATAGCAGCCTGCATTGCTGCGAAAGGTGGATATACACTGTACTAGTGCCGGCATTGTGCATGCTCTGTTGGCTGTGTCTATGTGCCTGTGGTTCTGTCAGTGTGATCATGTGATGTATCTGACCCCAGGAATGTGTCAATAAAGTTTCCCCTTCCTGGGACAATGAATTCACGGTGTTCTTATTTCAATTTCCAGGAATGTAGTAAGGGATTGCTGTGTCGTTCGGGTCTTTCTGACTTTCCTGTGGTAAATGCAGAATAGTGAACTATAGCGACGTTATTACCAAATGCGTCCAAAGCGGACCAACGTACTGTTATTCTTTCCTTCTGCTGAAGAGCAAACACCGATAGACATCCATCAAAGAGTGTATGTGCTGCAACATGTCTATCATGGTGCGCCATGTTCTAGCCCTTTACTGGAAAGGTGCTGCTCATCCTCTTCTTTGAATACCGGGGCCTATTGCATATTAATTTCAAGGAACCGAATGTCACCATCACCTGCCCAGCGCTGAGAATTTACGGCGTCTACTTAAGGCGGCACGTCCTGGAAAACTGCAACAAGGGATGATAACGCACGTCCCCCTATAGCAAATTTTGTAACGTAGAAGTTACGTCAACTCAAGTGGGGGACATTCGAGCACCCACCCTATAGTCCTGTTATGTCCCCATGCGATTATCACGGCTTCGGTAGGTTAAAAAAGGCCTTGAAGCGTCACCGATTCATGGGGGGCGAGGATGTACAGTAGGCATTTACGGACTTAATGCACCAGGACAAGGCGTTTTACCAAAAGGGTATCTTCAACCTGGTGCATTTGCCAGATGATTCTTCAATATTCATACGAGTTTGCCTGCTTGTCATACTCGTTCTCGACTTTGTGGTCTTTCAACGGAAACTGCGAACTTTCACATTGCACCATAGCAAATACACTCAAACTTTGGTACTTTGCACACTGTAAAATACTATGCCAACCTACACGCAGTGTCACTTTTCTACAGAAATGTGATGAATGTCATTATCCTCGATCCTTTTCTCCTGTCCTTATCTGGCATCATTCACAATATCGGTGTGTTAATGTGGATTCGGCAATGCTATTGCACCCTATCTGCCTGCTTCTATTGTTTTCCCACGTGAAAGGGCGAGAACGTTTTCTAAATGTCTGCGAATCGCGAATGCCTGCGAATGTCTGCGAATAGCAACGTGGGTATCAGCCCATTATTTACCTAATCGGAAATTGGAAACAGCCTAAAAACCACGTCGAAAGGCTGACCGGTTTAATGGCCCTTGTCATGGGTCCGCATACACGAGTGGCCAAATCGCTTCAGAACCAGGACAGAATAGAACTAGAAAAGGGTTCGCGTTTAGACCTTCGTTCTGCGAAATCTTGTGCAGACTGCAATGGAATGCGGTGGAATTTCACTCATTGGTCGATGTGATATGTCCCTCGACGGTCGCAGGTAAACAGAGAAATCGAAGACACGTTTTTCAGATACTGCTTTTGTGGGCCGTTTAATACGCGACAGTGATCTTGCCCAGAGTTCAGGGTCGCGTTCCAGAATGTATTTTTATGACTTCTTAAACAGTCTAAACACATATATCGAGCTATAACTAAACTACTACAGATATTATCGGGAATAGTTTGCTAAAAATTTCCACTACAGGACTCCACTTTTGTAAATGGCTCTCCTACTACGTTAATAGTATAGATAAAGAGTTGAAATGTATTTGTGC
The DNA here is from genome assembly GCF_023897955.1 of Schistocerca gregaria. Classification (NCBI taxonomy): domain Eukaryota; kingdom Metazoa; phylum Arthropoda; class Insecta; order Orthoptera; family Acrididae; genus Schistocerca; species Schistocerca gregaria. The sequence goes on along the minus strand of NC_064927.1, from coordinate 391,877,205 downwards.
GCGCCTAGTTGCGCGTTTTTAGTGTGTAGTCATTCTGTTACCGTAGAACACCGGGCATTGGAGCTATGTCAAGTGGTTGCCCGCCTGCAGGCGCCTGGGTGTGTTTCACAGGTTTTAATTGTGAAGCCACATATTTAAAATTCTCAGTGAACGTGGGCGGGTGCTACTGAGGGTATTGCCGAATTGGGGGATCTTAGAGGGATCCTTTGCAATTGTAATCAAGTATGAATCAATGTCATACCCCTCCATAATCACACCAAAAGAGGGTGTGAAGCAGGGGGGTTGAAAACGCATAAGCACCCTTTGCTGCTTTGGATCACTTTCAGATTTCGTCGAATGGTTTTGAACGGTGCCTGTTGGCTACAACCTATACAAGCGAGTAAAAACTGCGGTCGAGCTGCAACCCAAAGGAATCACAATGTGCTTAGAGACACGTTGAAACAACTGGGGAATGTCAAAGGTTGTCGTCCTCTTGCTCAACACTCTAAGGACTGTCGTTTTATACCGTGTAACAGTGGGAATGAACGCCCCAACTAAAGAGATGGTTTCATTGACGCCCTTTGTGCCATCCTCTGAGGCCTTTTGCTGTCGATTCTGAGCGGCAGTGTGTCTGAAATCCTTACCTTGGCCACCCATAAGTAAACAGCATGATTACAACATTGAGTGTCGCTGTGCTGAGATCCATCGCAGAGACGTCAAAAGAAGGGGTGTGATGTTGAGAGGTGGCATGAGCCCCTTCTCATATTTCTATCTTACTCTGAGTAATTCGATTTTCCTCTCTAATTGCATGCGGTGAAAAGTTGCAATTCCTTCACACGCGGACTTCCCACACAGCGTCTCTCGTCACCCAGTGTTCTGATGACAGGCGAGTTCTACTGAGCTTGAAAGGGTTAAGCCGACGGGTGTGAGGGAGTCGAGTGGATTCTTTCCAGATGCCGACATTGTCATAAGAGCCGGAGCGACACGCCCAGATGGGCCGGAAGGGGCGGCTGAGCTAGAGATTCCGTTACTTCGCAGAAACTTAGTGAAAACCGTTTCTGGCGGGCTACCAGCGAGGCGTGGGAATGACTTGTGTTCCCAGGCAATCTTGTCGGGCAAATTCCCGCGTTTTCTGCAAAATCGTAGCTATGATTGGCTTGCTCAGGGCATAGCTCCGTGACGTAGCAAAATCGGCGCAGAAATTGGCACCAAGTATCTCCATTGGTGGAATAGTACTACGTCGGCAATACAGGGGAATTTTCCGCCGGTTTTCGAGTTGCTGATTGGAACGTTTAACCACTGCTACTGTCGTGGGAGCGGGAATGTTCTGTGTTCGGCTTGTACAGGTGCTCTTGAGAGAGTCGGCTCTCGCCTTTCGGTCGGAGTGGGTTACAAGACTGACCTCTCGCTGCTCTGGACAGCCTGCCTTCCGTTGGCTGTCTAATATACTTTTATTTAATTGTAACTGTTTGACAAAGTTGCTGAAGTTTCGACTTCAACATAACTTTCCGAGTGCAGTTGGCAATTGAGCGATGTGCGCACAAGCGGCCTATGTTGTCCGTCTTGAGCAGTTTTGGAGAAAGTTGACTGTACCGGAGTTACTGTGTGACTTCTCTTGTTAAAATCGTCCGTGATTGCGTAGCGAGCCTTTTCGTCTCCCTCAGAGGCGTATTTGTGTTGTTAGGAAGTCTTTAGTCTGGAACAACCAGACCAGGATAATTTGTTTCGGGCTATACTCGCGACATTATCATCACCACGACGGGACGTCGAAGCAACCAGCCATCGCTTCCGGTACGCCAGATCGTGTCTTTGCAGTTAAGAAGACAGCTTGGTAATGTATGACCACTTGGTCATAAATGTCACAATCTAGTTTATGGACAACTTCACCTTCAAAGCATTTATTTGAGTATCCAATTTGATGTATTGTAAATGTTTCATGTGTTTTGTTTATTATTTTGAGTTTAGTCATAATAAATCAAATTGTTATTTTGGACAGAACTTTAAAAAAATGGTTCAAATGGCTCTGAGCACTGAGGGACTTAACATCTGAGGTCATCAGTCCCCTAGAACTTAGAACTACTTAAACCTAACTAACCTAAGGACATCACACACATCCATGCCCGAGGCAGGATTCGAACCTGCGACCGTAGCAGTCGCGAGACCACCGCGACCGGCGGACAGAACTTCATTCTGTTAATCGGCAGACCAACCCTTTCATTTCTCACTATGTTAATGAAACTTTCCTTAATTTCTATCCAATTAAATTATTGCAGGTGCCAAACTCTTTTCCACCGTCAGGGTCGATTACAGTCAGTTCGCGTTTCTTCTTAATCCATGTGCAACAGCAAAAGTAGGAGATAGAAAAAGGGTGAGGGGCCTTAGAGCATCATTTCCATATGAAGATTCGAGAAGAATTTAGTGTTAAATACACTGCTAACCCCGGCACCTCGCAATGTAAGAAGGTGTGTATCAATGAACGGTCCAAAGGAAGGGGTAGTTTCATTGGTTGCCGTTCTGACCTCCACCGCAAAGGCATCAAGAGAAGAAAGGGTGAGGTGTAGTTAACGTAGTGGTTCACGGTCGTCCCATCATGTGACACGTCCACAGTGGCCTTGGGCAGAATTGTGGTGTAGTTTGATGAAAATGTGACACTATTAACCAAACTTGCACTTCAGATGAACTTCTGAGTCGCAGCTTTCTTTTTCTAAGGGGTGACGCCTTGCTATTTGAAACGTCGTTGAGCCCAAAGGTGGCGCTACAGGGTGGTATGCTTTTGCACCGTAGCGGAAGAAGGTTGTAGCCACCTTTGAGACAAATTTCAAACTTCTGCGTTGCAATGGAAAAGAATTACGTGTTTATATTTAAAAAGTGATCCTTCAGTTCTGTTGCACAGTGTGGTTTTGATTAACGGATGTAATCGAAGCTGCTCCGTAGCCGATTGGTCAGCTCTCTGAAGCTACGCAGGAAGCTCGGAATAAGGATGGACATCACTGGGAAGATTTTACGTGCAAATATCCCCAAGAGAAAAGGATGCCTGATGCATACAGTTGACTTTGGCATCTTCGGATCCACTCATCTCGAAATTTCTCAAAATTCTTATTGAAGAAGATGCCATCTCATAAAAGACCCGGTTTTTTGAACCATCTCCCAGTGAACAACCTGACAGCGACGCTACTGATAACAAAAATGGTGGGAGTGACTAATGGAATTACGAGTTTGATAGACAAATGTAAAATATCGTATAAAATATTTCAGTACGGCAATTTCAATTTCTGTTCGTTATAAGCTTAAAAGGTGGCTTTCATTGGTGACGTTCATTTCGCAGATTATTCTGCGAAGTAAATAAACCCATACAATGGTTAATTAGTCTTATTAGGTAGATTAGAAAGAGAGATACATGATGATTAAACACATGTCTGAAATAATACGGGCTTTGGTAATGATAATACACTCTTGGAAATGGAAAAAAGAACACATTGACACCGATGTGTCAGACCCACCATACTTGCTCCGGACACTGCGAGAGGGCTGTACAAGCAATGATCACACGCACGCCACAGCGGACACACCAGGAACCGCGGTGTTGGCCGTCGAATGGCGCTAGCTGCGCAGCATTTGTGCACCGCCGCCGTCAGTGTCAGCCAGTTTGCCGTGGCATACGGAGCTCCATCGCAGTCTTTAACACTGGTAGCTTGCCGCGACAGCGTGGAAGTGAACCGTATGTGCAGTTGACGGACTTTGAGCGAGGGCGTATAGTGTGCATGCGGGAGGCCGGGTGGACGTACCGCCGAATTGCTCAATACGTGGGGCGTGAGGTCTCCACAGTACATCGATGTTGTCGCCAGTGGTCGGCGGAAGGTGCACGTGCCCGTCGACCTGGGACCGGACCGCAGCGACGCACGGATGCACGCCAAGACCGTAGGATCCTACGCAGTGCCGTAGGGGACCGCACCGCCACTTCCCAGCAAATTAGGGACGCTGTTGCTCCTGGGGTATCGGCGAGGACCATTCGCAACCGTCTCCATGAAGCTGGGCTACGGTCCCGCACACCGTTAGGCCGTCTTCCGCTCACGTCCCAACATCGTGCAGCCCGCCTCCAGTGGTGTCGCGACAGGCGTGAATGGAGGGACGAATGGAGACGTGTCGTCTTCAGCGATGAGAGTCGCTTCTGCCTTGGTGCCAATGATGGTCGTATGCGTGTTTGGCGCCGTGCAGGTGAGCGCCACAATCAGGACTGCATACGACCGAGGCACACAGGGCCAACACCCGGCATCATGGTGTGGGGAGCGATCTCATACACTGGCCGTACACCTCTGGTGATCGTCGAGGGGACACTGAATAGTGCACGGTACATCCAAACCGTCATCGAACCCATCGTTCTACCATTCCTAGACCGGCAAGGGAACTTGCTGTTCCAACAGGACAAGGCACGTCCGCATGTATCCCGTGCCACCCAACGTGCTCTAGAAGGTGTAAGTCAACTACCCTGGCCAGCAAGATCTCCGGATCTGTCCCCCATTGAGCATGTTTGGGACTGGATGAAGCGTCATCTCACGCGGTCTGCACGTCCAGCACGAACGCTGGTCCAACTGAGACGCCAGGTGGAAATGGCATGGCAAGCCGTTCCACAGGATTACATCCAGCATCTCTACGATCGTCTCCATGGGAGAATAGCAGCCTGCATTGCTGCGAAAGGTGGATATACACTGTACTAGTGCCGACATTGTGCATGTTCTGTTGCCTGTGTCTATGTGCCTGTGGTTCTGTCAGTGTGATCATGTGATGTATCTGACCCCAGGAATGTGTCAATAAAGTTTCCCCTTCCTGGGACAATGAATTCACGGTGTTCTTATTTCAATTTCCAGGAGTGTATTTAGGTGCATGCAGTAGGTGTAAGGAAAGTAAATTTGCCAGTGGAGGCGAGGAGTGGGGGCGAAGGCCGGCGAGCGCCAGAAGAGCATTGTGGAGGAGCCGGCGGTCCCAGGGGATGGGGCCACTGACCAGCAAGCATAGAAAAGGAACACCGCCGGGTGCCAGGTGAGAAAGAGAGGGGAAATAACGAGCAGACAGAGAGCGTCCAATGTACGCGCAGGCGCCTCCCGGTCGCGGCAATGGGCTGAGCTCTGATTGGGCAGTTCATAAGGAAGTGCGGGAAACGCTGAGGGTCAACGCCTGCTGTTTGAACAGAGAAATTTTTGGATAGGTGGAGAAATTGTATCACTTCGCGAGGGAGATGTGGGAGGCCTTTGCAGCGTCGGGATTGGCTGATAGAGTTTGGCGGCAAGATTGTCGCAAGAGCATCGTGCAGAGCGAGGCAGGAAGGGGAGCGTCTTGTGCCATGAAAGCGGACAGACGCAAAGTTCGGTAGCCCTGAGATAGGGCCTTAGATTCTGAAGACTGTACTGTGTATGATCTAGAGTCTGCAGCTACAGTAGGACATGGCGTCTACGATAGGCATTGCATTGACTACTAGTATAATTGCAGTTGATTCCACCTTATGGGCTGGCAGTCACCATTGAACGTAGTCAACCAGTGCACAGAGCTATCATACTGGTATTGCACGTTAGTAGAAGAAACATTGGGCTGCACCTGAAAGGTTGTTGAGCCAGTCTTGAAAGCGTTGTATGCCATTTAGAGGAAATATAGGGCTTATGGTATTAGAAGTTTCTGAGTAGTTTATTCTGCTCAAGATATTTGAGAGACTTATCTTAATTCAGTGACTTCGCAGCTTCAGTCAGATCCATAATCAGCGACCCTAAAAATATAAAAAGAGCACAGTTTTGCAGGATTTTATAACCAATTTTCTATTATGTCAGAGTTTTTAAGCGAATTGGTCCACCTTGTTTCGGCTACACTATCATTCAGTTACGTAACGAACGTCTTGTGGCACTTGAAGTAAAACGGGTCAATGAAACCTGGTGGTGGCATCCATTTATAGCCAGTACTCTCACAGAGTGGCACAGCGAAAGAGACTAAACTTGAGACATCAACTGACGGTCTACCCTGCGGAACTCAGGCAGAATAGACGAAGATTGAAATTTCCTGGTAGATTAAAACGGTGTGCCGGACCGAGACTCGAACTTGGGACCTTTGCCTTTCGCGGGCAAGTGCTCTGCCAACTGAGCTACCCAATTACGACTCACGCCTCGTCCTCACAGCTTTAATTGCGCCAGTACCTCGTCTCCTACCTTCCAAACTTCACAGAAGCTCCCCTGCGAACCTTATAGAACTAGCACTTCTGGAAGAAAGGATATTGCGGAGACATGGCTTAGCCACATCGATTCTAGAAACATCCCCCAATCGCATAAGAGTGGTGGTAGAAACGTCACTAGGAGAATGCAAATCAGATTTGTCTTAAATACACGCTTTAACGGTCTTGAGCGTTAGTTACTTTGGAGACTGGACGTGGTGAGTTGATTTTAGTCAAGAATTCCTCTAAGGCGACAAAGACGCCATTGTCAATACCTCTCTTAGTTTGAACTAGGTCGTGTAATAGGGCTACGAGTAACTGGATGTACATTCTGCGATACCGCACAAAGACTTGACAGAAATGTAACCGCCATACGTGATTGATGGCAGCGGTGGTCACGAGAATGTACCGTCGCAAGAAGGTCACGTTCCGGACGGCCACATGGCACTACCGAGAGGGAAGATCATTGGGTTCGGCGTATAGCTCTGGTGCGTCTTACTGCATCTGCGGCAGACAAATGTATTGCAGAAAATTCATTATTCTGCATTAATTATTTTTTGTTGTTGCGATATTTTGCCGTCAGTGTACATCGAACGCGAGGAAGCAATACTTCAACGAGCATTTAGGCTGGCAAAGTAGAATGTAACTGATCACATTAAGATGATACCAGATGACGCTGATGTGTTGGTCCTTCTGCTCAGTGCTAAATTGAGAACATGACGCTGGACCCAACAAGTTGGAGAAGGACGTATGCTAATGTTGGTGATGGCAATTGTGTAAAATGTTCACAAACATGTCCAACTCGACTGATACGTCAGACGATGAACGCGTTTACAATGGCGATGAAAGCGATTAAACTAACCACTCTGAACTAACTGTTGGATCAAAATATATTATGGAAATACGTTATCAGTAACAAATCGCAAAAATAAATACCTTATGATCAAATTTCTGGGACTGCTTTTAATTCCATTATATTTCTTTTATTCTTTCTGTTTTTGGCAATCTGGGGCTATAAAAAAGTTGTCTAGCGGAGCCAGAGTTGCAATCGAAGAATGTCTTTTCTACACATATTGACTGCAAGCCGCTTCCAGTTCAAGAGCAATTTTCTAACTCTGCCACCGGATATATATGGGACAGTCAATGAAAAAGAAACATAAAAAAATAAGTAATTATTTCAAAAGTAATCACCATAACCGTTAATACATTGCTCCCACTGTGAGACAACACCGATAATGCCTTTATGGAAAAATGTTCGCGTTTGTCTACAAAAACATCGTACCCAGGAGTAGACTTCTTCGTCTTATGCAAATCGACGGCCACAAATGTCTCTCTTGAGGGCTCCAAAAATATGGAAATCGCGTAGGGAGTGATAGGGAATGTATGGAGGCTGTGAAAGGGCTTTCCAGCGAACCAATCTTTACAACATGTGGGTGGGCATATATGTTGCCAAGAATGTTTCGAGTACATAATTATCAGAAACTTTATCTGCGAGCTTCGATATTTAACGTATATGAAGCTTTTATCGGTAGAAAGTTTAGCAGTTAACATCGAGGTGTGCCGACGGGCCTTCTCACTTTGGAGCGCTATACAGGGTGAAAGGTATTTAAACCGACAAACTCTGGGAGGTTGTAGGGGACATTAAAACAAATATTTTTCCCTAATATCATTTTATCCTATGAGGATTATTTAAATCGGTGGAGGCCGTATTACGCTCTTCCGTTATTAGAGGCCGTATTACGATCTTCAGTTTTGAGGACGTAAGCAACTGCTGTCCACCAGTGTAGTAGTGCATTGTCTGTTTACTAATGGAGCGATACACCTGGAGTGAGTACACTGATATGGTTGGTGCATACTACGTAGCGCACCACAACGGACGAGCTGCACAGCGGGTTTATCAACAACAATATCCTAATCGCCGTATCCCGCATCATACGACCTTTGATGCTGTGTACCAACGTCTGCGTGAGACCGGGTCATTTAGCAGATTACCTGGACAGGGACGCCCTCACATGATAAGAACGCTGCAATTTGAGGAAGCTATCTTGCAGCATGTGGAGTAGAATCCTTCAATCAGCACTCGTGCTATTGCACGTAACATGGAGACGAATCAGACGAATGTAAGAACAGTCCTTCGAGAGCAACTGTTACGTTCATTTCACTTACAGCGTGTCCACAACCTGGAACCAGTTGATTATCCACCCAGAGCACAGTTTTCGCAGTGGTACCTGGAAAGGTGTGAAATGCATTCTACATTTCCATCCTCTGTGTTGTTTACCGATGAAGCAACGCTCGGGCGTGATGGAGTCTTCGTATATTTGGAGTGAGGATAACCCACGTGCCACAGTTACTAGCGCTCATCAAGTGTGATTCTTCGTAAATGTGTGGGTCAGTGTTGTCGGGGACTGTTTAATTGGGCCGTATCTGCTACCTAGGCCATTAAATGGCAGGCACTATTACAATTTTCTCGCCAGAGCATTGCCAGAATTGCTGGAAGACGTCTCGCTCACTAAAAAACAAACGCATGTCGTTCCAACATGACGGGGCGCCGGCACATTTCAGTCGTCGTGTGCGTCGATTCCTGGACCGACGGTTCCCAGAAACGTGGATTGGCAGAGGTGGTCCTGTACCATGGCCTGCTCGATCCCCAGATATGTCCCTTCTGGACTTTTTTATGTGGGGAGAGATGCACAACCTTGTTTACGCAACTGCTGTGGCATCAGAAGAGGATCTAGTTGTCCGGATAGTAGCAGCAACAGGAACAATTCAGGATACTCCTGGGGTTTTTGCCCGTGTCAGACAGAACATGACCCGACGGTGTAACCTTTGTTTACGTGCCAATGGAGGCATTTTTGAAAATCTACTGTAATTGAAATTGGGTTGTGTTAATGTGTTGTCTCTTTGTCATAAAAAAATTGAAAAGTGTTTGTTGTTTCAATTAATTTGCCGCCAGAGAAATCTTCCTCTACCGGTTTAAATACTCCTCATCGGAAAAAATGAAATTAGGGAATAATATTTGTTTTGATGTCCCTTACAACGTCCCAGAGTTTGTCGGTTTAAATACTTTTCACCCTGTAGATTGTGCACAGCTGGTGCTAGGTGGTCATATGACGTAAGTCATAGCAATGAAGTGGTGCGTGGCAGCCTGTTGTATTGAATCAGTGCAGTACGATGGCTCAACGTGTGGAACGGAACAGAACGGCAGAAGGGAGGTGTCGTGTTTGAATGTGCCAACAATTACACCGTGAATCAACTTGCTCAATTTATTGCTATATCAACGCGGACTGACCGGTATGTTTGCAATGAATAGTAAACCACTTGCACCCTAGCAACAAGTCGTCAAATTTGTGATCGTTAAAAGATCCTAACCGACATGGATCAGAACGAGTGTCTTGTCTTATCAGTGTCAGCCGGTTTCAAATCCGAAAATAATTGCTGCTGTCAGTGAAGCAGATCAACCTCAGTCACTTTCCGAGTTGAACGTTGCGGAAGAAACTGGATGAAGTGGACATATGGAATCGGCATGACGCGGCACATATACGTTGAAGACTAACAAAAACTGGTACACCAGCCTAATATCGCGTAGGGCCCCCGAGAGCACGCAGAAGTGCCGCAACTCGACTAATCAAATGGTTCAAATGGTTCTGAGCGCGTTGGGACTTAACATCTTAGGTCATCAGTCCACTAGAACTCAGAACTACTTAAACCTAACTAACCTAAGAACATCACACACATCCATGCCCGAGGCAGGATTCGAACCTGCGACCGTAGCAGTCCCGCGGTTCCGGACTGCAGCGCCTAGAACCGCACGGCCACCGCGGCCGGCTCGACTAATCACTGAAGTAGTACTGGAGGGAACTGAAACCATGAATCCTGCAAGACTGTCCATAAATCCGTAAGAGTACGAGGGGATGAAGATATCTTCTAAACAACACGTTGCAAGGCATCCCAGATATGCTCAATAATGTTCATGTCCAGGGAATAAGATGGCCAGCGGAAGTGTTTAAACTCAGAAGAGTGTTCCTGGAGCCACTCTGTAGCAATTTTGGACGTTTAGGGTGTCGCATTTTCCTGCTACAACTACCCAAGACCATCGGAATCCACAATGGGCATGAATGGATACAGGTGATCAGACAGGATGCTCATGTGTGAGTCACCTGTCAGAGGCGTATCTACACGTATCAAGGGTCCCATATCATTCAAATTGCATACGCCCACACCGTTGGAGAGCCTTCACGCGCTTGAACAATCCCCTGCTGACATGCAGAATCAATGGAGTCATGAGATTGTCTCCAAACCCGTACACATCCTTCTGCTTGATTCAATTTGAAACCAGACTCGTCCGACCAGGCAATATGTTTCCAGTCTTCAACAGTCCGATGTCTATGTTGAGGGGCCCAGGCGAGGCATAAAGCTTTGTGTCGTGCAGTCATCAAGGGGACACGAGTGAACCTTCTGCTCCAAAAGCCCACATCGATGATGGTTTCGTTGAATGATTCGCAGTCTGACACTTGTTGATGACTCAGCAATGAAATCTGCACCAATTTGCGGCAGGGATGCTCTTCTGTCACAATGAACGATTCTCTTCATCCGTCGTTGGTCTCGTTCTTTTTGCAGCCGCAGCGATGCCGTGGATTCGTTATTTTCCGGATTCCTGATATTCACGCTACACTCGTGAAATTGTCTTACGGGAAAACCCTCACTTCATTGCTACCTCGGAAATTCTGTATTCCATCGCTCGAGTGCCGACACCACGTTCAAACTCACTTAAATCTTGAAAACCTGCCATTGTAGCAGAGGTAACCGATCTAACAACTGCGACAGACACTTGTCGTCTTGTATAGGCGGTGCCGACCGCAGCGCCATATTCTGCCTGTTTGCATATTTCTGTATTTGAATACGCATGCCTATACCATTTTCTTTGGCGCTTCAATGTAACTGCCCTCAACAATACGTCAAACAGTAGAACAGCTGGACAGTAGCTGAGTAGAGATGTGCAACGTGGTCCGACGAGATGAGATTTTTCCTGCTTTTAAATGATGAAACATCAAACATTAATTTTTCATTCAAGATCGGAGTGTGCAACGATAAGAAACTTCTTTGCAGATTAAAACTGTATACTACACCGAGACACGAACTCGGGACCTTTGACTTTCGAGGGCAAGTGCTCTATAGTGTCCTTGGAGTCTTTCGCAGTGATGTGGTTCAGTAAAATCTTATCGATTTACAAGCTGCATCACTTCGAGTAAAACACTCGTACTTTTGACAACTGCCTCCGCCATTGTCTTCAGGAGTGTTGAGATTGCCACCGTGTTCTGCCTATACATACGTAATGGTGCCGTATACAACCTTCCAGAGAGGGCTGGGAGCTGCTCAACTTGCCTTCCGTGCATGCGTCAGTTCGACCCTCTCTGGAAGGTTACAGACACTGCCATTACTTCTATATAAACAGAATACTGTGCCAGCTCCAGCAGACAGTGATTTTAATTCCTGACGACGATGGCGTAGACAGTGTTTTATTCGAAGTGATGTGGCTTGCAAGATTTTATTGAAGCATGCCTCTGCAAAAGACTCCGAGCACTCGGTAGAGAACTTGCCTTCGAAAGGCAAAGGTCACGAGTTCGGCAAATCAGATTTGTTTTAAATAAACTTTGTAATGGTGTTACCTTTGAGACTGGTCGTGGAGAATTGATTTTAGTCAAGAATGTCTTTAAGACGACAAAGACACCCTTCTGAATTCAAATTAGGTCGTGTAATATGGCAGGTAATTTCATGATACAAAGTGTTGAGTGCATCTATGGCCCAATGAGGCGTTTAACAGACAGTTTGTGAACGATGTACTTCAGGCCCGACGTTGTCCAGTGATGATCTGGAGATGTTTTTCGTACTATGACTAGCGCCCACACCTTCACGTCTCCATGAATATGAGCAGAGTTACATGAGAAAGCAGGCTCTATCGTCGAATTTCGATGATACAGTCTTCTCGGTTTGCCAACCGACTCCAGGCGTCGTTCTGCAGCAACGTTTTGATAAATTCCTTATTCGTCATCTACCCGCTTTACCGCAAGCTCCTCTGGCTCTTCACCAACGACTGGGCCAGTCGCGAGCCCTCTCATATTGGTTTTAGTCAGTAATGTCTTTAAGGCGACAAAAACACCCCTCTGAATACGAATTCGGGGGGGGGGGGGGGGGGGAAATCGCTGGTGGTGATGAGGGTAATTCCCGGCGTGTTGGATGGTCCTGGCGTCACGTCCTGGTGCTGCCTGTCTACACTCCTGGAAATGGAAAAAAGAACACATTGACGCCGATGTGTCAGACCCACCATACTTGGTCCGGACACTGCGAGAGGGCTGTACAAGCAATGATCACGCGCACGGCACAGCGGACACACCAGGAACCGCGGTGTTGGCCGTCGAATGGCGCTAGCTGCGCAGCATTTGTGCACCGCCGCCGTCAGTGTCAGCCAGTTTGCCGTGGCATACGGAGCTCCATCGCAGTCTTTAACACTGGTAGCATGCCGCGACAGCGTGGAAGTGAACCGTATGTGCAGTTGAAGGACTTTGAGCGAGGGCGTATAGTGGGCATGCGGGAGGCCGGGTGGACGTACCGCCGAATTGCTCAACACGTGGGGCGTGAGGTCTCCACAGTACATCGATGTTGTCGCCAGTGGTCGGCGGAAGGTGCACGTGCCCGTCGACCTGGGACAGGACAGCAGCGACGCACGGATGCATGCCAAGACCGTAGTGCACGGTACATGCAAACCGTCATCGAACCCATCGTTCTACCATTCCTAGACCGGCAAGGGAACTTGCTGTTCCAACAGGACAATGCACGTCCGCATGTATCCCGTGCCACCCAACGTGCTCTAGAAGGTGTAAGTCAACTACCCTGGCCAGCAAGATCTCCGGATCTGTCCCCCACTGAGGATGTTTGGGTCTGGATGAAGCGTCGTCTCACGCGGTCTGCGCGTCCAGCACGAACGCTGGTCCAACTGAGGCGCCAGGTGGAAATGGCAAGGCAAGCCGTTCCACAGGACTACATCCAGCATCTCTACGATCGTCTCCATGGGAGAATAGCAGCCTGCAATAACTGCAAAAGGTGGATATACACTGTACTAGTGCCGACATTGTGCATGCTCTGTTGCCTGTGTCTATGTGCCTGTGGTTCTGTCAGTGTGATCATGTGATGTATCTGAGCCCAGGAATGTGTCAATAAAGTTTCCCCTTCCTGGGACAATGAATTCACGGTGTTCTTATTTTCATTTCCAGGAGTGTATTTTGTCTGCAGCGTTCGTCACTTTGAGATCAAAGCGTTCTTGACGCATTCTTGCTTGCTTCGCATCCCATGGTGGAGCTCAGTTGTAAACTGCTATCACGGTTGAGAAGATTATCATGGACCCGTATATCCACTGATCCTTTGATGATCGAGTTTCGGATCCAGTTCGTCCGACACAACACCTGTGTTTGAAACTTTCTGGCAGATTAAAACTGTGTGGCGGGCCGGACTCGAACTCTGGACCTTTGTTTGTCTTTCACGGGCAAGTGCTCTACTGACTGTGCTACCCAAGCACTACTCACAGGTCGTTCAAACGAATTTAATTCCGCCGATACCTTCCAAACATCACAGAAGCTCTCTTGCGAAACTTGCAAGAGTAGCGCTCCTGGGAGGAAGGATATTGCGGAGACATAACTCAGCCACAGCCTGGGAGATGTTTCCAGAATGAAATTTCCACGTTGTAGCGCAGTGTGCGCAGGTATGAAACTTCCTGGCGGATGATGTTTTTCCGCTTTCCCTGTATGCGATATAAGCCTTCGAAATGATGCCTTTTGAGATACAAATATTTTGGGTACTTTGGGTACGGAAGCACGCACAGTACAAGCATCAACAATTTGCCCAAGTGCGGGTCACTCAGCTATTAAGAGTACACTGTTGTCTTCACGACTGACGCTTGCAACGTACTGAGGTCATTGAGGAGGTACCGTTAGTGGTCAAGTACAACGGCGCCACCTCCAGCCTCAGATAGCTTCTATATTTATGTTGTATCATATATCTCTCGCAGTGTTTCCATATTTTCACGCAAACCTTGTATTCTATCCAGTAATGTAGCATCTAAATTTTGGCTGCTGGTGCTTTTGTAATTGATAAAGTCAGGTATATTCTACTCCGTTTGATATTTGATGCTGGTATGGTATTATAACATTACATACTTCTTAGAGTATTTGTTTAGTTTTTTTTCGCTGTTGCCCACAGGATGGTTTATGTTGAATAGAAACTAGTCTTTTTTAATGCAGTCAGGACGCGAAAAAAAAACCGGTTTTACAACTAGTGACTGCTGATCTCCAATGACATTATGTCAGTTTTTGTAGAGCTGCACAGGAGTGGACCTGCAACTGCGTCTGCCACTGGAACTCCGACTGGCTCTTGCTGGAAATCTGACTGGAACTGTCCCGGTTAAGGGCTGTGCTCGTTTTCTGTCCTTGTGCACAGTGATAGGAGCTATTTTTACCGTGCCATGCGTGACGTGATACGTATAGTTTGCGCTCTAGTAGCGACGTCTGTAGCACGCCTATAAAATTTGCTGGAGAACTCGCTCCTCCTGGCACCCAGGCTGACCCGTGTAACATCTGTTGCTGGGGGGGGGGGGGGGGGGGGGGGCGTCTGGCGTGCAGGCGTTGCGACTCGTGCTCACGACATCGTCAATCACGAAAGGGTTATTAACTCATGGTGTAATGACCTAAGTTTGATAAGATGGGGTTTGTCTTACAGGCACCCAGTATTAAGTAATACGTCGACCATGGAATAGAAGGAGTTGTCCAGGACAAATGATTTTACGTTAGATTTAAAATTCGCTTTGCTACCTGTCAGACGTTTGGTGTTATTGTGCAAATGGTCAAAAATTTTTATGGTGCATACGTAAGTTCTTTCTGAGCAACTGAAAGATTTAGTAATGGGTAATAACGGTCTTTTTTCTCTAGTGTTCTAGGTGCGGACATCAGTATTCTTCTCAAATTGTGATGGATTATTTATGACGAATTTCATTCGGCAATGTATGTATTGTGATGGTGCACTTAAAATGCCCAACTGCTTCAAGAGCTGTCTACATGAGGACTGCGCGTGAACAGCACATGTTTTTATTACAGCTATCTTTCATGCACTCAATATGTTCTTCCTAAGGGTGAGTTACCCAAGAAAATTAATCCATAAGTCATAATTGAGTAGAAATATGCAAAATATGTCAACAGGCTAATACGCTTGTTTCCAAGATTAGCAATTATATGAAGAACAAAAGTAACTGAACTCAATTGTTTTAGAAGCTCAGTAGTAGATTTCTTCCTGTTCAAGTTTTCTTCAATATGTATACTCAAAAATTTGGAGCCCTGTACGCTATTTACTGACTTCCATTCATGTGCTACATAAGTTGTTGGAATGACTGTTTCTTGTACAGTACTAAATAAGCGTGTTTCCTGAAAATAAAGGGAGAGTTCATTTTCAGAGAACCACTTAATTTTTTGAAAAACATGATTAATAATCCTGTCTGTTGCTCTCTCTCTGGTGGGATTTATTATAACACTAGTATTGCCTGCTTGTTTAATGTCAAATGAAAGGTCATTAACATATACAGAGTGATTCACGAAGATATGCAAGTATTTTAATATGTTATTCTACAAGTAAAACTAAAGAAAAAAAGTTCATATAAAAATAGGTCCGCAAATGTTTTGTTACGGAGTTATGGCTAATATAAGATTTTGCCTGAAATTTAGTAACTTCGCTAATATGAAGCCACCGCAAAACTGTATTAGGTTAAAGTAATGTTATTGGTCTGGTGAATCTAATAAAACATGTCCCAGACGTGTATCTGCAGTAGTTTCCAGAATGTCGAATGTCCGCTACTGTACGTAGTGTGCAAAGAAGTAAAATGTGTTCATATAACTCCGCATTTAGCGTTTTTTTAACGTCAATAACGAGAGAACTGCATAACCACATAAACACACTCATACCGTATCAACAGCTCCACCATACTTCGGTGTTGGTACTACATATATAAGGTGGGAGGTAACATTTTCCAGGAACTCGGCAAACCCAAACTCTGCGTTCGGATTGCCGCTTGTAGCAAATCATTACGACTTAACAGTAAGCAGAAAGTTTATATGTTGTGCACATTTTACTGCCCATGGGATTTTCGTTTTCCTAATGTTTTGAAAAATGTGAAAACGATGTACAACTTATTCTTGTTCTTCTTCGTCTTCGAGCTACCACACGAGAAGTTCCTGTATGTTTTGTTTGCGTAATTTTATGATGAAATAATAATAATGTAGTGCTTATAATGAATTATGTTTTATTTAGTAGGCATAGGTAGAACCATACTCCACTGGTCAAGAATATTTTGTATATTTTCCATCCTGTTAAATAAATTGGAAGTGGTCAGCTTGGTGGCGCAACGATCGCGCTCCATAAGCTCGCTGTCGTTTCCAGATTACAAGTTACGCCATTCGAGCCTGCAGTTTATAACTTTAACAAAGTCCTATCATTATTATTTTCATGCAAAACTGACTTGTTGCGTTAACTGTGACAACTGCACAGCCGGGCGTCACGAAGCTTCTGGTTTCCATTTGAGACCTGTGGCTATGATAATCTCAATGTGTCGACTAGAGAAGGTATCTTATGTCACTAAAGTTAAACATGCGCCATATCAATGAGTTCAGAAACAAAACATTTTCCTTCCTAGCCAGATATGTAATGTACCCTTCCTTTCATAAATTTAACATTCAAATATTTAATGTTGAAAGGGCGTACTGTCCCGGGTTCGATTCCCGGCTGGGTCAGGGATTTTCAGGTTCCCCGAGATGATTGAGTGTTGTTGTGTCGTCTTCATCATCATTATCATTCTTCCCCGTTACGAGCGGAGGAAGGCAACGGCAAACCAACTCGTTTAGGACCTTGCCTAGTACGGCGGTGCAGGTCTCCCGCATCGTTTCCCTACGCTCTGTCAAGAAGCATGGGACTTCATTTCCATATCCAAAGCTGCTCAAGTCGTCAACTGGCGATCTGACTGTGAAGCAGAAACGCGAAGGAACAATCACTACTGAACCAAGTCCAGGCAAACCACACGTACTGACGAACAGGGACTGCAGAGCATTGGTTGTAAAATATCGGGTGAAATCAGCGGAAGGAATCACTCGTGAGTCCGAAGTTCTACAAGCAGTCCAGTCAACACTGACTGCTCTTAACCCATGCTAAGCGACGGTGGAGGGGGTGCAAAGAGCGGCGCCACTGGCTGGCGGGTGATTGGAAACGGGTGACTTGGAATGTGGAATGTACTTCGATAAGTGTCGAAGTGATAAGGAATACTACTCATTCCATGATTAGAAAATTGCAGCACTGCATTGATACCAATGGTCATCACTTCGAAAAGCTTCTGTAAATGGACGGTTATACCACCTTTTTGGTCATCGTTGACCTTCAAAGATCTTACTGTTAGACATCATTGGATTCGTCTCGATAGCCGCTAACAGAAAATAAGTACCAAACTATAGCATCCCATTAAAAAAAAAAAAAACAAAGTTGACCGTCATATCTCTGACGCGATCCCACCTAGTACCAAAATACCAACGTCATATTAAGGGCCCCGTGTCCCATGCAACATTTATTCCACAAACTTGTCAGCTACTATCATACTTTCGGAGTCATTCCACGTGGCAATAATTAGTGACTCGCCCTATATACTTTTTTCATTATTATTATTTTTTATATTATTCTATGAATCCATATGTCTTGTTCTGAGTTTGTTGAGGCATCCGAGTCAGTGGTTGTGTTGTTGTCAGAACCGTTCCACGTGTTGTGTTGTCTTGTGGGGTGATACCCTATTCTCCATCTCATGTATGCTCGTTCCTGTCTGTATGCTGTGAGGAATGCTTGAGAAATTTTGTAGGTGATGGTGTTTAGTTCTAACCAGTCGCATTGCTGTCTTATCCTTTGTCATACACGTCGCAATATAGTGTGATGCGTTCCGCTGTGGCGATTTCTCAATATGTGCACATGTCTGTATCACTTAGTATCCCTTTAGTCCATCACGTTCGAGATGTTGGTACGGTCCATATCCCGAAGTAAAGTGGACCATACTACATGTCGGATCTATATACAGGGTGTAAATTTTAAGTTAACTAACCAGAATAGCTCGAAAAATAAGCTTCACACGAAAAAATGTGTAGAATCCAAAGTTGATTATTTTCGAGGGGACATCTGCTGGTGCTAAAATTAGACCGCCACCCCAGCCCCATGGGGGTGGGGCGGGAGACAACTTTAAAATTTCAAATGGGAACCCCCATTTTTATTGCAGAATCAGATTCTACATATAAAACTACTCACAGTATGTCTTAAACATTTGCTTTGATTCTTGCTAGTTGGCGCTGTAATTCAAGAAAATCCATGTTCTCATTTTTGCGTGAAAAATGGTTACGGATGAATAAAAAATTACTATTTACTACGTAAATTTTGATTCGCTAAAACTAAAACTCTCCCCATAAGGTGAGGTTTGTGAGATAGGAACTAGAGTTTTACAAATGTTGACCCAGATATTAATTTTTCCGCATATTCGGATTGGGTCAACATTTGTAAAACTAATTCCTCTCCCTCAAACACCACCCTATGGGGAGACGGGGGGAGTTTTAGCTTTAGCGAATCAAAATTTGCTAAGTAAATAAGTAAGTCTGGTACTGCGCGACCGCTACGGTCGGAGGTTCGAATCCTGCTTCGGGCACGGATGTGAGTGAGTCTTTAGGTTAGTTAGGTTTAAGTAGTTCTAAATTCTAGGGGACTGATGACCTCAGAAGTTAAGTCCCATAGCGCTCAGAGCCATTTGCATTTGTCAACATGGATTTTCGTGAATTACAGTGCCAACCACCAAGAACCAAAACAAATGTTTAAGACAAAATGTACGTAATTTTTTATGTAGAATCTAATTCTGCAATAAAAAAATTGGGGTCACGATTTGAACCTTTAAAGTTGCCTCCCACCCCACCCCCAAGGGGCTGGTGTGGTGGGCTAATTTTAGCACCAGCAGATGTTCCGCCTCAGAAATAATCAATTTTGGATTCTACACATTTTTTCGTCTGAAGCTTATTTTTCTAGTTATTCTGGTTTGTCAACTTAAAATTTGCACCCTGTATTTCATGCTCATTCGTTCTCGGATGTTCGGGAAGAATGTCTGCTCTTTACGTCCGTTTTCTGTTGCGTCCCATTCAGTCTGCCAAGTATCATTTCGCCTTGTCAGTTATTTGTTTGCTTGGAATTTCCTGTGCTTTGACCTGTCGTCCCTTTTTCACCCAGAACGTTGCACCTCTGAAGTAATGTCTACCGGGAACACACACAGGAAGACGCATAATTACTCTATATCTACATCTACATCCATACTCCGCAATCCACCATACGGTGCGTGGCGGAGGGTACCTCGTACTACAACTAGCATCTTCTCTCCCTGTTCCACTCCCAAAAAGAACGAGGGAAAAATGGCTGCCTATATGCCTCTGTACGAGCCCTAATCTCTCTTATCTGATCTTTGTGATCTTTCCGCGAAATGTAAGCTGGCGACAGTAAAACTGTACTACAGTGAACCTAAAATGCTGGTTCTCTAAATTTCATCAGTAGCGATTCACGAAAAGAGCGCCTCCTTTCCTCTAGAGACTCCCACCCGAGTTCCTAAAGCGTTTCTGCAACACTCGCGTGATGATCAAACCTACCAGTAACAAACAGCCCGCCTCTGAATTGCTTCTATGTCCTCCTTCAATCCGACCTGATAGGGATCCCAAACGCTCTAGCAGTACATAAGAATAGGCCGTATTAATGTTTTATAAGCGGTCTCCTTTACAGATGTTCACCACAGTCCCAAAATTAAGTGCTTTTAAAACATTTTTCAACTTCGGGAAAAGAAAAAAGTCATAGGGAGCCCAATCAGATGAATAGTGGGGCTGTGGAGCAACATCTACATCTACATACATACTCCACGATCCACCATACGGTGCGTAGCGGAGGGTACCTCGTACCACAACTAGCATCTCCTCTCCCTGTTCCACTTCCAAACAGAACGAGGGAAAAATGGCTGACTATGCCTCTGTACGAGCCCTAATCTCTCTTATCTTTGTGGTCTTTCCACGAAATATAAGTTGGCGGCAGTAAAATTCTTCTGCAGTCAGCGTCAAATGCTGGTTCTGTAAATTTCCTCAGTAGCGATTCACGAAAAGAACGCCTCCTTTCCTCTAGAGACTCCCACACGAGTTTCTGAAGCATTTCCGTAACACTCGCGTGATGATCAAACCTACCAGTAACAAATCTAGCAGCCCGCCTCTGAATTTCTTCTACGTCCTCCCTCCATCCGACGTGATAGGGATCCTAAACGCTCGAGCAGTACTCAAGAATAGGTCGTATTATTGTTTTATAAGCGATCCCCTTAACAGCTTAACCACATCTTCCCAAAATTCTACCAACCAATCGAAGGCGACTATCCGCCTTCCCCACAACTGCCATCACATGCTTGTCCCACTTCATATCGCTCTGCAATGTTACGCCCAAATATTTAACCGACGTGACTGTGTCAAGCGCTACACTACTAATGGAGTATTCAAACATTACGGGATTCTTTTTCCTATTCATCTGCATTAAATTACATTTATCTATATTTAGAGTTAGCTGTCAATGTTTACACCAATCACATATCCTGTCCAAGTCATCTTGTATCCTCCTACAGTCATTCAACGACGACACCTTCCCGTACACCGCAGCATCATCAGCAAACAGCCGCACATTGCTATCCACCCTATCCAAAAGATCATTTATGTAGATAGGAAACAACAGCGGACGTACCGCACTTCCTTGGGGCACTCCAGATGATACCCTCACCTCCGATGAACACTCACCATCGAGGACAACGTACTGGGTTCTATTACTTAGGAAGTTTTCGAGCCACTCACGTACTTGGGAACCAATCCCATATGCTCGTACCTTAGTTAGGAGTCTGCAGTGGCGCACCGAGTCAAACGCTTTTCAGAAGTCAAGGAATATGGCATCCGTGTGATACCCTTCATCCATGGTTCGCAAGATATCATGTGAAAAAAGGGCGAGTTGCGTTTCGTAGGAGCGATGCTTTCCAAAGCCGTGCTGGTGCATGGACAGCAACTTCTCTGTCTCAAGTAAATTCATTATATTCGAACTGAGAATACGTTCGAGAATCCTGCAACAAACCGATGTTAAGGATGCTGGTCTGTAATTTTGTGGATCCGTCCTTCTACCCTTCTTATAGATGTACCCATGTCCGGTTTTAAGCTACGCTACAGATCAGTTTGCAAAAAAGAAAATTTATTTATGAAAATATACAGTACAATCACCAACAAATTTTACATATTCACATACACCTTTGCCTTTCACCCAAATAAATACAGATTCGTTAACAGATATTTTCCTCCTGTTACGAGTATACAATGACAAAGAAGAAGGAGAAACATATGCAGATTTACCAAAATCCTTATTAGCCAGTTCAGAAAAATGGTAAGTGCGAAAGGCAATAATGTCTCTGTCAACAAAACTTTCAAGTCCAGGAACACTTGGTACTCCAGTACCTCCTCGAACAATGGCAACAGTAAACCATCCGTTACCATGACCAAACGTATCGCTTTTTTCCAGTCGCTCGGGACGTTACGTTGGGCAAGAGATTCGCGATAAATGCAAGCTAAGTAAGGAGCCAATGCAGTAGAGTACTCTCTGTAAAACCGAATTGGAATCCCATCAGGACCTGGCGATTTATTTATTTTCAACCCATTCAGCTGCTTCACAACCCCAGGGATGTCTATCACTATGTCCCCCATACGGGAATCTGTACGAGACTCAAACGGCGGTATGTTTGTACCATCCTCCTGCGTGAAAGATTTCTCAAAGGCTAAATTTAAAATTTCAGCTTTCGTTTTGCTGTCTTCCTTTGCCAGGCAAGACTGATCAGTGAGTGACTGGATGGAAGCCATCGACCCGCTTGCCGATTTTACGTAAGACCAGGATTTCCTAGGGGTTTTCAGCAAGATCTTTTGCTAAGGTATGACGGTGGTAGTGGTTTAATGCTTCCCGCATCGCTCTTTTTACAGCAGCACGAATCTCTATTAACTTTGGCCTGTCCTCATTCTCCCGATCTTTCTTGTATCGCGAGTGCAACTGCCTATGGTTCCTGAGCATTCTCCGAATTGCGCTGTTAAAACACGGTGGGTCTTTTCCGCCCGTAACGCAGTTTTTCGGCACACACTTGTCCAATGCATGTTTTACAATGTTTTTAAAATTTACCCATAATTCTTCCACGTCCATCGTACCGGAAGTAAATGAGGTCGATTCATTTACTAAGTGGGATGCTAACAACTGCTTATCTGCTCTTTCTAATAAGAATACTCTCCTAGCGTTCTTGACCGACTTCTTAATTTTCGTAACCATAGCCGTAATGACAACATCATGATCACTAATCCCTCTCTCAAACTGACACTGTCGATGAGGTCTGATCTGTTCGTGGCTACCAGATCAATAATGCGTTCACTATGCTGCTTGTAGTAGCTTACCCGCACTGCTATATTTTTATTCATTATCAAACCTACTCCTGCATTACCCCTATTTGATTTTGTATTTATAATCCTGTTTTCGCCTGACCAAAAATGTTGTTTCTCCTGCCACCGAACTTCACTAATTCCCACTATATCTAACTTTAACCTATCCATTTCCATTTTTAAATTTTCTAACCTCCCTGCCCGATTAAGGGATGTGACATTCCACGCTCCGATCCGTACAACGCCAGTTTTCTTTCTCCTGATAAAAACGTCCTCCTGAGTAGTCCCCGCCCGGAGATCCGAATGGGAGACTATTTTACCTCCGGAATATTTTACCCAAGAGGACGCCACCATTATTTTACCTTACAGTAAAGCTGCATGCTCTCGGGAAAAATTACGGCTGTAGTTTCCCCTTGCTTTCAGCCGTTCGCAGTACCAACACAGCAAGGCAGTTTTGGTTAGTGTTAAAAGGCCACATCAGTCAATCATCCAGACTGTTGCCCCTCTTCAGGAACCACGCGTTTGTCTGGCCTCTCAACAGATACCCCTCCGTTGTGGTTGCACCTACGGTACGGCCATCTGTATCGCTGAGGCACGCAAGCCTCCCCACCAACGGCAAGGTCCAACATGGTTCACGTGGGGTTAGGGGGGTGGGGGGTTGTTACAGATAGTTCGATCAATATGCTAGTGTTACGGAAACCTTCGTCAACTCAAATGGGAAGCCCTGGAAGAAACATGGCGCAAAAAACTATTGAGAAAGATTAGAGAGGCGGCGTTCACGATTTTACTGCCACTATCGTACATCCCGTGTAAGAACAGCACGACAAGATAAGAGCAATGAGAGCTCGTAAAGTGGCATATGGACAATCTTTTGTCGATCGCTACATTTGTGAGACGAAGAGGAAACGGAATGACTAGCAATACTTGTCCAATGCATGATTTACAATGTGTTTAAAATTTGCCCACAATTCTTCCACGTCCATCGTACCGGAAGTAAATGGAGTCGATTCATTTACTAAGTGGGATGTTAACAACTGGTTATCCGCACTTTCTAGTAAGAGTACTCTGCTAGCCTTCTTCACCGACTTTTTAACTTTCGTAGCCATAGACGTAACGACAACATCATGATCACTGATCCCCGTCTCAACACTGACACTGTCGATGAGATCTGGTCTGTTCGTGGCTACCAGATCTAAAATATTTCCATTACGCGGTGGCTGTCGATTTAGCTGCTCAAGACAGTTTTCGGCTGCTGTTCGGTGTTGTCCCAAACGCTCCTGACATTCTCAGAAGGATGCTTCCCTGCGCGTGTCGTACGATAGTTTTGTGTGGTGTGAGGCGACATTTATGTGGCCTGCAGATGTTTCCGCTGCCCGCTGCATCCGCTGTACGAGTTTCGAGCCTAGCGCTGCGGGCGCGTGCGCCAACGCGCAGCACGCCGTTATATTGATCAGCGGGGCTAATCACGGCTTATTAGCGGATTACTACGGCGAGCGCGCGGCCGGTGGACGGCCGAGCGCCCGCCAAAATGGACGCTCGCGGGGAACCCCCTAATTGCCGAGCAGCGGCACAGGTAATGGTCACAGCGCGGCCACGTACCGTGTAATGAGCCGCGCGCGCCGGCCGACCCCTCATAATGGGCCGCTGCCATTACTGTACTGCTCACTACGTAATTTTTGCTTATGATTCCGATATGGTAATTTATCGACGGATAATCATGTTACTTTCGATAATTCTTACTCGATGGCTTTTTTCTGTGGATAACAGTTTCATTGCAGTATTTTTAAGCGCTCCGTACCGCAGTGGGAAAAAATCGGAACCCTTACGAAATCACTTTGTTGCCTGTGAGTCTGTCTGTTCGACTGTTGAGACCCCCTTTTCTCAGGAACGGGTAGAGGTATTGAAATTAATGACAGGTACTAAGATCCACGGTACTTTAGGCGTGCAAGTCAATGAAATCATAAGATACCGCCATTTGTATCACATATTTCGATGCTCGCAAATTCACTCATCAACTCAACTCGACATTGACCTAGAATCACGAAATTCGACATGCAGCAAGGTTTCACAAAAAATTCCAAAATCGTTAATTTGTAATTATATCACATTAAAAATATTTATTTTCCGCTTTTTTTCTGCCTGTCTGCCTGGCGGTGCGTTAAGAACTCTTTTTCTCAGGACCTGAAAGAGGTATCAAATTGAAATTTATGTCACATACTACAGGTCTACGACCTCTAGGGGGTGTAAAAAAATTTAAACTTCTAAGTCAACGCAGCCAAAATGTATGGACATTTATGTCACGTATTTCGATAGTCACAAACTGAGTCATCAAATTCTATGGGGTACTTCGCGCTGACCTACATCACAAAATTTGAGAAAAAGCAACGTTTCACAGTATTACTAAAGGAAAAAAAATCCGAAAACTGTAACTTCTCATTAAATCACAGAAAAAATTTTTTTTGGCTATTTGTTGTCCGTCTGTCTCCCTGTCTGTCTGTCCGTCTTTTAGCGCCCCTTTTTCTAGGAACAGGTTTAGGTGTCAAGTTGAAATATACGTCAGGTACTGTGGTATACGATCCCTCGGCGGTGTACAGAATCTAAGCTTCTAACTCAATACAACCAAAAGATACGACATTCATGTGACATACTTTGACAATCACAAGCTCTGTCATCGAAACCCATAGAAGAACTACCCATACATACGAGTACGTTGTTCCTGATGGTCTAAGCCTAGCCGGAACGCTAGTTCAGTGCCTCTGGTAATGCATCAAGGAAAGTGTGACCGCAGCCGGTCACTTAGTATTTGAATAATGATAATGAAACCAGCGGCTGTATTTGAATCGAACGTCGTTTATTCCTTTTAACTCATACTACCAGTTTCGGCACCACTTGGGGTTGTCTTTAGGCCCCGAACGTAAGCTGCCACCCACAACCGTTTTCATAAAAAATCTACAGAATCGCTTACATGGGACCAAAATTAATTGGTTTCCGTACCTCCTGTGGCAGTAAGAAGCCCAGCATGGTCAGACGACAACTGGCACCCATGTGTTAAAAGAATAAGTGACGGTAGATTCAAATACAGCCGCTGGCTTTGTTGTCATTATTCAAGTCGCTCAGCGTGTTCGGCCAGATCGGTACACTGCTCGAATAAATAAATAAATAAATAAATAATGCTAAAGCGCGTGCCTACAAGCGGAGAGGTTGCGGAATCGAATCTAATGATGTGTTCAGATGTGTGTGAAATCTTATGGGACATAACTGCTAAGCTTACACACTACTTAACCTAAATTATCCAAAGGACAAACACACACACACACACACACACACACACACACACACACACACATGCTCGAGGGAGGGCTCGAACCTCCGCCGGGACCAGCCGCACAGTCCATGACTGCAGCGCCTGAGACCGCTCGCCTAATCCCGCACGGCTGGAATCGAATCTCTGTAGGACGTCTCACTCTTCGTCGAACCTGACCTTCACCTCTCATCTGTGATAAATCCCCAAAAACAACGCGTGTTTCGGATTTCTCGTTAAACTATGGGTCCCCTTTTCCCAGCTGGATCACTGGTGTCGGTTAGGGACTCGGAAGTCGCCGAAGTGGCGTCCAATAGAAAGACTTCCACCAGGCCCTTGAGCCACACGAAATTATTTTTACTGTCTGTATATGTAATTTATTGTGTACAGAATCCTTAGACCCAACTCGCACCTGTCACGTTTCTTTGCGCTGCTGCCAGTTATAACTGGTTACTGCTCGTACACAGTATGACTGGATAAATAGCCGCTGATTCTAAATGTGGAAAAATATAAGTAGGAAAACAATTCAGTAATGTTCGAGTATAGTATCAGGAGTGTGATGCTGGACACAGTTACGCAACTTATATATCTAGGCGTAAATGAAATGAACACGTAAAATCTGGAAATTGGTGGTAGGGTCTTACGGACGAAATTGCTGAGGTCATCGATCCACTACTGATCTAACTAAACTAACTTACGCTAAGGACAACACACACACCCATGCCGAGGGAGGACTCGAACCTCCGACCGGATGAGCCGCACGGACCGTGACAAGGCGCCCCAGACCGAGCGGCTACCCCGCGCGGCAAACGAACACGTGAAACTAGTTGTAGGGAAGGCGCGGTAGCGACTTCGGTTAACTGGGAGGACTGCGGGGAAGTGTAGGTCATTAATAAAAGAGAGCGTACAAAGTACTTTTGTGACCCTTTCTTGTGTACTGTTCGACTGTATGGGATTGTAATCAGCCCATATTAAAGGAAGACATCGAAATAATTGATACATTTCGAACCGTAAATTTACTTTCAAAATATTTTCTTAAAGAACTTGCTTTAAATACTTGCCATGCATCAAGAACATTAACACGTTTAATCACACTAGGTGAGCGTGGAAGTTGTTGCCAGGAAGTAACTGATGGAAAATGAAATTACTTTTAACAAATGTGAATTTTATTCCTAAAAGCCTTATCAAAAACAGATTTAAAATTATAAGCAGAAAAGCACCCTCGAAATATCAAGTTACACTTTTATTTAAAGGCAGAAAGTACAATATTAACAGTATGAGCCTTCGGGCTGAAAAGCTTGCCTTCTTCCTTTCAACACGTCCGTAGTCATGACCGCTCACAACAACCTCTGAAAGACTACACTGGTGCAAATCTGCAACACACCAGATTACATTAACCTAAAAAATTTTTTACAACTCACACAAACACGTAAACTATGCACTCCGTAAGAGAGATGGAAGTGGTACAACACTCAAATTATTTGCCACCGAAAGGGCAATTTTTTTTAAAGGACTCTTACGGTGGAAGGGTGGCAACCTTACAACCTAAAATGACTATTTAAATAAAACCCATAAAATGCAGACTTACATAAAATGTGCAACATGCTCCACATTACAAATATACCACCTCGCAAGATGATAGGCAAGATAAAAACATATTTCAAGAATTCGGCCTTTAAGCAATAAATTCGTTAACACAGAATCCGACAAACATGACAGAGGCACATAAGATATCCCGCTGGGATCTCTACAGCAATACCAGCAGAGCTTGGAAAAACAAATGAGTTACGAAATGACGTGTAATTCACGATAAAGCCGCTAGGAGACTAGTAAGCAGCAATGGCTGACAATGGAAGACTGACAACACAGCAACGATCGGCAGTTGTGTTACTTTTTCATGAAACGAAAAGCCTTGTTGTGACTCAGAGGCTTTTTCGACAACAGTTTAACACACGATGGGTCCCTTGCAAGAAGACCATCCACAGGTTGTACGATAAATTTGTTCAAGAAGGAACAGTATTGGAAGCGAAGTGACCTCGGCCTAAGTCTGTTTTTTCGCCGGAGAATATTGTTGATGTACAGAGAAGTCCCGGGAAATCGTGTAGAAAGGCAGCAGTGCAACTGGGAATATCCAGACGCTCCGTTCAACACACTCTTGAAAGTGACCTCCATATGTACCCATACAAGATGACCTGTGCACAGAAGCTCACTGAAGAACACAAGCAAAAGAGACTACTGTTTGCTCAGTGGGCGGAGGATATGGAAGAAACTGTCAACAACGTTTGGTTTTCAGAGGAGACGCATTTTCATTTAGACGGTGTGTTTAGCAAACAAAATGTATGGTTTTGGGCCACTGAAAACCCACAAGTGCTTCATGAACGACAACATTGTGCTCCGAGAATTACAGCGTGGGCAGTAATTTCCAGTCACAGACTTATTGGACCCTTTTTCTTTGAAGAAACTGTGAACAGCGAGCGTTATTTGAGCATGCTTCGCAATAGCTTCATTCCACAGCTTCTTCTTGCTACTGCCTTGCCCTTCAATACACAGTGGTTCATGCAAGATGTAACAAGGCCACACACTGCAAACACTGTGTTGGAGTTTTTACACGAGCATTTCGACATGCGGGTCATTTGCCTCATGTTTCCAGGTCGCTTCAATGACGGACAAAATTGGCCCCCCAATAGCCAAGACCTCAATCCATGTGACTTTTTTCTTTGGGGTACCTAAAGGAAAAAATTTTCTCGAAACGTCCACGTGATCTAATGGAGCTCAGAAGACTTATTCTTTAAGCTTGCAGTGAAATTACGGAAGACATGTGCCGTAGGGTAATCACTAACTTCAGTGTTCGTTTGAAGGAAGTTGGGAAACGAAATGGTGGACATATTGAACATGTGCTGAGTTAGAACAAATCTCCATGGACGGCTCTTCATTGTAGTATATGTCCCTTTCAGATTGTATTGACAATAAAGTTTATATTCAAAAACAAAATGGTAAGACATTTCGTGCGCCACCCTGTATTTAAACACCACGAAAAATGCAAGCGTGAAGACGAAAGCAGCTGCTAGCGAAGCCTGCAGGTTGCGCTGGCTGTTGTATCTGACCACGAACGGCACCCGCTCGATGTCCTCAATAGGTTACAAGTGAAACGTTGTCTGAACAGTGTTCTGTTTGGTTGAGAATGGAGCTGTCTGAGCCAGTGAACTGGAACATGGGGAAGTTGTTGGTGTTCGTAAGGTGGGTGCAGCCCTAACCATGGCAGGCGAAAAATTTGGTATTTAAAGAGGAACCGTATCGAATATTTATACCTCCTACCCATGGAAAGCAGAAAATGATCATCCGATAAGTCACAACGCGGACGGAAATGTGTGTTGCCTGAGAGCGACAGGCGACCACTGAAGACGACTGAGACGAAAAATGGAGGACGGCTGCTGCAAAAGTCACTGAAGAACTGAATGCCGCACTCGCGAACCCTGTTGTTGTTGTTGTTGTGGTCTTCAGTCCTGAGACTGGTTTGATGCAGCTCTCCATGCTACTCTATCCTGTGCAAGCTTCTTCATCTCCCAGTTCCTACTGCAACCTACATCCTTCTGAATCTGCTTAGTGTATTCATCTCTTGGTCTCCATCTACGATTTTTACCCTCCACGCTGCCCTCCAGTACTAAATTGGTGATCCTTCGATGTCTCAGAACATGTCCTGCAAACCGATCGCTTCTTCTAGTCAAGTTGTGCCACAAACTTCTCTTCTCCCCAGTTCTATTCAATACCTCCTCATTAGTTATGTGATCTACCCATCTATTCTTCAGCATTCTTCTGTAGCACCACATTTAGAAAGCTTCTATTCTCTTCTTGCCCAAATTATTTATCGTCCACGTTTCACTTCCATACATGGCTACACTCCATGCAAATACTTTCAGAAACGACTTCCTGACACTTAAATCTATACTCGATGTTAATCAATTTCTCTTCTTCAGAAACGCTTTTCTTGCCATTGCCAGTCTACTATTATATCCTCTCTACTTCGACCATCATAAGTTATTTTGCTTCCCAAATAGTAAAACTCCTTTACTACTTTAAGTGTCTCATTTCCTAATCTAATTCCCTCAGCATCACCCGACTTAATTCGACTACATTCCATTATCCTCATTTTGCTTTTGTTGGTGTTCATTTATACCCTCCTTTCAAGACACTGTCCATTCCGTTCAACTGCTCTATCAAGTCCTTTGCTGTCTGTGACTGAATTACAATGGCATCGGCGAACCTCAAAGTTTTTATTTCTTCTCCATGGATTTTAATACCTACTCCGAACTTTTCTTTTGTTTCCTTTACTGCTTGCTCAATATACATATTGAATAACGTCAGGGATAGGCTACAACCCTGTCTTACTCCCTTCCCAACCACTATATCCCTTTCATGCCCCTCGACTCTTGTAACTGCCATCTGGTTTCTGTACAAATTGTAAATAGCCTTTCGCTCCCTGTATTTCACCCCTACCACCTTCAGAATTTGAAAGAGAGTATTCCAGTCAAGATTGTCAAAAGCTTTCTCTAAGTCTACGAATGCTAGAAATGTAGGTTTGCCTTTCCTTAATCTTTCTTCTAAGATAAGTCGTAGGGTCAGCATTGCCTCACGTGTTCCAACATTTCTACGAAATCAAAACTGATCTTCCCCGAGGTCGGCTTCTACCAGTTTCTCCATTCGTCTGTAAAGAATTCGCGTTAGTATGTTGCAGCTGTGACTTATTAAACTGATAGTTCGGTAATTTTCACATCTGTCAACACTTGCTTTCTTTGAGATTGGATTTATTATATTTAGCTTGAAGTCTGAGGGTATTTCCCCTGTCTCATACATTTTGCTCACCAGATGGTAGAGTTTTGTCAGAATTGGCTCTCCCGAGGCTGTCAGTAGTTCTAAGGGAATGTTGTCTACTGTACGAACCCTGGCAGTACCAAAACAATAAGAAAGGAGTTTCACAACCAGGGAGCTGCAAGACGAACTGGATTGCAAAACCACTCGTCACTGTTGTAAATTCCCGTTACGAAAAAAATGTGGTGCCGAAGTCATAAACCTGGACCTAGAAGCAATGGAAGGAAGTCATTTGGTCGGATAAGTCTAGGCCGTCCCAAACGTACGGTCTAGGTTGCTTACTAGCAAGAGTAAGACATGGCGGGGGATAGGTGATGATTCTGGGCAGCCATATGGTGGTATTCCACGGACCCGATGGTTACTCTGAAAGATGAGATTACTCCCGAGGATTAATGTGACCATTTTGCCTGATCAGATCTGCTCATTGGTACGATTTTTGTTCCCCACTGGCGAAACTGTTCACGCAACGCGCATCGTCCAGGACTGATTTTCTGAGCGGCAGGATGAACTGGTGCACCTCCCGTGGCCACCACAGTCATCAGATCTCAGTACTATGTGGTCTACTTTGGAGAGAATGGTGTGTGATCGCCACCTATTTCCGTCACCGTTACCTGAAACTACCATTATTTTGCAGGAGGAATGGTATAAGATTACATTGAGAAGCATCTAGGACTTGTATTTGTACATTCCAAGACGGCTCTACTATTTTGAATGCCAGTGCATTTCCTACATCATGGCTACATAGCCATGGTAACGTGTTGTGTTTGTAGCGTATCCATATTTCTGTCACACTCTGGATACATGTACATTACTGGCCATTAAAATTGCTACACCAAGAAGAAACGCAGACGATAAACGGGTATTCATTGGACAAAGATATTATACTAGAACTGACGTGTAATTACATTTTCACGCAATTTGGGCGCATAGATCCTGAGAAATCAGTACCCAGAACAAACACCTCGGGCCGTGATAACGGCCTTGATACGCCTAGGAATTGAGTCAAACATAGCGAGGATGGCGTGTACAGGTACAGCTACTCATGCAGATTCAACACGGTACCACAGTTCATCAAGAGTAGTGACTGGTGTATTGTGACGAGCCAGTTGCTCGGCCACCATTGACCAGACGTTTTCAATTGGTGAGAGATCTGGAGAATGTGCTGGCCAGGGCAGCAGTCGAACATTTTCTGTACCCAGAAAGGCCGGTACAGGACCTGCAACGTACGGTCGTGCATTATCATGCTGAAATGTAGGGTTTCGCAGGGATCGAATGAAGGGTTGAGCCACGGGTAGTAACACATCTGAAATGTAACGTCCACTGTTCAAAGTGCCGTCAATGTGAACAAGAGGTGACCGAGATGTGTAACCAATGGCACCCCATACCATCACGCCGGGTGATACGCTAGTACGGCGATGACGAATACACGCTTCCAATGTGCGTTCACCGCGATGTCGCCAAACACGGATGCGAGCGTGATGATGCTGTAAACAGGACCCGGATTTATCCGAAAGAATGACGTTTTGCCATTCGTGCACCTAGGTTCGTCGCTGAGTACACCATCGCCAGCGCTCGTGTCTGTGATGCAGTGTCAAGGGTAACCGCAGCCTTGGGCTCCGAGCTGATAGTCCACGCTGCTGAAAACGTCGTCGAACCGTTTGTGCAGATGGTTGTTGTCTTGCGAACGCCCCCATCTGTTGACTCAGGGATCGAGTCGTGGCTCCACGATCCGTTACAGCCATGCGGATAAGGTGCCTGTCATCTCGACTGCAAGTGATACGAGGCCGTTGGGATCCAGCACTGTGTTCCTTATTACCCTCCTGAACCCACCGATTCCATATTCTGCTAACATTCATTGGATATCGACCAACGCGACCAGCAATGTCGCGATACGATAAACTGCCATCGCGATAGGCTACAATCCGACCTTTATGAAAGTCGGACACGTCATGGTACGCATTTCTCCTCCTTACACGAGGCATCACAACTGCTGTTTGTGTATGAGAAATAGGTTGGAAACTTTCCTCATGTCATCACGTTGTAGGTGTCGCCACCGACGTCAACCTTGTGTGAATGCTCTGGAAAGCTAATCATTTGCTTATGACAGCATCTTCTTCTTGTCGGTTAAATTTCGCGTCTGTAGCACGTCATCTTCGTGGTGCAGCAATTTTAATGGCCAGTAGTGTAGATGTGGATATAGCAGGAAGAATTCATGATTAACTGAGCTTGGATGAAAGACTGGGGTTCGATGTTCTATGCTGATCAGCTCTGTCCTATCAATGGTTGTGGTAGCGCGCCCATCGTCGCCAACCCAAGACCAGACGTTTTCAATGGGTGAGCGCTCTTGAGAACTTGCTGGCCGAGACAACAGTCAAACGCCCTCTGTATCGAGGTAGGTGATGACTGCATGAGCTTCATGCCGTCTTGATTCATAGCGTTGGCAGATAACAGAATGGACAAGTCGGGGAGGGTGAAGCTAACGACCTTAACCTGTCAGGAATGTAACTGCTGTCCAAAGTGCTGCCTATCCCAAGCAGAGGTGATCGCGTTGCTTATCGGATTACACCTATACCATAACGACAGGTGCTGGCACCATATGGAGATGATGAATGCAATCTGGTAGCGTTTGTTTATTTCTGTTATCCTAGGCAGCATCGACCATAAAACTAGCAATAGTTATAGCTGCTCAGATGGTTCAAATGGCTCTGAGCACTATGGGATTTAACATCTATGGTCATCAGTCCCCTAGAACTTAGAACTACTTAAACCTAACTAATCTAAGGACAGCACACAACACCCAGTCATCACGAGGCAAAGAAGGCTTCTCAAAATTAGCACAAAACTTTAACTTAAACCATAAGCTCACCCTAGTGGAGGGCACAATACACTAAGGAAATTTCATTATCGTCATGATTACATAACGTACATGTCTGGTTTTGGAATGGTGTAATTTAGAGTATCGTACATAGCGGCGATGAGTACTTTTTTGGTTCATATGTAAAAATCATCACAGTTTTGTAGTTCAACGCAATAATTTGTAAATAATTTGCAAATATTTTGAGCAACCTTGGTCGTACTGATGTTTGTAAAAACAGTAACAAAAAATTGAGGGGCTGACGTGGGAATGGACTAAGGTCTGATAAGCAAATTCAACAGGAGAAGCAAGACACGGTTTTGACACCACGAAATACGAAGCTGTATTTACAAAATGGTTCAAATGGCTCTGAGCACTGAGGGACTTAACATCTGAGGTCATCAGTCCCCTAGAACTTAGAACTACTTAAACCTAACCAACCTAAGGACATCACACACATCCATGCCTGAGGCAGGATTCGAACTTGAGACCGTAGCAGGCTGTATTTACAAAATGGTTACAGAGACTCAGAATTAACTTTACAAATATATTTACAAGCTGTCACATTTGTATAATGAATATAATTACGATGACAAAATTGCGGTAAAATGCATGTTATTTTATGTCCATGTAGTCCTGACGTCTTTTTTAGCAGCACTAATGATGGGCCTTCTTCCAATGCAGGGAACGAACTGCAGAGACAGTAGTACCCATTTTCAAAATGTTGTACTCCCTCTATGGTTCCTTTTCATGGAACCAATCTTTTGTTTATATGATGGGCATCTTATCCCTCACAGTTCTAATCCAAGAAACAGAACTGACCACTGAAACTGTGTGCAATAAAGTATTGCATATCGAGGCGACATCATAGAAATCTTCCTCCGTCACCTTTGCAAAATTGAATGGTCGTACATTCATTCTTTCTTTCTTATACTAACAAAGAGATAGAGGGGCTGGCCAGTACTTACCTCAGCTCAGTACAGCCGATAGATACACAGAACAGAAAATTTACGTACCCTAGCTTTCGGAACTTTGTTCTTTCGTCCTCCCTGCCTTCCAGGCAGTAAATTTGGTTGCAGAGGTTTAGGAGAAAATGTGGAACATACATATATACATTTTTACAATATGTGTGGATGTAGGTTGCATTGCTGTACTTACTTTGTGCGGTTGCCTCGAAATGTTAATCTTTTGCATATCGAAACGCGTGGAATTTATTTGTTCAGCCTAACATCCGCAATTGAGGAGCGTATTTATAAAATAAAAAATCCATTGCACTTACGAGTATTTTTTTAATTTGTTAGACCGGTTTCGAGACGTAAGCTCCATCTTCAGTGCCGCGCTGCCCAGACGACTGCTGTGGTTGTGGTCCTATGCTCCCAAGCGTTTGTTTGGCGCGGTCGTGACCCTAAATTACAGACTGGTCCGACCACCACTCATTTATATTTTTATAATTATTTAATTACACCTGAAGATGAAACTTCTGGCGTGAAAACTGGTCATGCAACGAATTAAGAAATTAATGCCAACTGAAGCGGTAGTAGAATCCATGCCAATTTGGTGCTGATGTTGCAATTTTAATGGACAGCAGTGCGATTCACCCAGTGATCTCTATACAACCTGGATGTAGAAGTCTGGTCTCTGAGTACAGAACTGCAGCGTGTCTGTAAATACATATGCTGTGCATCGTCCGCCATATTGTAGTTTGGCTAACAAGTTTCCATCGTTCTGCATGTGACAAAGAATTGCAGACTGATTTCTTGTTTTGAACTCTATGTCAACATATGATGTAATAGGCTGATGAGGGAGCGGAGTTGAAAAGTATTTTCTTTTCGTGTTCTAGTGACATTTCCTAGCAGCCATGTTGCAATTTGGCAAGAAACGAAATATGAGCAATGGCTGGCACGATCAGATAGCTGAAGTTCAACATCCAGGTATTATAGAGATCACTGGATTCACCCGTTGGAAATATGACTGGATTTTTATGGCAGCCATCGGGTTTCTCTGAGAACGATGGATTGAAAACAAAAATGCATGGATTAAGTAGTATTAGCGTCAGCAAAATTCTTCAGGGTATGCGCCCGCATTGTCAATTTGTGAAATTCTCCGTTTCGGCGATATTCCAAATGTGGTCCCTCAGCGTTCTACACTGACAGAGCGAAAACGGCCGCGAAACCCCACGCTTACATTGTGGTAACGCGTTTTCTTGGACGATGTACATTTGGAAGCACAGCCTCATCATTAGGGCTTGTGCTTCCCCCTTCATGGCGTATCGTTGAGATGTTTGCCGGGTGCGATTCCCGGCCGTGTCACGGATTTTCTCTGCCTCGTGATGACTGGGTGTTGTGTGATGTCCTTAGGTTAGTTAGGTTTAAGTAGTTCTAGGTTCTACGGGACAGATGAACATAGATGTTAATTCCCATATTGCTCAGAGCCATTTGAACCATTTTTTTGCTCTCTCGTGTACGACATTGCAATGTTGTCTCTTCCTTACCTTATTTCACTATCAAGACAGCAGATGTAATATTCCATGTATATTGACTACAAAGAAGCTAATAAAATTAATTTTGGCGAGGCTGTCAAATGAATTCGTCAATTACCTTACCCTATTTTTCTAAGTCTGTTGTTTTATTTCTACTTCTGTTCAGGCTCACGTTACAGTCCGTTGTTTATTTGTCACACTCGCAGTTTGTTTATTTACATGTCTGGTAATTATTCAGCCCGCACACCATCTGAAATGTGGGCGATCTATCAATTTACAAGAAGCCTGTGTAAATGTACAGAGTCGTGCATATGGCAGTGAAGAATACAAGCCTCAGTGTGAATTACAGTTGCAGATAGTGAAAATGTGTTGGGAAATTTTGGAAATTTGTAGTAAGGTCTTATGAGACCAGACTTCTGAAGACATTGGTCCCTAAGCCTACACACTACTTAACGTAACTTACGCTACGGACAACACATACACCCATGCCTGAGGAAGCGCTCGAACTTCCGATGGGGGAAGCCGCACGGACCACGAAAAGGCCCTCAGACCACGATATGGAGAGGTTATCTTTCGGCATAGGGGTTGATGAACATGATTTTGAAGTTCGGATTAACTGGCAATTTGGCAACTGCTCCTCAGAGAGGCCGGTGGCCAACTGCGCTACAAATTGCTGAAGAAGTTACTGTTGATATGACGTCACAGCAAGGCACCACACTGGCTAGGTTGTAGGCTTCAAATCGGCCGCGGTCCGTCAGTAAACATCGAGTCGCCACTGTCGACGCTAGCAGACCGAGCGCCGCCACTCGGCTGGTCTTGCGAGACAAGCTAGCGAACTGGCCAGTTCTATGGCTGACTTTAGTAGGTATGGTACACTGGTTATAGCTTCAGAGATCTCATGCTGCAGAGACGCTAGTTAGTATAGCCTTCAGCTAAGTCAGTAGCTACGACCTAGCCAGGCGCCACACACAGTTTATGCATTGATCTATATGTGTGAAGCAATCAGAATTGTAAAGCAGTATTCGCAGTTCAGTCTATAACTACACTTGTAACTACACTTGAGCCGGCCGGGGTGGCCGAGCGGTTCTAGGCGCGACAGTCTGGAACCGCTCGACCGCTACGGTCGCTGGTTCGAATCCTGCCTCGGGCATGGATGTGTGTGATGTCCTTAGGTTAGTTAGGTTTAAGTAGTTCTAAGTTCTAGGGGACTGATGACCTTAGAAGTTAAGTTCCATAGTGCTCAGAGCCATTTGAACCATTTGAACTACACTTGTAACTATATTTGTAAACATTATTGTACAAATTGAAGATCGACTTTCATCGCTGATGTTGACTTAAAGCTAAGTATTTAATTGTATTCCTGTCTACTAATTTCTAATCACCTAAGATGATCCAGATACATCCAGTCAGGTATAGTTCATTGATCCTCACGTCAGTCTACGTGACCAACGACTGCAATAATGGCCAGCCCTTGTGATCAGACTAACAGCCAAACTGCATGACTCAGCCGGGTCACCCTTTTTCCATGAGGCCCATAGTTCCGCCTCATACACAACAGTTGCCATGGCTGAGAATTCTGGATGTATTGTGCTATCTTCAAGCAGTGCATGAACCGTGTCACCTCAACCAACACCCCTTCTGAGATGTTTTGGTCAGCAGCGGAGCAGTCTCCTGTGCAGCCCATCCTGTCGTGGATGCATTTGGTCTTTACTTTGAACAAAGTGTGTAACCTGGGACGTAAACATGATTTGCAATTAAAAAATGATACAAACTCATCAGGAAATTAAAAGGTGTCTCTTTCAATAATTTATTCATTAGTGCTATTCCACATGTCTTTACATTCTTTCCACTAAGGTTTCTTACCCTATGCCCACTCACTTTCCACAGGGGCTCTCTGAAGCAACGAAAAGTTTAATTATAATCACCTTGTGTATCACCTTGTGTATTAAAATCTGTTTGGAAGATATTGTTAATTCTTTAGTTGCAGAATAACATGTTGATGTCAAAGTCATGCTTCGTCGCTCGTGCACCATTTTGTACCCTGAAACGGAAGATGGTCTTCTACTATGGAACATGTGATAGTTGGAAATCAACAATTTTTTTAAAATAATTTTACGTCTTTTGAGAATGGAAGTTTGTACTAGTTTCCAATACCATCTCTTTCAAACTGTATTTGTGCTGATGTAATCTGTTGCCAGCACACCGGTCAACAAAGATGTAGCGAGAATATCGACGGTAGGAGCTGAATAGAGTGCGCCTATCATGAGAGAGGCTTAAGACAGACTCGCAAGCAACATGCCACCAACGCCCTCTCGACCGCAAGTACTTAGATCGTCGCCGCTGTCCGCAGGCCTCGGTCGCAATCAGCCCTAGTCACTAGCACAGTTGCTCAGTCAGTGACGCACCAACTCGCACTTCATTTTGGCGCCTGTCATTCATCGCATAGTGGGACTTGTACTTCACCAGTAGTGAGGCTAATGTGGTTCAAATGGTTCAAATGGCTCTGAGCACTATGGGACTCAACTGCTGTAGTCATCAGTTCCCTAGAACTTAGAACTACTTAAACCTAACTAACCTAAGGACATCACACACTCCATGCCCGAGGCAGGATTCGAACCTGCGACCGTAACAGTCGCACGGTTCCGGACTGCGCGCCTAGAACCGCGAGACCACCGCGGCCGGCGAGTTGAAACGCCCCTTAGAAAAATTTTACACGACTGTGCTTAAACTGACACACAATATTTTTTAGCGCAACGCAATCTGACTTTCAAAAATCCCTACGAAAGAATGGCCCTGACTAACATTAACCTATACGTTTCACAAATCACTCACCTCACCAAAAATCTTCGTTCCTCAACTACTGCAATACAGCGAGCGCCACTACTGCCAGCTAAATAAAATATTCAAACTACTGAAGGCACTAACTACTGACAGGCATAGTTAGCAAATGAAAGATTTTAATAGAGAACAAACAATGTATTTACCTTAATAGTCATAATATATATAGCAGTTCATGACACCAATTCTCACAAATTTCAAAACTCCGCCATCTCTCTCCCCACGTCCACCACTGCTGGCGGCTCACCTCCAACTGCGCAACGCTACGCGCTGTTAGCATCCAGCTGCCGCTGCCCAACACTACAATGGCGAGTATTACAACAATGCCAACCAGCCACAGACTGCACACGGCACAGCCAGTGATTTTCATACAGATCGCTACGTGGCGGCGGCGTTACCAATAAAAAAACCTAAACAGCCTACTTACAGAGTCTAATGTGGACTGTTACGGGAGACTGTTAGCTTCTGGTCTCGATTTTCAACTCTGAAAGATCGCTTTGCCTTGTTGCAGCAAGGAAAGCAAAAGTTTGGCAGATTTTTCTGTTAGTAAATTTCTGTAGCAGACTTGGATCCGCCGGAAGAGCGCCACACAAAGGTGTCGACAAGAAGTGAGCATTCGCTTCTGTATGAATGTCTGTTTGCCTTCAGCTGTGCCTGTATAAGCTTTCATTTTTCTAAGTATTAATAGCTTTGCCTTCTCATGAATTTTCCTTGCTTTATGTACCTTTCGTCTGTGGAGAGCTGACCACGTGGTTGAACATTAGGGTTTGTTGGGCTACCGTCATCACTAACTGTCCGATGTTTATTTTAAAGAATGTTAGCGGTTCATGATTGTGTGATGTGATATTTTTGCAACTTCGCAACGATACCTTGAAATTGCGTCTCCACAAACCACTTGGGCACGCGGGTGTACTGCGAAACGTGACCCGTTTCACGAGATATTGCGATCAGGCAACAGAAGTTGTATGACTGGTTCACACCAATGATTTTAGGTGTAGATTATAACGGTGAGTGTATCGATGCTTTTCTTTAATGTTTTAGGAATTAATGTTATCAGGAATTGTGTACATGCCTCACATCCTTATCTTAGGAATAAATGACTTTATACACAATTTTTTCTTGCATTCCGAGGTTACGTTTTTGCACCTAAGCCACCCACCTGGTAGCTTTACTGTTAGCACATCCAACGCGTTTCCTAACGCACAGGTCCAGTGATTACTTTCCCCTTCTATTTTAAAACAAATGCTTTAGATTAAGTCTTATTTTCAGGTGTGTTGCTGGGAGCTGATCTTCTGCACAGTGTTCATGCATGTACTATTTTATTTTAAATGGTTGATTCTCGTGGGCCATGCACGGGAAATACTATTCATTACATCGCATCCCCTATAAGCGATATCATGACGTACGTATTTTTATGAGTTTTTGGTCTGTGATCAAATTAATTTATTTTCCGACTCGGCCAAACCTTTGATTAGTTGTATGGTTAGAATCGGTGGCAACACTAATCTTCTCACGTTAATTTTACAATCAATAAGCATTTCCATTCCCACTCTTAACGTAATAACCCCTAGAAACAGGCTAGTTTCAGTTCTGAAGATCATTCTGGACTGTTAGAGCGAATGACTGCGCCACTAGGATCCCCCGATATAAATCCCATCGAAAATTTATGGGACATAACAGCGAGGTCACTTTGTACCCAAAATCCTGCATCATCACATTTTTGCAATTATGGAGCATGTAGAGGCAGCACAGCTCAATATTTTTGCAAGGGATTTCCAAAAACTTGCTGAGTCGATGTCACGTCGGGATGCTGCAGTACGCCAGGCAAAAGGAGGTCCGACACGTTATTAGAAGGCTTCCCATGACTTTTGTCACCTCAGTGTAGATAGTGTTAAGTACTTTATTGGCAAGATTTTCTCGATTTAATCACTTTCAAATTTCTAACGAATATTTGTTCCTAGGTTTCCTGTGAGATCACTGAAGTTAAGCGCTGTCGGGCGTGGTCGGCACTTGGATGGGTGACCATCCAGGCTGCCATGCGCTGTGCCCTTTTTCCGGGGTGCACTCAGCCTCCTGATGGCAATTGAGGAGCTACTCGACCGATTAGTAGCGGCTTCGGTCAAGAATACTATCATAACGACCGGGAGAGCGGTGTGCTAACTCCACGCCCCTCCTATCCGTATCCTCCACTGAGGATGACACGGCGGTCGGATGGTTCCGGTAGGACACTCGTGGCCTGAAGACGGAGTGATATTTGTTCCTAGGTACATGACCGTATTGCAGTATGGAAAACGTTTTGCTTTCGGAAACACCCCAGTTTTCTGAGGTAATTTTTGAAAGTTTATAAAACAACTGCAGCATGCAACAAGCGTATGTACCATTAAAAATTGGATAAGAAAATATTTTAAACCTCTGTTGCAGGATTGGCTAGATTTGAAAGTTTGAAAAGTCTTGCATGGTATAACACTCTCCTTTACGGGATACAGAGACTGGAATATATCCAACACACAATTGAGGACGTTGGGTGGAAGTCGGTGTAGGAGAGCAAAAGATGGTGCAGGGAAGACCATCCTCTGAACTCTGCAGTTTAGTCGACCTAAAGAAGATCGCTGCAAAGACTATCGAAGCGTTTGCGTTGTGGTTATTTTAGTGGTGCATACTGTCGCGGCGTAACACTCAAACGGATTTTATTTAAACATCCAGGCAATTTACGTGATGACGATACAATCTTTCAAACTTTTGGGGATGGTAGAGGAGGGCATTTGAGATCAGGAGTCAGGGTTCAGAAGTGCCTGTCTCAAAGCTACAATCGAAAACAAGAACATTACCACTTTACCGTTGGTCTGTTGTCGATGCAAAAAATACAAGTACACATTTTGTTGCAACAGTTTCTATCATCGTCTACCAGAGGCTAGGCATTGTCACTGCAACCATATTTGTCTGTACTCTGCTGAGCAGTTCCATTCAGAGTACTGTTTAGATCTAAGAACTCAGATGTTT
This sequence comes from Schistocerca gregaria, assembly GCF_023897955.1. NCBI lineage: Eukaryota > Metazoa > Arthropoda > Insecta > Orthoptera > Acrididae > Schistocerca > Schistocerca gregaria. Next base: position 391,835,130 of record NC_064927.1, on the reverse strand, counting down.
CTTCCGCTGTCTTCCTCTCCCTTTCTTCTATATTTTTCTTGGTCTTAAGGAGGTGCTTCCAGTATGGTGTTCAAGAATTCGTTGCAACATATCATGTGTCCAATGAATTTTGTTTTCCTCTCATCTACGGTAATAACCAATTACCTTCCATCTATTTCTTTGAGGACACACTACTGAGTTTTCTCTCTCCACCTTTTTTTCAGCTTTCTTCCTCGCATCACCATTTACATTCCTTCCAGGTATTCATTAGGATCTGTGTTTCACAGCCATATAGCGAAACACTCGAGACAAGTGTTTTGATGCACTCTTTCCTGTTTTAATACTATGTCGCTGTTAGTCATAATCTGTTTCTGTGTACTGAAGGCCTGTTTTACGACGGCAATTCTTCCTCTAATTTCGGTGGTGCACCTATTATCTTGAGTGACAACGCTTCCTAAGTAGTTGAATTGATTGCACTATGTATCGTTTCGTCATCTATATTGATGTTTAGTTGCGTTTCTTCAGTCTTTTCTTCTGACACTTATTACTATCGTTTTTGAAGTGTTCGGTTTCAATGTTACTTCCTTTAGTGTTGATGACGAAAGTCGCAGCATTTTACTTAGTTCCTTTTCCGAATCTGTGGTTAACTCAATGTCATCTTAAAACTCTAAAAAATTTATTTCTTTTTCGTTGATTTTAATGCCTTTGGTGTTTTACTTGAGTTTAGTATAGCCTCCTCAACGGATATGTTGAACAAGTACGGAGGTAGTGCGCAACCTTGTCTCGGTACCATTGTAATGGGTGCATGGGTGCAGTTTTTACATATTTATTCACACATGTCTCTGTACTTTGGTCTTTGTACAGGATCAGAATGGGTCTCTGGTCCTCCTGTCCAGTCCTATAGTCTCCGTTGTCTTCAAGAGCTGGTTGTAATTTACATTATCGAAGGTTTTTTCTATGCCCACAAATGAAATGTATCTCTTTCCCGTTAAAACTCTGTCTACTTTCTTGAATCGTTTTTACTGCTGGGAGAGCTTCTGTAATTGTCTTTCCTGATGGGAAACCAAACTGATCATGAGATATATATTGTTAAGTTTTCTTTCTAATCATGTTCCTAATTACGTTGAGCAATATTTTTAAAGCATGCGACAGCAGTGTTGGTATTCTCTAGCTAGGGCACTCAGTGACAGTTCCTTTCTTCGGTAAGCTCACTGTCCTACTTTTAGCTAAGTCTTCCGGGATTTCACTGTTGTAATACTGTAGCTCCTTACAATGATATTGCCAAGTTTTATACACTTCTTAACGTGCTACATAAACGGACGTTGTTCTACCTTCTACATCGGCATCTGCTATCGCAGAAAGCTCTATTGTACCGATTTTTACAAATCCGATGCCGAAACCATAACACAAGCAGCGAGAATCATTAGCGCGAGGCCTTCTTCTTTCCCGACACGAGTCTCGAGCACAAGACTCTTACATGGCCCAACAAGGAGAGAGCACGTACGAGGAACGTTCAGTGAGTAACGCAACTTTTTTTTCTAAAAGTAGCTTAGTTTTATTCAGGATTCCAATATATCATATTATTCCCCAGTCTTTTGGCTACAAAACCCTATCTTTCAGCATAATCTCCGTTCAATGCGACGGCCTGAAGCCACCTTACTGGGAAGGGCTGTATATCTGCATGGCACAACATTACTGGTTCGCCGGCCGCGGTGGTTCGCGGTTAAGGCGCTCAGTCCGGAACCGCGCGACTGCTACGGTCGCAGGTTCGAATCCTGCCTCGGGCATGGATGTGTGTGATGTCCTTAGGTTAGTTAGGTTTAAGTAGTTCTAAGTTCTAGGGGACTGATGGCCTAACAGTCTGCCTTCGGCAGTGCTACGGCACGGACGTCTGTTTACGTCCCTGCCGGAGTAGTTCGCGCTCGCGCAGTTGTTTACCTCTTCGGAGTACTCGCGCGTTTAGACGACTCGATACAGAATGGCACATGCATACCGAAAGTCGACTCTCAAGATTAGTTTTTCGAACGTATATGCGAGACCGAAAGCCTACGAAATAGAAAGGTTCCTACGAGACGAAGTTAAACTTGACTACAACGAACTTATCGGAATCCACCTCTCCATAGTGAGCAGTGTCGTTTACGTCAAGCTGATTAACGATGCAGTATGTGACAGAATCATCCGAGATACTAAACATGGACTCAAATTTCGTCACTCTGATGGACATGTTGGAGAAGTAACTATTGATCATGCAGGACTGGGCTTACGAAACATACGCATTTTCGAACTTCCCTTCGAGGTTCCGTCTGACTTGGTCATTGACGCCTTACGCCCGTATGGAAGAGTGCTCAGCCACGTTCAGGAAAAATGGTCCAACTTCACGACTTACCCCGTTCTCAATGGGGTGCGTCAAATCAGAATAGAACTGACACAACATGTACCCTCGTACTTGTTCATCGGCGGATGCAGAGCTATAGTCATCTACGATGGACAACCCAAAACATGCTCAGGATGCGGGAAAGAGGGCCACGTGCGTTCCGAATGTATGCAGCGGAGGATAGTGCAAGTTCCAAATGGCGAACCTGTACCTACGTCCACGTTGACGCCGCTGCCACTAACGTATGCGGACGCATTCCGAACAGATCCCATCCCGAAGAATGACCAGGTACAGAATCCTGACAGTTTACGGCAACCGACTGCAGCAGAGACCGCCTCCAGTGACGAAACGACGCACACTTCTGCCGCTCCGCCGCCGACGACGCCCTTAACCGAGCGGAAAGGATCGGTAGGAGATACGGAAATTGATCCTGCGGTTGTGCCGACAGCTGCTTTCGTCCCTGAGCACCGGGAGTCACTTCCGCACTCGGATACGGAGGCGCACACGCGCAAACAACGGTCGCCGAAGCGCCACAAGAAACGACGGCTAGCGCCGTCGGATACCTGCTTACTGCAGTCCATGTCAGACGATCTTGGGTGTAACGTCGATACAGTGCATCCGGAGGCGCAACGGGAGGTTCTACCCCCCACACAGCAGTACGACACCAATCACGCTAGACAGGAGTTGAATACAGACACACCGGACGGAAAGCCGACGGAAGGAGACCCTCCACCCACCGCAGCAACGCCACCGCCTTCGGTCAGCCCGACCGGAGAGACGCGACGGGAGCTGGACCTCCAGCACAGTAACTGGGCCGACGAATCCGATGCTGACCCACACACTGACGACGCACCCGCAATGGCGAGTGCTGCGTCCACCGGATGTTAACCGCGCAGAAGATGCAGATTGACGCACAGACAGCAGGTCACCGGGCAGCAGCACACAAATTAACATAAGCGTTCATGTGCGCTTTACGCACTGAGGAACAGCGGCAGGCATATCGAACAGCCTCTATTAATATTAATACGATCAGAACGCCTGTAAAATTGCAGTTATTACGAGACATGTTGCATGCGTCAGACGTCGACATCGTTCTGCTGCAGGAAGTATGTGTTGAGAGCTTCCCCGACCTCTATGAGTACGATACGTACATTACACCTACTACCGACGCCGGCAGCGGAACAGCGATACTTCTACGTAGTGGCATAGTAGCCGAGGACGTGGTGTACCTGCCGTCAGCGCGGGGACTGGCTCTCACAGTGCTGGGAGTACGGGTCGTTAACATTTACGCACCGTCGGGGTCCGACAGACGGCGCGACCGATCCCGATTTTACGCAGAGGAGATTGCAACACTATTCTTAGGTCGGTATGAAAATGTCTTATTTGGAGGCGACTTCAACTGCGTGCTCGCACCAAAGGATCAACACCCACGTTATACTTCATGCCCGGAGCTGCGACAACTCATACAGGACATGAATCTCATTGATACATGGGAGAAGATACATGGCGACAGACGTGGATACACCTACGTCACGAGTCACTCTGCAAGTCGGCTCGATCGCATTTACGTAACACGTCGTCTCGAACCTGCGATCCTCGATGCGGAATTGTGGCCTGTCGCCTTTTCAGATCACATAGCATATATTTGCACGGTCTCCCTGAGTCGCCAACAAGTTTGGAGGAGTCGCAGTGTTTGGAAACTGAATACAGCACACCTCAGGGAACCTGAGTGCAGACGCATAGTCGAAGATGCTTGGCACGTGTGTGAACGACGCCTCCCGACATATCCGACGACGTTGCAGTGGTGGCTGGAATGCGTTAAGCCTGCATTGCGCCGAGCGTTAATTGCATACGGAAGAGAGCAGATGATGTGGAGGTGACACACGACGGAATTTTATTTCACGATGCTCCGCGAGCTTTCTGTACAAGCACCTTCACAAGAGCGTCGAGCCGGTATAAAACGAGCACAGGCCCAAATAATTTCCATAACGCGCCGCCGTCTGGAGGGAGTCGCAATCCGTGCAAGGGCCTTTGAACGAGTCCATGGAGAATCACCGTCGATGTATCACGTTATCAGAGAAAAACAACGTAGCCGCAGAACCTTAACACAGACGGTCGTACTGCCAGATGGTCGCCGCATGACAACGCAAAAAGATATTGCCAACGCTTTCGTGGAACACTACGGTCATCTCTATGAAGAAGCGGAACACGATCAGCCAGCCTTTCAGGAGGTCCGTCGAACGCTATCCGCGTGTCTCGACGAGCCGGCCAACCTGGAGTTAACAGGTGAAATCACAGTTGACGACGTAATGGGAGCGATTGATAAGGGAGCGTCGCACAAGTCGCCGGGGCCCGACGGGTTTCCGTTAGAGTTCTATCGTACATTTAAAGATCTCATGATTCCACGATGGACTGCCATGTACTGCGAATTGATGTCTCCCAACGTGCCTCTTCCACCCGCCTTCGTGGAAGGAATGATCATCCCCATCCACAAACCATCTGGCGGCACAGGGATACAGGCCTACCGGCCACTGACCCTTCTTAATTGCGACTACAAGATCTACGCCAGGATACTTGCAGCACGTTTTAAACGCGTAATACGTCAAGTGATTTCACTCGACCAAACCCAGCTAGGAGGAGACAGTAATATACAAACGGCACTCAGTGACTACCGCGATGTTATCGCACTGGCATCAACATGTCGTCTCCGGGGTGTATTGGTATCGATAGACTTCGATCGCGCATTTGACAGGCTGAGTCATGCTTATCTCACGGACGTTATGACAAAAATGAAGTTTCCGGAAAGTTTTGTCACCGTCGTTATGAGACTACTCCACGGAGCCGCATCCAAAGTGCTCATCAACGGACGCTTGGTGGGGCCCATCACCATCTCACGATCGATCAGACAAGGGTGCCCGCTGTCAACGATATTGTATGCCATCGCTGTCGAGCCCCTGCTCTGCGGGCTCCGGAATCGACTCCAAGGAATGACGATAAGGCACAACAAGTTTATATGCCGAACATACGCAGATGATCTAGTGTTTTTAGCACGGTCAGGAGACGAGGCAAGAGCCTCCTTGCATTGGATTAATTTGTATTGTATGGCTACGGGAAGTCGCCTGAACATGGCAAAGTCGGGAGCGATGAACATCGGGAGAGGACTCCCGACAGGAAGTGTAGCACCATTACAGCCGATCAACAAGATGAAATGCCTAGGAATTATCTTCACTACAGACGTTCGACGCACGGCGGCACTAAGTTACAGACATCTTCTGCAAACAATTCGTGCGAGTGTCCGAAGTCACAGGTTAAGGGCACTGGATATGATACAACGGGTCACCTTTGCCAACACTTACCTAGCCTCTCGCATCCCCCACCTGGCACAAGTTCTTCCTATGCCGGTGGTGCTGGCCCGCCGGATCCTGGCGGCACTAGGATATTTTGTGAGCACGGGTCTGCTTTTTAAGGTAGGATACGAAACCCTCACCCTTCCTCGTAGTCGTGGAGGTCTTGGACTAGTCCACGTACGCGACCGAGCAGTGGCTATTTATGTAACCACAATGATAAAGATGTGGACACGACACCAGACAAGTCTGACGGGCACCTTGATAGACGTACTCGCTCCACCTTCTCGTTCGGCTCCGGTAGCGGTGGCTCACATCTCACCATCGCTTACCCATATGCGAACCTTTTTTGTGGAACACAGTTACGTACATATGGAACTACCGACTACCAGGACGGCAACGGCACGTGATATATATCACATCTTAACTCGACGACGGCCGAACAATGCCGTAGAGCGCCGCCAACCAACAGTTACGTGGTCAGTGGTATGGCGTACAGTGCACCATCCACACCTTGATACAGGAACGCGCGCACTGTGGTATCAGGTGGTAAATGGGAAATACGTGACTCGTTCCAGGTTGCATACAATTCATATGGCGGACGAGCCACTGTGTCCGCAGTGCAATGTTATAGACACAGAGGAGCATCGCCTGATATGCGGTCCTTCGGCGGACGTATGGTGTTTGGTCAAAAAAATGATCGCCTTCCTCCTTCGGGTGGGGCCGCAAACAGTAGAACCACGGACATTACTTCTCCCAGATAGGACATATTATCCCCGAACAAAGACAAACGCCGTGACTTGGATTCGAGGTTTGACTGTACGTTATCTTTTCCGAGACGGCAGTAAGAATGTGCTTGACTTCTGGGCCTTATTACAGGAACATCACTCACAGCTTATGAGACATCCGAGATATAGAACATATTACGCAAATTTTTTAGGGAGTGCCTTGCTTGATCCCCACCCAGTTGGGGTGTCCCGGGTAGGAGAATGTAATTATTACCTATAAGTATTAGAACAAGAAAGGACCAGGACAGTGGAGAGGATCCACAAACACACGTGAAGACGTACCCGACACCAACGCGAGGTATGACGGGATTAGCGAGGTACGCGCCTGAAAGAGGAACGTAGACCGTTGTTGTTTTGTCCTGACGGAAGCAGGTTTTTTTTTTATTTTTTATTTTTTTTATTTATTTTTTCACACTTATGTAAAAAAAAATAAGGTGGACAGTCCACTTATTTACGTTTCCCGGGAAAAAATTTATGTTATGAAGTCATCGTCTTCTATATTAAAAAAAATGCTAGAAGCAGTTTATGGTTAAAAAAAAAAAAAGTTAAGTCCCATAGTGCTCAGAGCCATTTTTTTAACTACTGGTCTATGTCTGAGCCAATGTCTTGCTGCATTAGTACCCTCTTCATTATTCACGTCCTACTTCCTGCGGCGGAGTACATCCTTCATTGGACCAAACAGATGGAAGTCGAAAGGTGTAGGGTAGATGAGGAAGAATAGTACACGCGTTTGAGTACCCCAACTGATGGACGGGTGTATCAGCAACACCAACGAGGGACGACCAGTTGTGAGGCGAGGTGTGCGATTGTGATCCGTCGATCACAATGAGAATGCGAGGAGTCTCAGGTGTGAGCGGCGATCGAATAGGCTTGCGCGACCTTGTTGTGATGATGGCAGACGCGTCGCTCAACGACTCACTGTGCTTTTGTTCACCGCCAGGTCTCTGTAAGCGCCTATGAATATCTGTCATGCTCTCGTTTCCCACCAATGACAGCTCTCTGCTTGGAACGCACCTTCGTTATAGACGCCATTTTGAGTGCTACGTATAGCTCCGCCACATGTCAGAAGTTGATGAAACTATAGGAGGTGAAGCGAGAACATTCCACGATGTCCCACAGTGTTGCATTACTTATTGAACGACCCTCGTAATATCACATCAGATCCATGTGCTGGTTGCCAAAGATGCTATTCCTATCCGCACCTTACACTGGAAACGGTTGCCTGTATACTTCAACTTAGAGACAATCTTCCCCCTCCCCCCATATGAATGAATCACCACCACCCTAGAACCTCAGAAATTGTTGCTTCAGCTGTGGTCTTTGGTTCGAAGACTGGTTTGACGCAGCTCTCCACGCCAGAATGTCCTGTTCAAGTTTTACCATCTCTCTCTAACTACTTCGACATAAATCAGTGTGGATCTGCGTACTGTAGAAAGCTCCTTCGTCTCCCTACTCAATTTTTATACACCACTGCTCCCTCAAATACTAAACTGACGATTTCTTGATGCCTCGGGATGTATTCTACGAGGGTTGGGTCAAATGGCTCTGAGTACTATGGGAATTAACATCTGAGGTCATCAGTCCCCTAGAACTTAGAACTACTTAAACGTAATTAACCTAAGGACATCACACACATCCATGCCCGAGGCAGGATTCGAACCTGCGACCGTAGCGGTCGCTCTGTTCCAGACTGAAACACCTAGAACCGCTCGGCCACTCCGGCCGGCTACGAGGGTTGACTGAAAAGTAATGCCTCCATTTTCGTAACTCTTCAACAGTTGGCAACATTGGAATGTGGCAGTTACTGGCTTGTTCCGTAGCCTCTTTTCTACAGCTCCAGTTGTAGGGAAGCCTTAGCATTGAACGTGTTGTTACAGAGTAAAGTATGGAACATCTACATCTACATCTACATCTACATGACTACTCTGCAATTCACATTTAAGTGCTTGGCAGAGGGTTCATCGAACCACAATCATACTATCTCTCTACTATTCCACTCCCGAACAGCGAGCTGGAAAAACGAACACCTAAACCTTTCTGTTCGAGCTCTGATTTCTCTTATTTTATTTTGATGATCATTCCTACCTATGTAGGTTGGGCTCAACAAAATATTTTCGCATTCGGAAGAGAAAGTTGGTGACTGAAATTTCGTAAAAAGGTCTCGCCGCGACGTAAAACGTCTATGCTGTAATGACTTCCATCCCAACTCGTGTGTCATATCTGCCACACTCTCTCCCCTATAACGTGATAATACAAAACGAGCTGCCCTTTTTTGCACCCTTTCGATGTCGTCCGTCAATCCCACCTGGTAAGGATCCCACACCGCGCAGCAATATTCTAACAGAGGACGAACGAGTGTAGTGTAAGCTGTCTCTTTAGTGGACTTGTTGCATGTTCTAAGTGTCCTGCCAATGAAACGCAACCTTTGGCTCGCCTTCCCGACAATATTATCTATGTGGTCCTTCCAACTGAAGTTGTTCGTAATTTTAACACCCAGGTCCTTAGTTGAATTGACAGCCTTGAGAATTGTACTATTTATCGAGTAATCGAATTCCAACGGATTTCTTTTGGAACTCATGTGGATCATCTTACACTTTTCGTTATTTAGCGTCAACTGCCACCTGCCACACCATACAGCAATCTTTTCTAAATCGCTTTGCAACTGATACTGGTCTTCGGATGACCTTACTAGACGGTAAATTACAGCATCATCTGCGAACAGTCTAAGAGAACTGCTCAGATTGTCACCCAGGTCATTTATATAGATCAGGAACAGTAGAGGTCCCAGGACGCTTCCCTGGGAAACACCTGATATCACTTCCAGAACCTCACGCAGAAGATCGGCCACTGCGATTATTGAATTCATGACAGCAGAAGGTGTCACCCCGATGGAGATTCATCATAAATGCAAGCAGAATGGAGAAAAGCGTCACTTTCATTCTCGTAACGAGAGAGGAGTTCCTGGCAAATTTCAAGTCTGTGCACTCTCATTTGAGGAGTCAACATCCGGGGTACTCATCGTGCACAGATCTTCCGATAGCCAAGAAAAGCAAGAATGTGACCCACGCGTTCTTGTGAATCGCCGATTGTGCTTGCAATCTGAGTGATACAACTATCGTCCTGAATCAATCTGTCAACATTTTGCTTGTTAACCTCGGTGGTTGCTGTCACAGTACGTCCAACTCTTTGTTTGTCACGCAGGTCAGATGTTCCCGCCTGAACATCTTTAAACTTACTCGTCCAACGACGCACAGTACTCACATCAACACAACCGCCATGAACTGCTTTCATTGTCTGATGAATCTCCTTTGGGATGCCACATTCTGCTGTCAAGAATTCAAATCGCATTGGCCGATCGTCTGCGCAGAGTTCCATACTTTACACTGTAACAACACAGTTGTTCAGTGCTAAGGCTTCCCGCCAACTGCAGCGGTAGAGAAGAGGGTACAGAAGAAGCCAGAACCTGCCGCATTACAATGTTGCCAACTGTTGGAGAGTTACGAAGGTGGAGGCATTACTTTTCAGTCAACCCTCGCATGAACTCATTCCTTCTTTTCTATGCAATTCGATAGCGTGTCCTTTTATTAGCTACCCGATCGACACAATCGATCTTCAGCATTCTTTTGTAGCAACACAATTGAAAATCTGCTGTTCTCTTCTTGTGTGTCTTAGCTGTTTGGCCTTCAGATTTCACTTCCGTACAAGGTGACACTCTAGAGAAATACTCCCAAAAAGAGTTCCTAAAACTGAAATATATGTTAGATGCTGACATGTTTCTCTTTTCCAGAAAAGCTTGTACTGGTATTGCAAGTCGGCAATAACTTAACTTCTGCCACTCCGCTGCAGCGTGAAAGTTCGTTCTGCAGACACATTCAGACTGACAGTTTTTATTTTGCCTGTGAGCCACAGTCGTGGTAAATTTTTTGAATAATTCTACCACCATTTGACAGTAATAATTTTTATTTTGTTTTTGTACTATACGGATTTCGGCCTTAGGCCATTTTCAAGCACAAAAACTCATTTATATGCCAAAACGCATCAGAGTGGTGTATAAATAAGCTTATTTATATGTCAAAAAGCATCAGAGTGGTGTATAAATAAGCTTTTGTACTTGAGGATGACCTAAGGTCGAAATCTGGATCGTATAACAATAAAATAAAAATTATTACAGTCAAATGGCGGCAGCATAATCCGCTGGATAGATTTGATCCGGGACCAATGCGCCTCCCCGATTCCCGATTAACGCGCTTTGCTACTAGCGCAGATTTCCCTCAGTACTTCCTGATTCAATACCACTACATTTTATCAGCCGTGTTTTAATTTTATTGATGTTTATCATGTAACTTCTTTTTCCAGACTCTATCGATCCCGTTCAACTGATCTCCTAAATCCTATGCTCCATCTGACAGGTTAAGCATCGTGTTACGAACACTCCCAAGAATCCATACAAATTAGTGGCTCCTTGCAAGTAGGATCGTAGTGCAAGCGTTCCCGCTGTCCGATACTGGATAGAATATCAGTCTGAGATCCCGACGGCCTGTCAGTAATTATCTCGCCTGGTAGGTGGGACAAGCCTAGACTACGAGCACCGTGTCAGTCCGCCTGTGTGTGGTGGCGCAACAGAGCATGGCGCACGGTTATAGGAAAGTCGGCTGTTCCAAAGGTCGAGGCTGCGCCAAGTTAGGAAACATATGGAGCAAAAAGACTACTGCCCAGCAAGGGAGAGCCAACCACTTGACCAGCCAACACGTTGGTACCAGAACTACTTTTTTCAGCCGGAGGCATACTAGTGTGAAGTGCCAGCCGGCTTCTTGGAAGGAAAAAATTGTTCAAATGGCTCTGAGCACTATGGGACTCAACATCAGAGGTCATCAGTCCCCTAGAACTTAGAACAACTTAAACCTAACTAATCTAAGGACATCACACACATCCACGTCCGAGGCAGGATTCGAACCTGCGACCGTAGCAGTCGCACGGTTCCAGACTGAAGCGCCTAGAACCGCTCGGCCAAGGAGTAGCAGCTGCCGTCTCGTTAGCAAACGCGCTTATAGGCGCGCAGTGCCATGCTTCAGTAAAGTTTAACTGTTTATTATTCTGGACAGAATTTAGGAATGGCGCTCGGATTCGGTCGCTGTTTCGGTCCTTTGGCGATCGCTTAAGTATTTCGCGATGCAACGTGAGAGCAGCAGAGCCAGCAATGCCGTAAGTCTCATCCAAATCTGCCCCCCCCCCCCCCCCTTCTTCCTTCTTCCCTAAACCTAGTTCTCACGTTTGAACATTCTCTCTCCGATGTGTTCTCGGTTAAGCTTGTGTAGAGCTAGTTCAAGGCTCATTCTACATGTCGCTCGGTGAATACATTCACGTCAGTGGAGGCTACCCTCAGTTAAAAGTACCTTTCCTGTTCTGATTTCACAATACGTCTCCTTTTTACGTTTTCTAAATCTTTAATTTACTAGTGGTGCGATTTCTACCACCTTTACCCAATATCGTTACAAATCAGTGGCTCTCTGCAAGTAGAGTTTTAGTCCATACGTTTTCATGGTCTGATAGTGGAAGTAGTATTAATCTGAGAGCCCCACAGCCTGTTAATATTCATCTCATTCACTAGGAGAGGCAAGCTTTTCTCATTTACGATGCACTGTGCATAGTGTCAGTCAGGCAGCAGAGTTACAATACCATCGGCAAAGCTCCAAGCTTTAATTTCTTCCTCATGAACTTTAATTTCCTCTCCAAATTCATCTTTGGATTCCTCTACTGTTTGCGTGATGGACAGGTTGAGATACATCCTGCCCTTCTCCTTTTCAGATGCTGCCTCCTTTTCGTGTCCTTCGACTCCTATAACTGCAATTTGTTTTCTTTTTCTTTTTAAAAGTTGTGCTTAAACTTCTGCTAACTGTTAACTTCAAAATTTCAAAGAGTATACTCCATTTGACATTGTCAAAAGTTGTCTCTTAAATCTACAAACGATATGAACGTCGGCTTTCTTGGCATGCCTTTCTTCAGTCTGTCCTTTAAAGACAAGTCGTGGAGTGGGTGCTGCCTCTCGTTTTTCTACATTTCCCAAACTGAACTTCTCCAATGTCGCTATTTATCATTTTTCCCTTTCTTCTCTAAATAATCCGCATCACGATTTTACATTACGATGTAATCAAAATTACTGAAGAAGTTATTGCCTGCAGAAGTGGACTGTTTCATTTGTTATTTTACCTTTTTGAGTAGTCTTTTGTATAGTGTATATAGCCACTATAAACAAACTAATTAATAATATTATATGACTGGTTGTGTTCACGAACGATAGCTAAATTTTCGATGCTGTCACGGACAATCAAGAGTCGTTATGGCACACAGTGCTACATGATCCGACAAGCAGTTCTGTTGAACTGACGACTTGCAGTACTTAACCATTGTTACACCTCGTTCGGCACAAGAGTTGGAGGAATGATTCAGAGGCCAACATCTCATCATCTGGTCTCGATAAATGGGCTTCAGCTGTAGCAGAAAACTGTCTGAACTAACTCAGTTTGACATTAAGGATGAATACGGCGCCACAGGTAGGAAGATTGCACGGGGAGTCCATTGAATGGGCAGTAGCAGCATATTGGCAGAGGGACGAGCCCAGCAGCTGGGGAAGGGGGGGGGGGGGGGGGGGGAATCAGGGAGAGCGATGGAGCCCTGATTATTGGCGGCGCGTGGCGGCCCGGCGGGGGTTCCCCTAGCCGCCGGCGGATTAGCAGACGGAGAATGGCGCGCGCGGCAAATCAAATAACACGCGCAGACACCTGCACGCGCAGCGGTGGGCCTCACCGCTCATAACAGGACCTGCGGGAGGCGGACACGCAAGCAGCGGGCAGCTCCACCAGCGCCGTCACGCGGGAGGCTCGTACGTGAAGTGGCACTTTACTGGTTGTATTTTTTCTCTTTCCATATTCCCGTAAAGTTTATTTACTTTACCATAAATGCTGGCTTTTTTTTGTTTTGCATGGAAATCTCTTGGAATAGTAAGCGAGCGATTCTGACCGGGCGAAGTGAAGTAACATTTCCCTTGGTATTAACATCAGGCTTTCACCTGAATCACCTCAACATAAGTCATCTTGCCACAATATTCCGGCGGTCCAACTGGCCGCCATCTTCAGGTGAGAAAGCCATCACACTAACTCGTCGGAACTGAAAACAAACCGCGGCGGTGGTTTCTTTATTCACCACTTGTACGTTCTAGAAACGGGCAGTCCGCTCCTTGTTTCAAAGAGCCAGACCCTTAAAAAGAGTGGGTGATGGGTGACATTTCAAAATGCATCTCTGGTGGCTGTAACGAGCAGAATGAAAATTCCCTGGAACGCTGCTGCAACGGCGCCGCTACATCCTTCAGGAAACGTTTCCCAAGCTACAAAAAATGTGTTATAGACCATGTGCACATGGATTTCCATATCTTGTTAGTACGTGGAGCTTTTCTCATCCATGAAAACAACAGAATCTAAAAAAAGCTCCTTTTTTCAGTTTATTGGTTGTCAGGCCATATCCATTCAGCCATCTCAATAGTAATCCCAATTATGATGGTACGAAAGTAAGCACCAACATGACACCTCATCCTCGAGTGGAAAAAATATCTTCGAGTCGGCCAAGAACTGAACTCAGGTCTCTTCGCTTCCCAATCTTCCATGCTGACTGCATAGCTACTGAGGCTACCGACAGACTTTATAACATTATATTAACGTATAAAACACTTCCAGCCTAATGTTCTCGCATTTCATTTGAAAAGAAAACCTCACATTTCAGAGACTCAATAAGCATTTACAAGCTTTTGAATGAGTTGTTACTTCTTATCTTTTGACGTGGCATTGTATTCGGAAGCTGTTGTCAGCGATCGCATAAGCTGCGATCTCCAGCCACCTGACACTGGGAGAGCATCGCAATGCGACCGAGGCATCACAGCTCTCACCACTCTCACAAATCGGACTGTAAGCCGTCCCCTAGCTCACTGTTATCTAGGGATCAGGAATCAGATCACAAGGTAGCTCATTGCTCCCTACTCCCCTCACAGATCAGACCGCATGGAGCAGATCACACGGCGACTTGAGGCGTCACTCTGTTGTCCGCGCTCTTGTCACAGTGATGCAGCCTGCAACTCACTTTCCTGACTGAACACTTCTCTGAGTGCAGCTTTTTATAAAAATTATGATATGTGTAACACATAAATATTTTAATGTATATGATAGCCCATGTACAGGGTGTTACAAAAAGGTACGGCCAAACTTTCAGGCTGGCCGGTGTGGCCGAGCGGTTCTAGGCGCGTCAGTCTTGAACTGCGTGACCGCTACGGTCGCAGGTTCGAATCCTGCCTCGGGCATGGATGTGTGTGATGTCCTTAGGTTAGTTAGGTTTAAGTAGTTCTAAGTTCTAGGGGCCTGATGACCACACATGTTGAATACCATAGTGCTCAGAGCCACTTGACCCGTTTTTCAACCAAACTTTCAGGAAACATTCCTCACACACAAATAAAGAAAAGATGTTATGTGGACATGTGTCCGGAAACGCTTAATTTCAATGTTAGAGCTCATTTTAGTTTCGTCAGTATGTGCTGTACTTCCTCAATTCATCGCCAGTTGGCCCAATCGAAGGAAGGTAATGTTGACTTCGGTGCTTGTGTTGACATGCGACTCATTGCTCTACAGTACTAGCATCAAGCACATCAGTACGTAGCATCAACAGGTTAGTGTTCATCACGAACGTGGTTTTGCAGTCAGTGCAATGTTTACAAATGCGGAGTAGGCAGATGCCCATTTGATGTATGGATTAGCACGGGGCAATAGCCGTGGCGCGGTAGGTTTGTATCGAGACACGTTTCCAGAACGAAGGTGTCCCGACAGGAAGACGTTCGAAGCAATTGATCGACGTCTTAGGGAGCACGTAACATTCCAGCCTATGACTCGCGACTGGGGAAGACCTAGAACGACGAGGACACCTGCAATGGACGAGGCAATTCATCGTGCAGTTGATGATAACCCTAATGTCAGCGTCAGAGAAGTTTCTGCTGCACAAGATAACGTTGACCGCGTCACTTTATGGAGAGTGCTACGGGAGAACCAGTTGTTTCCGTACCGTGTACAGCTTGTCCAGTCACTATCAGCAGCTGATTGGCCTCCGCGGGTACACTTCTGCGAATGGTTCATCCAACAATGTGTCACTCCTCATTTCAGTGCAAATGTTCTCTTTACGGATGAGGCTTCATTCCAACGTGATCAAATTGTAAATTTTCACAATCAACATGTGTGGGCTGACGAGAATCCGCACGCAATTGTGCAACCACGTCATCAACACACATTTTCTGTGAACGTTTGGGCAGTCATTGTTGGTGATGTCTTGATTGGGCCCCATGTTCTTTCACCTACGCTCAATGGAGCACGTTATCATGATTTCATACGGGATACTCTACCTGTGCTACTAGAACATGTGCCTTTACAAGTACGACACAACATGTGGTTCATGCACGATGGAGCTCCTGCACATTTCAGTCGGAGTGTTCGTACGCTTCTCAACAAAAGATTCGGTGACCGATGGATTGGTAGAGGCTGACCAATTCCGTAGCCTCTACGCTCTCCTGACCTCAACCCTCTTGACTTTCATTTGTGGCGGCATTTGAAAGCTCTTGTCTACGCAACCCAGGTACCAAATGTAGAGACTCTGCGTGCTCGTATTGTGGACGGCTGTTATACAATACGCCATTCTCCAGGGCTGCATCAGCGACTCCATGCGACGAAGGGTGGATGCATGTATCCTCGCTAACGGAGGACATTTCGAACATTTCCTGTAACAAAGTGTTTGAAGTCACGCTGGTACATTCCGTTGCTGTGTGTTTCCATTCCATGATTAATGTGATTTGAAGAGAAGTAATAAAATGAGCTCTAACATGGAAAGTAAGTTTTTCCGGACACATCTCCACGTAACATATTTTCTTTCTTTGTGTGTGAGGAATGGTTCCTGAAAGTTTGGCCGTACCCTTTTGTAACACGCTGTACACGGGTTGTCTCAGAAGGAATTGTCAACATTGAAGGATATGGCAGGAACGATCATTTGAAGCAAAATAACTAAATGTGGACTTATGCCTTGTTCCAAAGTGTTTCTGAAACAGAACACATTTAAAGTTACTTTTGTAGGTTTTCTTGAATAACTTGAAATCGCGTTCTGTAGAGGAAACGTGTCGCAGTACAAAACTAAAATACATTTAATTCCCTGTAAAAATGTCCTATTCATTTTTTCGTTTTTTTTTGACAGCATGTCATCTTAAAAGCTAGCCATGAAGAAAATTATTGCGTATTTATCTAGAATCGTTCCGTCTGTAGAGGTTATGTGCTTACATTTTCTCGTCGTGTTTCGTGTCTGATTGGTGTCTCGATCAACAGCTATTCAGTGCACTGTTTCCACACAGTTTTTCACACAACTAGTTCACCTCACATGCACTTACTCTAAATGTGGCGAAATGTGATCTCAGCAGACACTTCTGACTCCATTCTCAGTGAGAGATGTTCTGTTCTTGTCGCTGCTCACGAAAAAATGAAAGTACAGAAATGCACATAACCTCTACCCACGGAACAGTTATTCATAAATACGCATTAATTTTCTTCATGGCTAGTTTTGCAGATGACATGCTGTCAAAAGTCGAGAAAGAGCACAAAAATCGGTGTATAATAATGTAGTTAGTCAAGCGATGTATTTCTATGGTGGACGTCTAAACAAAACAAAGAAAATGGCACACATTGTTCTTAGGCCTACAACAGTTAAATCATTATAAAATCTGACATTGTACTTTACAGAAATAAAACATAAAATATAAAAAAAATTTTGGCCTACGGAAGATGACACATAGTTATCGAAAAATGTCTGGGTAAATACAAAAATAATCTAATTGTGTTTGCATATTGCAGATTTTCAAAACAACACAATTTTAAAATTGCCATGTTGACAGTAAATATTTTAATTCTACCAGCGTACTTTTCAGAGCTGCACAACGTCATCCACATTGCCTTCGCCTAGGAGAATTACGAACAATGTTCGGTATCATTTTACCAAAATTTAAAAAAAACAGCAAAATGGCGCTACTGTCAGCAGATAATTGCCATGGCTTCTGATTCATCATCATACTTGAAGAGACATGTAAAATCGAAACATCCTACTGTACCTGTGGAACTATGTGAGTCAGGAAGTCGGTTAAGATCGCCATCAGTCGATGAAGAAAATCGACTTATCATTTCTCGTGAACCGTCCTCATTGATATCTACTTCCACCTAGGGGGAGATGTTATCCCAGAAAGTCACATTGAGTCTCAAGCTGTATCCAGCCCATGGGTGTCATCAGCTTCTGGATCAAGTCCTGATTTATTTTCTTTTGTGATGTCCTCACTCTCAACTGCTTTTCATCTACAACAAACCAATAAGTATTTTTTTTTTTGATATTATGAAGCCTCTCACATTAAATAAAAGCGTGGCATTAGATGTACAGCTTTTAAAAATGATTTGCGGAGAATACCATCCTTTCTCTATAGCTGAAGACACAGATTTTTATATGCATGCTTTGACCAAATTTTAATTTACCAAGTCGAAAAACTTCGTCAAACTCTCTGATTACTAGTTGTATCTCGAGTTATTCGATAAAATTAAAAACGATTTGGCCACTGCAAAGAGAGTCTGCCTTAAGTCTGGTACTTGGACGTGTGTAAACAACGTTAGTTATTCCCTTACTGCATATTCCATAGATGAGAAGAATGAACTAGTGTCATACCTTCCACACTTCTCACAGTTCGAAGAGAGACGCACTGCGGAAAACATCTCAGACTGGGTAAAGTCTGTTATTTCCAAAAACAATATCAATTTTAAAATCACCTCCATAATAACAGACAATGCTTCAGATATTAAATTAACTGCTATGCTTTTCAAACTTCCACATATTCCATGTTTTGCATGTCCTTTAAACCTCACTGTGCAACATGCAATTCAGAAGTCCACACAGAAAACCATTGCCGAAGTTAAAAGAATTATGGTGTTTAAGAAAAGGCCCTTTGCTTTAAGCAAACTTGCAACAATGCAAGAAAATTTTTAAAAAAATTTCAAGAGGTCCCAACCAGATGGAATTCAACTTGTGAAATGTTGGAAATATTTACTTTAAGTAAAGATCCAATAATTTCTTCCCTCGCTATTTTAGGTGCAATATCGATCACCTTAAACTTAAAAGAACTATTTTGGGAGATAATGCAACAGGCTTTACAGATTTTGAAAGCTTTCGATGAGATAACCAAAGACGTGACCTCAGAGACAACAGTTTCAAACTCAAAAATGAAAACTTGCCAAGATTAATGGTATGGCAACTGAAATGTTTTAAACACAAAAATGTAAAATGTCCTCAAGAAATAGAGTTATTGGTTTATAATTTCCTTAAAGGGTTATCAGAGTGGTTTACCGTTATCTCCAGAAACGAATTAAACGATCGGGTTAACGTTACTGGACCCCCAATTCAAAAGGCAAAGGTTTTCAGCAGACGAAACATTTTAGGATTGCTATATGAAGGCTATTGCAGAAATGAAATGCTTCGGTTGTTAGATAATAAAAAAACACAGCTCATTTCTCAGCCAGTTACCACAGTAATGCATGAAACCTCTTCAGTGTGGAAGGAGTTTGATGAAACTATTGGTCAGCTTCAAGCAAATCACGAACCGGAAAGTGCCGCAGTTTTCGACTAGGGCAAATGTTTAGAGGAAAGATATTTGTCGAGGAACAACGAACCCTTAAATTGGAAGGAAACAAGAAAATTGCCGTGACCACCGCTGTCTGAACTGTTTTAAAAGGTTTTATGAATCACAACATCAGTGCCATGTGAATGAATAGTTTCAAAAGCAGGACAAATATGCACTGAGAAGAGAAATAAACTCACATCGACTAAAATGGGTCAGATTTTATTTATAAATGACAATCTCGATTAATTTTTCCTTTTTGCTTACATATGTGGTAATAATAACAGTAAATGACAACTAAAGATACACTTTCATTACCATAAAGTTATAATTATTAAATTTTATTTTTTTCCATTAGAAGTGTCAAAATATAACAAGAATTAGTCTTAATTCTTAAAATTTTTGCACTTGACAATAAAGATCTAGGATTTTGTTGTAATAATTACAATTTTTACAGCAGACGATAATTAAAAGCTTTGCATCTCAAAATGACGGATAACATTACACAAAATTATTACTCCTCTTCATATGTTTTTTCTGAATGGGATCAAATGAGGTAAAAATACAGGTTTAGTGACCTGAATTAAAAGCCGATATGCCTTGCATTTACTTATTTTGTGAGTGTGTGGTGAGTTGTGAAACAGAATTAGTTCAGTTCAGTGAGTGACCAGTTCTGATCCCATCTCTGAAAAGAACAGTTTTTCCCATATCTAGCATGTCTACTGCAAGCGCACAAACGTAACTGCCCTATAGTGCAAAGTACTACGAAGCACCGGTGGTGAAAAATCGCGGAAATGATAAATCGATATCAAACACTCTTGACATCATTTGATGACCGAAAGAGACTGCTGTTTTTCAATGTCAAACAAAACAGGGTTCCAACTATTACTTAAAGGATATCCCTTATCTCTGTTTATAATATACTCAGGTAGCCGGATTTCAGTAGCTTCTTTCTCTACACGGTTCCAATAACGCGACGGAGGGGAAGCCATTTGCGTCTAATCATACATCATTTTATCTCCGTCAGTAAGACAATGTTCCGCAGCCGCTGTTTTTTTCTGACCAGAATAAACGCATGAGGCGATGGTGCTCCACGCATCGATCCTGGAGCGCATGAACCGTTGCTCAAGTGTAGCTTTTCCCGCAACGACATGTACTTTTGTAGTCACCGGGGCTACTCAAACCCAAATCATCCTTTACTGAGCCAAGCAGCGTTCTAGTCTTAGCTGACGGACGGAATACGCTTGCAATACCAAATCTCTTTAAGATTCTTCCTATTTATTGGAGATATTCTTCCCGTGAAAGTTAGGAATGCCACTGATTAGCTTGTATCTTCTGTTGGTTCCCACGAAGGTCCAATCTGTAGAGCACGACGGATCCGATTGTCGGTATAACCATTCGGCTTGAACAATGCTTTTAGATGATCCAGTTCTTGTGTCAAACTTTCAGCATCTGAGGTGGCATAAGCGCCTTTTACCAATGCACGTAGGCCAAATCGTAAGTAGGAGCAATTTTGGTGTTACTACTTATAATTTGGCCAAGTATTTAGTTTCGATTCTCAGTCCTCATGTCGGAGAAACATCGTATTTCCAATTCCCTGGTTTTTCAAAAATGTTCAAATGTGTGTGAAATCTTATAGGACTTAACTGCTAAGGTCATCAGTCCCTAACCATACACACTACTTAACCTAAATTATCCTAAGGACAAACACACACACCCATGCCCGAGGGAGGACTCGAACCTCCTCCGGGACCAGCCTCGCAGACCATGACTACAGCACCTGAGACCGCTCGGCTAATCCCGCGCTGCTCTATGGTTTTTATTCAGTGTTTGAAGTCTTTGTGTCTCGGTCCCACGGATTTGTTCGTTAGTTTTGATGTTGTGTCACTTTTTGCGAGAGTTTCTCTTAGAGATTCTTTGCAGTTAATTGGCGAAAAATTGCACGTAGCAACAACTAAATTTCGTCGCCAGGCGTTGACGTCGACGTATAATTTATTTAATGACCAATACTTTGTACAAACTGACGGAGTGGCTATGGGTTGACTATTATCCCCCATAACCGCCAATTAGTTTATGGAAGATTTTGAGGACACGACACTGAAGACAGCATTCTTAAAGCAACTTGTTTTTGGAGATACGTCGACGATACGTTTATGGTATGGCGACATGGGAGGGATGCTCTGGATCGTTTCGCCGGCCGCGGTGGTCTCGCGGTCCTAGGCGCGCAGTCCGGAACCGTGCGACTGCTAAGGTCGCAGGTTCGAATCCTGCCTCGGGCATGGGTGTGTGTGATGTCCTTATGTTAGTTAGGTTTAAGTAGTTCTATGTTGTAGGGGACTGATGACCTGAGATGTTAAGTCCCATAGTGCTCAGAGCCAATTGAACCATTTTGGATCGTTCCCTAGATCATTTTAACTGTCTACATCCTAATATTATGTTCACAATGGAAATTGAAAAGACAGAAAACGTCCGTTTTTAGGCGTCTTCGTCTACAAGAGGGATGATGGGATATTAGGAACAGGGGTCCAACGTATATAGGTAAAAAGAGCGTGCGCCATCTCAGATGCTTATAGTTTGACACCAGGACTGGGTTATTTAAAAGCAGTGTTCGAGCAGAATGGTGATACCGACAATCAGATCCGTCGTGCTATGCAGATTGGACCTATGTGCGAACGAACAGAAGCTACAAGCAAATAGGTAGCGTTCCAACCTTTGGCGGGAAGCATGTCTTCAAAAGTAGGAAGAATTTTAAAGAGGTTTGATATTACACGCGCCGGCCGCGGTGGTCTAGCGGTTCTAGGCGCTCAGTCCGGAACCGCGCGACTGCTACGGTCGCAGGTTCGAATCCTGCCTCGGGCATGGGTGTGTGTGATGTCCTTATGTTAGTTAGGTTTAAGTAGTTCTAAGTTGTAGGGGACTGATGACCTGAGATGTTAAGACCCATAGTGCTCAGAGCCATTTGAATCTTTTTTTTTTTTTTTATATTACACTCGTATTGCGCGAGCCAGCTAAGACTAGAACGCTGCTTAGCTCAATAGAGGAAGATTTGGATTTGAGCAGTCCCGGTGTTTATAAAATTGCGTGTCGTTGCGGGGAAGTCTATACTAGACACACGATTCATGTGGTACAGGGTCAATGCGTGGAGCACCATCGAAAAAATGGTTCAAATGGCTCTGAGCACTATGGGACTTAACATCTATGGTCATCAGTCCCCTAGAACTTAGAACTACTTAAATCTAACTAACCTAAGGACATCACACAACACCCAGCCATCACGAGGCAGAGAATATCCCTGACCCCGCCGGGAATCGAACCCGGGAACGGAGCACCATCGCCTTACGCGTTTATTTCAGTCAGAAGGGTCTGCGGGTGTGGAACATTGTCTTATTGAAGAACATAAAATGTTGTATGATGAGGCATAAGAGGTTTCCCCTGCGTCATTGACACTGTGTGTTGAAGGAAGCTATTGAAATCCGGCTGTATGTCAATATTGTAAACAGACGTAAGGGGAATCAAAAATGGTTCAAATGGCTCTGAGCACTATGGGACTTAACTACTGTGGTCATCAGTCCCCTAGAACTTAGAACTACTTAAACCTAACTAACCTAAGGACATCACACACATCCATGCCCGAGGCAGGATTCGAACCTGCGACCGTAGCAGTTGCGCGGTTCCGGACTGCGCGCCTAGAACCGCTAGACCACCGCGGCCGGCGCGTAAGGGGTATCGTTTAAGTAAGAATTGGAACCCTGTTTTGTTTGACATTGGAAAACAACGGTCTTTGTTTCGGTCATCAAAAGGTGTCAACAGTGTTTGACATCGATTTATCGTTTCCGGCAGTTTTGACCACCGGTGCGCTGCGTGCTTTACACTAGAGGGCATTAACGTTCGCGCACCGGTGGTGTATAAAGGAACCGCTGCCGCGGTTTGATTTGAGTTCCGGCGGGGTAGTGTGACTGTTATTTCACCTGAAGATAGCGGCCATGCGGACCGCCAAAACATTGAGTCAAGATGACATGTTGCGGCCGGAGACGGGATACGAATAGCATCAATTGCTACGTCGGGAAAGTTTGCGGAGCCACAGTCTTTCCGTTTCTCACAGCTTAGCGGATTCACAGGTCGAAGGTAACTGTATGGTTGCCATAGCAACCGTGACGAAAGTAACTTGAATTTCTCTGTGGAAGAGGCATGTAATAAGGTACAAGACAATTTTATTCCCTGCTAGTTCCCGTTCGAGACAGAGTGGCGCGTTTGTGTGATTGGAGATCGGTTCCATTTGTAGTGCGTTTAGTGCTGTGTGTTTTAAGTATATGAATCCTACTTATAATATAGCGAGTGTTTTCTTAGAAACACCCTTTTCACCTTGTATATAGGTTTGTACCACAAAATTCTGGATCGTGGTTTGACGGAAATGGAAGAGAGATATCGCGACTGTGAAAAAATTCAGTTGGTTTGCCCTGCCGACACCACAGAATTTGAAGAATACCACACGTGATTTCCTTCTAGTGCACTTGAAAAACTTGCAAAATTCCTTTGGGGTTGTGTTTTCCAAGACACATCGCTTAAGAATCGAGCTCTGTATTTAGTACGTACAGAAAGATTTCCACCCGAAAGATGTTAGACATGCTTAATGACGATAAGGACATTGTTACGGACACTTGTGAACTGTTTTCCCTTATTCAACCCATCTCTTCTACTACAGCATCTGTGGAACGAAGCTTTTCTTGACTGAAGGGTGTAAATACATACCTGAGAAAATTAAAAATGACACTTTTTTCTTCAGTGAGTATTTCAGTTAAGAAAGAACTTGTAATGTAGTTACAAAAAACATAGCCTTTCAGTGAAGACATCACTGAGAAGTTTGCAGCCTTAAACGACCAAAGGATTGATTTGGTGTACGAGAAATAGGTAAGTTCAGTTATTAAGGTAAGCTTGCGTAAATAAAGTTATATTTTTCTATCAAAACCAAATGTCAAAAGTAATCGCCATAACTGTTAATGCATCTGTATCAGAGTGAGAAATGACTGTCAGTGCCTTCGTGGAAAAATGTCTGTGGTTGCCTACAGAACCACGGTTCTACCCATCGCGCACCTCTTCATCCGAAGAAAATCTACTGCCACGAATGCTTTGCTTCAGGGCTACAGAAACATGAAAATTGCATGGAGAGACATCGGGACTCTATGGAGGAAGCAAGAGCTCCCCAGGAAACCTGCAGCGTACTCGAAACAACGTTTGCAACATGTGAAAGGGTACACATGTCGTTTCGACTACGCCGCAGAAGTTTTTCCTGGGAAGCTGTGGCATACTAAGTTCCGACGTCTTCCCTGGTGAGTTTCATATTTTTGGAGCCCTGAAGAAAAACATTCGTGGCCGTCGATTCCCTTCGAGTGAAGAGGTGCACGCTAGGTACAATCATGGTTATCATCGTTCCGTAGGCAGCCGCAAACATTTTTCAATGAAGACACTGAGCATGTTGTCTTACAGTGAGGCAAATACTCCGAAGAGCCAAAAAACTGGTACACTAGCGTAATATCGTGTAGGGCCCCCGCGAACACGCAGAAGTGCCGCAACACGACGTGGCATGGACTCGAATAATGTCTGAAGTAGTGCTGGAGGGAATGGGCTCCATAAATCCTGCAGGGCGGTCTACAAATCCGTAAGAGTACGAGGGGGTGGAAATCTCTTTTGAGCAGCATATTTCAAGGCATCCCAGATATCTCAAAAATGTTTATGTCTGGGAAGTTTGGTGGCCAGCGGAACCGTTTAAACTCAGAAGAGTGTTCCTGGAACCACTCTGTAGCAATTCTGGTTATGTGGGGTGTCGCATTGTCCTGCTGGAATTGTCGGAATGCACAATGGACATGAATGGATGCAGGTGATCACACAGGATGTTTATGTACGTGTCACCTGTCAGAGTCGTCTCTAGACGTATCAAGGGGCCCCTTTTACTCCCAATGCACACGCCCCACACCATTACAGAGCCTCCACCAGCTTAAGTAGTCCCTCGTTGACATGCAAGGTCCTTAGATTCATGAGGTTGTCTCCATATCCGTACACGTCCATCCGCTCGATACAATTTGAAACGAGACTCGTCCGACCGGGCAACGTGTTTCCAGTCTTCAACAGTCCAATGTCGGTGTTGACAGGCCCAGGTGAGGCGTAAAGCTTTGTGTCGTGCAGTCATCAAGGGTACACGAGTGGTCCTTCAGCTAAGAAAGCCCATATCGATTATGTTTCATTGCATGGTTCGCACGCTGACACTTCTTGATGGCCCACTATTGAAATCTGTAGCAATTTGCGAAAGGGTTGTACTTCGGATACCTGATAATCACGGATACAGTCGTGAAATGGTAGTACGGGAAAATCTCTACTTCACCGCTGCCTCGGAGATGCTGGTCCGCCCACTAAAACTCCACGATAAAACTCACTTAAATTTTGATAACCTATCATTGTGGCAGCAGTAACCACCGACCAAAGTGCCATGTTCTGCCTGTTTACATATTTCTGTATTTGAATACGCATACCTATAACAGTTTCTTCGGCGCTTCAGTGTATATTAACGATTATGACGATTACCTCTGAAATAATAAACAGTTCACTAACTTTTTTCCATCTGACTCGTTTGACTGCTACTTTTAACTCCCTACTCAGTCATGTGGCTAGCTGGACGGCCGGTAACATTTCGGAATTCACTAGTGATTGCTTTTGTTTTTTTCACACGGTATTTCAAAGTCACCGTACTCAACGGCCGATAGTCCTTGTTCGTCAATAAATTATGTTTGCATGGTATTGGTATACATGTGGTTGTTCTATCGCATTTTCACTTCACAGTCACATCATGGACCATTATCAACAGTCATTTGGGGAGCTTTGGCAGTGTTGCAATGCCCCTGACGGAATTGTTACTCAAGTGACTTCTAATGAGTAGTCTCGTTCCAAGCTGCAGAGCTCTACTGACGACCTGATCTACCCACTCTGCAGGCGCTGCTTCTTACTGACAGAAGAATAATTAAATGCTCAAATGTGTGTCAAATCTTATGGGAGTTAACTGCTAAGGTCATCAGTCCATACGCTTACACACTACTTAACCTAAATTATCCTAAGGACAAACACAAACACCCACGCCCGAGGGAGGACTTGAACCTCCGCCGGGGCCAGCCGTACAGTCCATGACTGGAGCGTCTTAGACCGCAGAATAATTCGCGCCACCTTCTGTAGGATTCCGTAGAAATGTTGGAACACGTGAGGCAATACTGACCTTACGACTTATCTTAGAAGAAAGATTAAGGAAAGGCAAACCTACGTTTCTAGCATTTGTAGACATAGAGAAAGCTTTGACTGGAATAATCTCTTTCAAATTCTGAAGGTGTACGGGTGAAATACAGGGAGCGAAAGGCTACTTACAATTTATATAGAAACCAGATGGCAGTTATGAGAGTCGAGGGGCATAAAAGGGAAACAGTGGTTGGGAAGGGAGTGAGACAGGGTTGTAGCCTCTGCCCGATGCTATTCAATCTGTATATTGAGCAAACAGTAAACGAAACAAAAGATAAGTTCGGAGTACGTATTAAAATCCATGGAGAAGTAATAAAAACTTTGAGGTATGCCGAGGACATTGTAATTCTGTCAGAGACAGCAAAGGACTTGGAAGACCAGTTGAACAGAAAGAACAGTGTCTTGAAAGGAGGATGAACAGAAGCAAAACGAGGATAATGGAATGTAGTCGAATTAAGTTGGGTGATGCTGAGGGAATTAGATTAGGAAATGAGACACTTAAAGTAGTAAAGGAGTTTTGCTATTTGGGGAGCAAAATAACTGATGATGTTCGAAGTAGAGAGGATATAAACTGTAGACTGGCAATGGCAAGGAAAGCGCTTCTGAAGAAGAGAAATTTGTCAACATCGAGTATTGATTTAAGTGTCAGGAAGTCGTTTCTGGAAGTATTTGCATTGAGTGTAGCCATGTATGGAAGTGAAACGTGGACGATAAATAGTTTAGACAAGAAGAGAATAGAAGTTTTTGGAAAGTGGTGCTACAGAAGAATGCTGAAGATTAGATGGGTAGATCACATAACTAATGAGGAGGTATTGAATAGAATTGGGGAGAAGGGGAGTTTGTGGCACAAGTTGACAATAAGAAGGGATCGGTTGGTAGGACATGTTCTGAGGCAACAAGGGATCGCCAATTTAGTACTGGAGGGCAGCGTGGAGGGTAAAAATGGTATAGGTTGACCAAGAGATGAATACACTAAGCAGATTCAAAAGGATGTTGGCTGCAGTAGGTACAGGGAGATGAAGAAGCTTGCACAGGATAGAGTAGCATGGAGAGCTGCATGAAACCAGTCTCAGGACTGAAGACCACAACAACAACAATAACAACAACAACTTTCTGTACTGGCGGGTGCGTTTCTGGCGGTCAGTTACGCATTACACAGAGGATCAGTCAGTGTAGCTTAGCGATAACCTGGCGTATTGCTTCTATAAGGTATTTTCACTCTGCAGCGGATGTACGCTGTGCTGACACCCCACGGCAGGTAAAACTATGCCAGACCGGAACCTCGGCTTTCGCTACCAACGGTCTCACAGCTTCGAGCATCTTCGCTAACGGAGCGTGTGTAAGTCCACAGTGTTCACCCACCTTCGCACCGCACATTCAAGTGAAAAGTGAGTGCGCAGAAGCGACTGAATGCATGACGGGAGGGAAGCGTGGTACAGATATTAGTGTCATCCAGCACAGTGCAGCGCAGCCTGTCGTTACGGTGAGTATCCTCCATCAGCGAGATGGGAGACGAGAGATAGCGAGCGGAGCGGGCACTCAGCAGCAGCGGAGGGTGGCGGGAGAGGGCGAGAAGCGGTCGGCAGCCCCGCTTAGCGTCTGCGCTGGCGGGAAGCAGATTTTATTTTGGCGCAGCGCCGCCCTGTGATTACGGCTAACAAGGCTGACAAAACGTTTGTTGTGGGGTGAGCGGGTCGTAGGGGCCGGCTTGCGTAATAGACGGCGTGCGCTCTCCAGCACGGCCTGTCAGGAGAGAGAGAGGGCGGGAGGGTGGGAGGGTGCGCCTCGCGGATACGTGGGACGGAGAGGATCAAAGCGGAGCGGCAAATGTCATCACACCTGACAGGGCCAACAGCACGACACGCCTGCCGGTCGTTTCTCTGGCATAAAACGACGTCAAGGAACAAATCGCGACATAGGCAGGATAGCTGTGCATAATGTACTGACTTTATCATGAAAGCTTACCAGAAAAAAGAAATAGTGAAAATACAAGGTGTACAACAATTAAAAGAAAACAGCCCTCGGTCACTAATTTTTAACGAGTCAACCGGGTTTCAACCCAGCTAGGAGTGTCTTCCTCAGAATTTAAACTGAGGAAGACACTCCTAGCAGTGTTGAAACCCGGTTAATTCGTTAAAAATTAGTTTAAATTCTACATCTACATCTACGTCCATACTCCGCAAGCCACCTGACGGTGTGTGGCGGAGTGTACCCCAAGTACCTCTATCGGTTCTCCCTTCTATTCCAGTCTCGTATCGTTCGTGGAAAGAAGGATTGTCGGTATCCTTCTGTGTGGGCTCTAATCTCTCTGATTTTATCCTCATGGTCTCTTCGCGAGATATACGTAGGAGGGAGCAATATACTGCTTGACTCCTCGGTGAAGGTATGTTCTCGAAACTTTAACAAAAGCCCGTACCGAGCTACTGATCGTCTCCCCTGCAGAGTCTTCCACTGGAGTTTATCTATCATCTCCGTAACGCTTTCGCGATTACTAAATGATCCTGTAACGAAGCGCGCTGCTCTCCGTTGGATCTTCTCTATCTCTTCTATCAACCCTATCTGGTGCGGATCCCACACTGCTGAGCAGTATTCAAGCAGTGGGCGAACAAGCGTACTGTAACCTACTTCCTTTGTTTTCGGACTGCATTTCCTTAGCATTCTTGCAATGAATCTCAGTCTAGCTTCTGCTTTACCGAGGATCAACTTTATATGATCATTCCATTTTAAATCACTCTTAATGCCTACTCCCAGATAATTTATGGAATTAACTGATTTCAGTAGCTGACCTGCTATATTGTAGCTAAATGATAAGGGATCTTTCTTTCTATGTATTTGCAGCACATTACACTTGTGTACATTGAGATTCAATTGCCATTACCTGCACCATGCGTCAATTCGCTGCAGATCCTCCTGCATTTCAGTACAATTTTCCATTGTTACAACCTCTCGATACACTACAGCATCATCGGCAAAAAGCCTCAGTGAACTTCCAATGTCATCCACCAGGTCATTTATGTATATTGTGAATAGCAACGATCCTATGACACTCCCCTGCGGCACACCTGAAATCACTCTTACTTCGGAAGACTTCTCTCCATTGAGAATGACACGCTGCATTCTGTTATCTAGGAACTCTTCAATCCAATCACACAATTAGTCTGATAGTCCATATGCTCTTACTTTATTCATTAAACGACTGTGGGGAACTGTATCGAACGCCTTGCGGAAGTCAAGAAATATGGCATCTACCTGTGAATCCGTTTCTATGGCCCTCTGAGTCTCGTGGACGAGTAGCGCGAGCTGGGTTTCACACGACCGTCTTTTACGAAACCCATGCTGATTCCTCCAGAATAGATTTCAAGGAATTCTGAGGAAGACACTCCTAGCAGTGTTGAAACCCGGTTAATTCGTTAAAAATTAGTGACTAAGAGCTGTTTTTATTTTAATTGCAACTATTCACGGTCTCTGAACGTGCAGCCATGCACAAAATTTTACAAGGTGTACAACTTTGCTTCCGTTGTTTGCCGATAGGTGCCGACAACGGTAAGTACCGGTCCCAAGAAACTCAAAGCAGACGTCAATCAGTTAGCTTGGACCTCGGTCAACATAACCTCATTCAAACATTAGTCGATTTGTGTCTGCATCATAAACTTGTTCCTGATTGAAAATGTCCCTAATTCTCATCATTTGTGGGAGGTGTTACTGTTTTGTTTCAGTATGTAGAAAACAGCGGCTGAGTCTCATCGAATGCCTTCGAGCACGTATGGTATTAGTGAAAGAACGCGTCGTGAGTAGTTTCAACGCTTCAAAAACGGTGATTTTAACGTCGTAGACCGGCGAAGTGGTGCAAGAGTGAATGTTTTTGAAGATGCAGAATTGGAGTCATTGCTGAGTGAAGACTCATGTCAAACTCAAGAAGAATTGAAACTTCCTGGCAGATTAAAACTGCGTGCTGAACCGAGACTCGAACTCGGGCCCCCAGGTTGTGGCTAAGCCATGTCTCCACAATATCCTTTCTTCCTGGGGTGCTAGTTCTGCAAGGTTCGCAGGAGAGCTTCTGTGAAGTCTGGAAACTGGGAGACGAGGTACTGGCAGAATTGAAGCTGTGAGGACGGGGCGTGAGTCGTGCTAGCGTAGCTCAGATGGTAGACCACTTGCCCGCGAAAGGCGAAGATCCCGAATTCGAGTCTCGGTCACGCACACAGTTTTAGTTTGCCAGGAAGTTTCATATCAGAGCACACTCCGCTGCAGATTGAAAATCACATTCTGGAAACATCCCCCAGGCTGTGGCTATGCCATGTCTCCACAATATCCTTTCTTCCAGGAGTGCTGGTTCTGCAAGGTTCGCAGGAGAGCTTCTGTGAAGTTTGGAAAATGGGAGACGAGGTACTGGCAGAATTGAAGCTGTGAGGACGGGGCATGAGTCGTGCTTGCGTAGCTCAGATGGTAGAGCACTTGCCCGCGAAAGGCGAAGATCCCGAGTTCGAATCTCGGTCACGCACACAGTTTTAGTTTGCCAGGAAGTTTCATATCAGAGCACACTCCGCTGCAGATTGAAAATCACATTCTGGTCAAGAAGAATTGGCACGATTAATGGGAGTGACACAGCAAGCTATTGCAAAACGTCTCTAGGCTATGGGCATGATTCAGAAAAAAGAAGGAACTTGGGTCCCGTGTCAGCTGAAATCAAGAGTCGTTAAACGGCGTTTCTGTGTTTGTGAACAGTTGCTTCAGAGGCGAAAACAGAAGGGATTTCTGCATCGCATTGTGATCGGGGACGAAAAATGGGTTCATTGTGATAACCATAAACCCAAAAAATCATGGAGATATCCCGGCCATGCTTCTATGTCGACGGCCAAACCGAATATTCACGGCTCCCAGATAATGCTCTTAATTTGGTGGGGCCAGCTCTGCGTCGCGTATTATGAGGTGTTAAAACCAAGTGAAACAATCACAGGTGCTCGTCATCGAGCACAGTATATGCGTTGGAGCAGAACGTTAAAAGACAAACGGCCGCAATACAGCGAGAGGCCCGATAAAGTGATTTTGCAGCACGACAACGCTCGACCCCACGTTGCAAAAGACATCAAAACGTATTTGGATACGTGAAAATGGGAAGTCCTACCCCACCCGCCGTATCCTCCATACGTTTTTCCCTCTGACTCTCACCTGTTTAGATCAATGGCGCATGGCCTGCCTGACCAACAGTTCCGATCTCATGAAGAAGTTACAAATTGGATCGATTCGTGGATCGCTTCAAAAGATGAACAATTTTTTCGGCGCGGGATTCGTCTTCTGCCCGAAAGAAGGAAGAAAGTAGTGGCCAGCGATGGAAAATACTTTGTATGATACATGTGTAACCAATTTGTTTCATTAAAGCCTCAAATGTGGAAGCAAAGTTGTACTCCTTATATGAAAATTAGCTGTAAGCCTTGTGAGACTTACAATGCAAGCCGCTTTCGTCAGTTCATTAAGAGGTCATAAGCATTGACAAACTGCCGATTTCATCCTTACTGATTGCGAGCTGGAGGTAAGAAATGGCGCATTCATGTCCCATCTGTAAGTAATCGGCCCCAACCGCCTTCTAACGAGGCCCTCAAACGCCAAGAAAGGCAGAGTTCGAGATTTCCAGTGACAGCAGTCTCGGATAATAAGTTACTAAGCATTAAACTCTGTTAATCTTGTACATTAAGAAAGTTTTACAAAAGCTTGTCTGTACTTACCTCTGGGCTAGGCTTACTGGTTTCCATCGTACATCTGTCTACATGTACTTACAGGGTGACAATTATTGAACTATATGAAAAAAAGTAGAATAGTTACAAACTATGGCGTGCATCCAATTTATTCAACATGCAAACGTCACTAAAGATGTTCGGATTTCGGTTCGATATGGCGATGATACGGCGAAGACGAACAGCGAAATTCTGCATGACCCAGCCGAAGTGTCGGAACGTCGGCGCTATTGATGACCTCCTGAATGGTTGTTTTTAGCTCAGCAATGGTTTTGGGTTTATTGCTGTACACCTTATCTTCACTACAACCTCACAAAAAGTGCAGATACGGAGATAAGGAAGCCAGTCGAGGTCCATGCCAGCGGCCGCTGGGTACTTCAGAGCCAGAATGCGACCCAAATTGTTTCTCCAGGACATCACACACTCTCCAGCTTCGATGGGGCCGAGCTCCATCTCGTATGAAACACATTTTGCTGAAATCAGGATCGCTTTGGATTATGGGGATGAAATCATCTTCCAAAAGCTTCACGTATCATTCGGTAGTCACTGTGCCACTGAGGAAGATCACACCGATTATTCCATGGCTTGACATTGCACGCCATACGGTCACCCGCTGAAGGTGGACTTCTTGATCGCGAAATGGGAGTCTCGGTCCCGCAAATGCGCCAATTTTGCTTATTGGCGAACCCATCCAAATGGAAGTGGGCTTCGTCGCTAAACCAAACCATATATCAGCGTACTAATTCCTGTCATGCTGCTCGGCGAACGGTGCAGTTTAAACATCCTAACGCGAACTATTCAGAAGTTACCACGATTTAATGTCATATAGTTCAATAACTGTCACCCGGTAGCTCTGTATGTCACTTTCATTGCGACATGTACTTGAACCTAAGCGTTCAATTAGAGCTACAGAATCTGGCACTTCCATGATTTGTGGTCTGTAGTACTATACGTGACTGTGTTTACCCCAATCTTAATGCAGTCCTAGGGTGGAGTGACCGCTTGTTCTGGCAAATGATTGGTGAATCTAGTAAGTCTCATGTCATTTCAAACACGTGAAAGAACAATAAAAGCAAACCAGTAAGCCAACCCAGAATATCATTTCCCCATCATCATCCTACCCACCTTCTTAGCCTAACATCCTTTTGTACTGTACCCTACGACAGAGACCTGCAAAATCTCAGCTTGACCCCATCCCCGTTTCACTCCTGTAGCAACTGCTCGCATACCGCGAAACGGATGACTAAAAATCCCGCTTCACTCCCGATCTGAGCGACAGCTCATAAGTACGACGGCTATTCGAAAAGTAGGGGCCGTCGATCGCGAAATGGCACTCACAATGAAAATCCTATGAAGTTTTCCAAAGATGTGCTACGCAGTGTCTATACTACGATCGTAAGTCGCGTCACGTCGCTCTTTTCAGTTCTGAGCGCTCAGTGAGCACTTAAAAATGCCTAGAAAGTAATGTCTCCCGCCAAGTACGAGTGCCTGTGACAGATTTCGCCTGATTCCATGCAGCACACACAACATGACTGTCACTCATTTCCTTCTTCATGACAATTCTCTGCTGCACACTGCAGGGGCAATGAGGATGTTCTTGCAGCGTTTTCAGTGGTAAGTGTTTGATCATCCACCATACTGCCAGGACTTGGCTTGATCGATTTTCACCTCTGCTCACATCAACTGCAATGTATGAAGACAACATTTCGGCACAGACAAAAAGCTGCAGATCAGTGTAGAGAATTGGTAGAAACCACAGGCAGCTGCCTTCTATGATGATGATATTGGAAAGTTGGTACAACACTATGACAGGTCTCTAACTTACAGCGACGACTTTGTAGAGAAGTGGCTTGAAGGTGTAGCTAACTGTTGCTAATAACACTTTTTTGAATTTCACTCTGCTTTCCATTTCGCACCGATCAGACCTTACTTTCCGAATAGCTCTCATAAGCATGGCGTTACTCACGTCGGGTTAAGACGATAAGATAGTAAAATATGATCAAAAAGTCGCACGTCGCAGATATATCGAACGCAGGCGTTGAAAACTCATGGCGCTGCTAATCGGTGATAAACGCATGCATTCGATATACTGTTCCAGAGCTGGAATTTCATTCTAAGTGTGACATTTTCATGTGTTCTAGGTATTTCTTATAGGTCCTTATACATGCTCCAAGTGCCAAATCGTGGAGAAAATGTTTAAGAAATTCATTGCAAGATGACACATGGTCTTTGCGCTAGATATTGCCTTCTCTATGGGTTCCAGAGCTAACCGGCAAGGTCTTCTCCATTTAGTTGATGCACGGTTTGTGTGTTAAGCAGAGCACATGTTTTGTCTTTGCCTGTATTTTAATATCTTCTTTATAACGGAAGGAGGTAATCTGGGTTTCAAAAATAGTAAAAATCGTTGAAGTTAATAGACAAAATAAAGGGTGTCTGGAAAATGTTATAAAAGCCATCTCTTCCTCTCACATTTCACACTTACAACGTTTGATATTTCCAGTTTTCAGGTGGTTCTTGCTTATTCGATCCTCGACAAATCGTATTTCTATGTAAGTCGATCGTGTATCCAAGTCCAATGAAAAAAATCGATAAATAGAGTAAATCCTGTGCGTTTTCGTACAATCGATAAACTGAGGTGATTTTCATGACATGCCAACCTGCTAGAATTCTGTAACTCGAAGTCAGTGGCACGGTAATAGTCATGTGCATCGCTGATAAGTGGTTATGGAATTCCAGCACGTCCTACAATTCCCTGCTTGTGGAGCTCCTTTCGAATTGTTTTGCTGCTGACAGGGATCGCTAGTGCTATGTTCAGATCTGCAGTGATCTCTGCAACTGACGTTCTCTTATTTTTAGTCCGCTCCTCTTGAATGACGGTCTGCCATGATCTCTCAACGCAATCTCTAAGATATCTCAATAAGTTTATTTTGACATGAAAGCCTGTACCTTAATCTACTTTTCTACATAATTTCCATCAATACTGAGGCACTTGTCATAACGTGTACCAGTTTTTTTAATACCCTCCTCATAGAAACCTGCCGCCTGGCTTGTTAACCACTGCATCACCACTGTTCTGACTTCGTCATCGTCTTGAAGGCGCTGACCGCCAAGGTGTTTCTTCAGGTGCAGGAACAGATGGTAGTCACTGGGCGCAAGATCGGGGCTGTACGGAGGATAATCTAGAGTTCCCCATCGAAAAGATGTGATGAGATCTTTGGTCTGATTCGCCACATGTGGACGGGCATTGTCTTGCAGCTAAACGATGCCCTTGCACAACTTCCATGGACTGTTGCTTTGAATATGGTGTGACGTAGGCCACCCATGTTTCATCGCCATTAACCATTTTGCCTTAAGAAATCATCTCCGTGGTACCGTTCAAGGAAACTCAATGCACTGTCTAAACGTTTGGTTTTGTGCACATCCGTCAACATTTTCGGTACCCAACGTGCGCACAATTTTCGGTAATTCAAGTGCTCGGTCACAATGCCATACAAAACACTACGAGAAACATTAGGAAAGTCATCCCGCAAGGAGTATCGTAAAGCGTCTGTTTTCTCTCACCTTATTGTACTCATCCTACACCAAACTTTCATTAACGACCGAAGGACGTCCACTCCGATGTTCGTCATGCACATTTGTGCGGCCATATTTAAATGCTCTCACCCACTTTCTTACCATTCCACCACTCATAATGTTTCCTCCGTAAACTGCACAGATCTCTCGATGAATATCGATCGCTTTTAGGCCTTTAGCACTATGAAATCTTGTAACAGCCCGTACTTCACAGTCGGCGGGACTCACGATTATCGGGGGCATCTTAAACGCTCAGTACAGAACGTAAAGAAGGAAGAATCAGATTGTAATGGCGTCAGTGCGTAGATTAAGGTACAGGCTTTCAAGTAAAAAATAAAATTATTGAGATATGTTAGCACGTCTTTTTTTAATTTCAAACCGGTACTTACGTAAAAAACACGCCTCGTATTTTTCCGCTTTCTCTGTATGCGGTATAAATGTACGATACGGTTCGCCTTGAAACACAGAACATTTCGGCTCACTTGATTACCGAAGCACTCAGCTGACGAGAACCACCAAGGTGCCCACGTTTGAACTGACTCACCTCCAACACGGTGCACTATCACCTACACGGAACACTACTCTGACAGCGACTGACCCTTAGACGTATTGAGCATACTGCACAAGTGTCGTTTCTACATCTACATCTACATGATTACTGTGCAATTCATCGAACCACAACCATACTATCCCCTTACCATTCCACTCCCGAACAGCGCGCGGGAAAAACGAACACCTAAACCTTTCTGTTCGAGCTCTGATTTCTCTTACTTTATTTTGATGATTGTTCCTACTTATGTAGGTTGGGCTCAACAAAATATTTTCGCATTCGGAAGAGAAAGTTGGTAACTGAAATTTCGTAAATAGATCTCGCCGCGACGAAAAACGTCTTTATTTTAATGACTTCCATCCCAACTCGCGTATCTTATCTGCCGCACTCTCTCCCCTATTACGTGATAATACAAAACGAGCTGCCCTTTTATGCACCCTTTCGATATCCTCCGTCAATCCCACCTGGTAAGGATCCGACACCGCGCAGCAATAAATTCTAACAGAGGACGAACGAGTGTAGTGTAAGCTGTCTCTTTAGTGGACTTGTTGCATCGTCTAAGTGTCCTGCCAATGAAACGCTACCTTCGGCTCGCTTTCCCCGCATTATCATCTATGTGGTCTTTCCAACTGAAGTTGTTCGTAATTTTAACACCCAGGTACTTAGTTGAATTGACAGCCTTGAGAATTGTACTATTTATCGAGTTATCGAATTCCAACGGATTTCTTTTGGAACTCTTGTGGATCACCTCACACTTTTCGTTATTTAGCGTGAACTGCTACCAGCCACACCATACAGCAATCTGTTCTAAATCGCTTTGCAACTGATACTGGTCCTTGGATGACCTTACTAGACGGTAAATTACAGCATCATCTGCGAACAACCTAAGAACTCCTCAGATTGTCACCCAGGTCATTTATATAGATCAGGAACAGCGGAGGTCCCAAGGCGCTTCCCTGGGGAACACCTGATATCACTTCAGTTTTACTCGATGATTTGCCGTCTATTACTACGAATTGCGACCTTCCTGACAGGAAATAACGAATCCAGTCGCACAACTGAGACGATACCCCATAGGCATACAGCTTGATTAGAAGTAGCTTGTGAGGAACGGTGTCAAAAGCTTTCCGGAAATCTAGAAATACGGAATCAACTTGAGATCCCCTGTCGATAGCGGCCATTACTTCGTGTGAATAAAGAGCTAACTGCGTTGCACAAGAACGATGTTTTCTGAAACCATGCAGATTACATATCAATAGATCGTTTCCTTCGAGGTGATTCATAATGTCTGAATAGAGTATATACTCCAAAACCCTACTACAAACCGACGTCAATGATATAGGTCTGTAGTTCGATGGATTACTCCTACTACCCTTCTTAAACACTGATGCGACCTGCGCATTTTTCCAATCTGTAGGTACAGATCTATCGGTCAGCGAGCGCTTGTATATGATTGCTAAGTAGGGAGCTATTGTATCAGCCTGATCTGAAAGGAACCTAATCGATATACAATCTGGGCCTGAAGACTTGCCCGTATCAAGCGATTTGAGTTGCTTCGCAACCCCTAAGGTATCTACTAAGAAACTCATGCTAGCAGCTGTTCGTGTTTCAAATTCTGGAATATTCCATTCGTCTTCCCTGGTGAAGGAATTTCGGAAAACTGCATTCAATAACTCTGCTTTAGCGGCACAGTTGTCGCTAACAGTACCATCGGAATCGTTTGTGGTCAGATACAACAGTGCAACCATTAGGACTGGCTAGCTTATGCACTTAGTATGTTCAAGCATTTTCTTTTAACATTATCAGTGACCAAGTATTGTCAGTTCTTCTTCATTTTCATTATGAGTATGCTATGGATATCATTTCCAAGATGACAACAGCTGTGTTCTCACGATTCCACGCGTACGCTCCCGAGTTGAAGAACACTCAAGCAGCCTATGAGACCTTGTCTGTCCGCTAAATCGCTTGATCTTAACTCTGTATAAAATTACTATATATATGTAGTGCCTGTTCTTTCGGATGTGCCCTTCAGGGTGGATGCACCCTTCGTTCGATTTCTCGGGGGATCATTTTAAATGCTGCGAGCATTGAGGATGGTGGACAGGGGCGCTACGAAACTAATGAGCGACAAGCTGAGAAGTCGAACTAGCCGGGTGGCCGAGCGGTTCTAGGCGCTACACTCTGGAACCGCGCGACCGCTACGGTCGCAGGTTCGAATCCTGCCTCGGGCATGGATGTGTGTGATGTGCTTAGGTTAGTTAGGTTTAAGTAGTTCTAAGTTCTAGGGGACTGATGACCTTAGAAGTTAAGTCCCATAGTGCTCAGAGCCATTTGAACCATTTGAGAAGTCGAGTTGGACGGGAAGCTCGCTCAGATAGCCAAAGATGTTAATGCGACCGCTCATAGAAATCCGGATTCGAATTCTGTTCCAGCACAAAAGTTCACTTGTCGCCACTGAATTATTTAAATGCCTTCATGTGTCTGACGTCAGTATTTCTCTTTCATCCTGTGTAAAATAGCTGGGACTACTTGGGACAGAAGGTAACAATAACAAATTGGTATCCATACCGGACTTAATCACCAGTTATTTGCTTCATTAGGGTACAGTATACCTGAAGAAACTTGCGGACTCCCTTCCCCGCTGAATTGAGCCATTATTAAGGCTTAAGGCGGAATTACTCGGTATGAGCATGGAGTCTCCTGGGTGTGACTAATTTTGAGCCACATGTGGTTACTGCAGTAGCTGACGGCATATACCAATACTCAATAGCCACGTCTCTTCAGTATATCTGAGACAGTCTAGATTGTGCTGCCATATTTATGATAAAAAAAATGCTAGCGATATCACCTCGAAACTTACTATATGATATCAGAAACCACAACAACTCGGCTAACAAACTATCTATGTGACACGAATTACGTGGTACGCCGGTATCAAACATCTGCTTTCGAAGGTAGAAGAAGCGATAAACAATCTCCATACTTTGACCTATAAGGAACATTTCTCATTCTGTCCACATGGCTGTTGCAACCTCAACTGACTTACGATGCAGTCATCTACCACTGCGACACCAATTTAGAACACGCCATATCAGACAAAATTCTGTGTCGCTGCTATATATTTTATTCTGATTAGCCAAAGTCTTATGACCACCTGCTTAAAAGCCTGTTGGTGCATCTTTGTAACGCAACACAACAGTGACTCTGCGTAGCATGGATTCGAA
This sequence comes from Schistocerca gregaria, assembly GCF_023897955.1. Lineage (NCBI taxonomy): Eukaryota > Metazoa > Arthropoda > Insecta > Orthoptera > Acrididae > Schistocerca > Schistocerca gregaria. The sequence goes on along the minus strand of NC_064927.1, from coordinate 391,795,573 downwards.
AAGTCGTTGGTAGGTTTCCAGAGGTATGTTGCAACAGACGTCAAAGCATGGCTCACTTAATTCCCGTAAACTGAGGCCAGTGGTTTTATGGGTTCGGAGCTGGCGCCCTATAGAGCCCCAGAAGTGTTCCCTTGGGTTTATATCAGCAAAATTTGGTGGCCAAGACATCGACGAGAATTCACTATCATTCTTCTGAAATCACTACAGCATGGTACTGACCTTGTGGCATGGACAGTTATATTGCTAGAAGATGCCATGGCCTTCGGCGAAGATGTAAAGCATGAAGGATTGCAAGTAGCCTGCAATAATGTTCACGTAATCCACAGCTGTCAGGGAGCCTTTGACCACTACTATATGTCCAAAGCAAGCCCACGTCATTATTTTCCCATAGCACAATACTGCCGTGAAATTGTGCATAAGTGATGGGACTAATTTCGTATGGCCTCACTCTCCACTGTTGCCAAATTTATTCTAGATGGCGGCGATAGATATGGCAGTGTCGCAATGATATCATGCTGGGAAGTTCAGATACTGGTGGGAAGGTAGGTCAATTGGGCTACCTCCACTAACCTAACCCCTCCCCTCCCCTTCCCTTCTCCTCCCCCAGAAAATGGCGGGAAGTTCAAATTACAGCAGGACAATGCAACATACCATGGCTACCTTCATGAACCTAGGAAGATGGTGGGAAAAAAGGGCACTTGGTCTAGCTCCACCAACCTAAGTCATCCGACCACCACCTCATCCTAGGAAGTGGCAGGAAAATCACTCAGCCTGTGCTGCATAGGGTGGGCATAAGTCTTTATTTTGCAGGTAGTTTTTATTTAAACAATTTGAGGCAGTACCGCCGACCAGTGTGTTCACCATGAGGTCTGGTGTCCAACCTAGTACATGGTACCACCACCAGAGGGCGCCATCATCCCTCCTGTGGCGTAATCCAAGATGGCGGTCTGGAGGGTCAAATGTCACGAAAAGGACTCAGCCTGTTCCGGGAGGAAGGAGTGTATTTTTTTTTTTTGGAGCAATTTATTTAGGGACGATTTGACATAATATTGTTATTACACTGATACAAAACACTCACCCTGACGTTCTTGAGGTTGCAGTAAATAGTCTTCAGACCTGCAAACTACTCGTAAAGAATGCAATACACTGATGTGCAGAGACTCAAACTACTCGTAAATTTCTGAAATAATACAGTACACAGCATACAGACGTGAATACTACTCGTAGACCACCGAAATAATGCAGTATACAGATGTACAGACACGTAAACAACTCGTAAATTGTCAAAATAATGCATGTAAAACTCTCTGCAGACATGCTTGCTAACTATCGACTGTCGAAATAATGCTCTGTACAAAGACTCAGTTCACGTAAAAAATGCGACGTATCAGCAAACTCTACCAACACACAAGAGCTTTGCCGGGCCAGCCAGACATAAGCCAGTGACAAAGTGCGAGCTATTGTTCTCAGGCAGCTGCCGACGGCAGGTGAAAGTCGCATGTACAGTTAGAGTCCTTCGAACGTTATACTGACATCACACGTCTATGTAAATAAGAGGCAAGTCACCCTCTCGGCCGCGTGTGTATGTATTTAGCATTGCTGGCGTGAAACATCTCTGCCTGTGGATACTGACGTCACAGGACGCACTATAGAAATCTGTCCCAATGGTTCCTAGAATAGCACAGGGTGTATTGTTCCTAGCGATCATAACAGGAGGTGCGAGACACTTCCGGCCGTGTATGTGCTTACCCAGCCACCACGCATACCTGCTGGACCAGTGCAGGCCTAATTACCAAGTGAGAGATGTCTGTGTAGTGACTCACCCACGCAGGTGCAGTTATATGCTCTCATTGTTATACTGATATCTCGTTTCTATGTAAATAACAGACAAGCTTCCCTCTGGATGCGCTATCTTCTGCAAAAATGTTAATGAAAATAGTCCCTATGCATCTTGCAACTGCTACCATTTATGCAGCTTTATGCATAATGCCTATAAGACGATTATGTCTGTCTTCCTAAGACACACTGGTACTACTTGCAAAAAAAGCAGCTGGAGCATGTTCATCCATTGAGGATCTTATCTCAGTATTGTTAGGTGCCACCAACATTCTGTTATTCGCGAAGTTCTGTACTTGGTAGGAGATGTGTGATAGATTAGTTGTGATCAGCAGGATTATAAAATAGGTGTTGGGGTTTACAGTTACTGTGGTTAATGTTCTGACAGATGAAAAGAAAATGATTATGTCCAGTCGTAAGGGTGATATGAATTGGACGTGGAGAATTGCGACTTAAATGCATCGATAGCTAAAGGAGGATGAAAGATTTTACATGGGAGATTATTTAAGGTCTTGAACAGGTCCTGTTACGACAGGAATTTCCGGTCGTAAGGAGGGTATTTATACTGATATCTCAAAGTGAGATTCGTCCTAGAGCCACAGCTGTCAGGGGGAGGCATTTCTGATACTGTCCTCACTGTCGAATGTCACCAGATTGAGACTGCAATCGTAATATTTAATTACAGTGATAAATATGTGTTTTTTTCCCTAGGACGACTGTGCTGGCCCTCCACGTGTGTGGTGGAGGTAGCTGGTGGCCAGAACAAATTGACATTTGCAGCTTAAGACTGCTATATAGAAAATTTCAGGCCTTATGTGTAGTCGGTTCTTCCCCACAGCTGCGGGAACAAGTCCCGACGGTGGCATTTGCGGTACCCTAAGGACAGCTGAATAGTGAACCAGTACTCAGCATGCATTGGACTGTCTGCTGTGGTTTATGTATTCTGTATGGACAACTGAGTGATTCAGTATCGATCACTGCCAAGTTCTGGCACTCGACATATTGGTAACATCTGAATTTCTGTCACTCCAGTCATCCCCAGGAGGCCTCCATGGCCGAGGTGGTGCACTCTAGCAGACACACACATCCACGATTGTGACTGTGGTCATGGTGGTAGTTTTCTCCAGTCTCTAAGCGATGGCGCTGGCAGTTTACGAGGGAGTGGGTGCACTGGACGTTGTGGGGTGAGTGGGCTGTATGTATGTGTCTCCAGCGATCTCGGGCATCTAGCCATGACAACTAATAGGATCAAGGTTTAGTGCTTCTCAATACATTGCACTGCACTCTGTATGTAGTGGTGTTTGTTGTTGTTCTACGCTATCACGTGGTGGACTCTTTCCTCCTCCTTCTTCGTCCTTTTGCAGCTGAGTGAACAAACTTAGGAATTATATAGTGCTTTATAAAATAGACTTGACAGACCTGTAGCGGTCGGAAATTGCGCAACTGTGACAATATGAATTCACGCCGAAATTTGAAATTCCAATTATCGTTTTATACAGCACAAATTCCAATCAAGGCAGCAAATTCCCGATTGGTCAGTTTATTGTTTCCAATAGTGGTACTGCGAGCATACACATCAATCCAACTTCCTTACAGACTGTTTAAGGAATAGGATACAGTTGAGTTGAAATTTGAAATTTTCAGCTCCCTTCAATGTAATGGACTTTTACCAAACGATGTAACTGTCCCATTATCACCAACAAGAGGTGGGGGAAAAAAGTACAGAAGTATTTGGAAACCGGGCAGTTGCAGAATCAAATCCTACCAAATATATCAATTCTAGTATCCACCAATAGGCTGCATAGAGACACTGTTCTGATTTAATTAATTAGTCAAATAGTCTGATAGAGTGAGGGAATATTTCCAAGACATCCACAGTTGGTGATTTACAGGTATTCACTACTTTCTTCAGAACATGAGAGAGGTTAGTGTGGCACATGACAGCAGATGCTTTTTGGGCAGTAAACAGCAGCTTGAGAGAGGAAGAGATAGATTGAGAGAGAGAGAGAGAGAGAGAGAGAGAGAGAGAGAGAGAGAGAGAGAGAGAGAGAGAGAGCAAATGTTTCAATGGGAATTTCTAGGGTATCAATATCAAAGAGTTGCCACCACCTAAAGCTTTGGTAAGAGTCGTGAGATCAAAGGAGACCGACATCCAGTCCTTGGCTGGTTGTCTTTGGCTGGGTGGTTTTTGACTTCCGTGGCGGCGCCCAGACGACAGACACATGTACGGAAGACTCCAAAAGGTGGCTACCATACCCCACTTCATTCCATTCCTTGGTGCTTACAGGTATTACATCGTGGGAAACGGGGCTGGAGGAGTGCAGACGTAAGCTCTATCCAAATAGGGGAACCCTGTCTCCTGCTAACTGATTACATAAACAATATGCATCAAATTATTATTGACATTGATTTGAATTTCGTGTCATGAGATCCTTCCCCTCTGGCACAGAGTGAATATTTTTCCTGCCAGATTTTTCTGGGAGGGATGGGGAACGAGGGGGTGAGGGTTGGGTTTGGACATCCTCTAGTGCTGGCATTGTGAACTAGCTCAGTCGGTATCTGCCCTGCAGGGCGAGCATCTGATTACACTGACCTTGTGTGGAAACTGTGTGTTTGAGAACAAAACAGGAAGTGAGTGTGATTGTTGTTGTTGTGGTCTTCAGTCCAGAAACTGGTTTGATGCAGCTCTCCGTGCTAATCTACCCTGTGCACGCCTCTTCATCTCCAAGTAGCTACTGCACCCTCTGCCCTTCTGAACCTGCTTAGTGTATTCAAAAATGGTTCAAATGGCTCTGAGCACTATGGGACTTAACATCTTAGCTCATCAGTCCCCTAGAACTTAGAACTACTTAAACCTAACTAACCTAACGACATCACACACATCCATGCCCGAGGCAGGATTCGAACCTGCGACCGTAGCAGTGGCGCGGCTCCGGACTGAGCGCCTAGAACCGCGAGACCACCGCGGCCGGCTTAGTGTATTCATCTCTTGGTCTCCCTCTAAGATTTTTTCCCCTCCACGCTGCCCTCCAATACTAAATTTGTGATCCCTTTACTCCTCATAACGTGTCCTACAACTAATCCCTTCTTGTAGTCATGCCCCGAATTCCTCTTCTCCCCAATTCTATTAATAACACTTCATTAGTTACATGATCTACCCACCTAATCTTCAGCATTCTTCTGTAGCATCACATTTCCAAAGCTTCTGTGTGCTTCTTGTCAATACTGTTTACCATCCACGTTTCACTTCCATACACAGCTTCACTTCATGTAAATGCTTTCAGAAAAGATTTCCTGACACTTGCTAACAAATTTCCCTTCTTCAGAAACGCTTTCCTCCTCGTCACCAGTATAGATTTTATATCCTCTCTATTTCGACCATAATCCATTATTTTGCTCTCCAAATAGCAAAAGTCATGTATGCAAATTTCAAAGAACACCAACATCCGGTATCACGCATTCCTCTGTGAGTGACCGGCGCCTCCCAGTCAAGCACTTGGGATCAAAGGGTTCTGACAGTCTGGCACATGGGGCATTGCGTCTGGGAGTTCATTAACTGACTGGCATGTCTTCCCTGCAGTTGGTGCGAATATAGGATGAAAATATTTTTAACAATATAGTTACACGCAGTGAGTAACATTGACATTGATATTGAAGTGACGGTATTCCTTGTGCAATAGAATAAAAAAGCAATCTATTTAATTACTTATATTGGATATGTTATACAATACCTGTATCTTCCAAAACAGAAGGGAATGGTGAACTTTTCCCACCAAATAAAGGAGAGATCCAATCTCTGTGAATTGAATTTTATAAAGAAATGATGGTACTGTAATTCTGTCAGAGACAGCAAAGGATATGGAAGAGCAGCTGAACGGAATGGACAGTGCCTTGAAAGGAGGATATAAGATGAACATCAACAAAAGCAAAGTGAGGATAATGGAATGTAGGTGAATTAGGTCAGGTGATGCTGAAGGAATTAGATTAGGAAATGAGGCACTTAAAGTAGTAAAGGAGTTTTGCTATTTTGGGAGCAAAATAACTGATGATGGTCGAAGTAGAGAGGATATAAAATGTAGACTGGCAATGGGAAGGAAAGCGTTTCTGAAGAAGAGAAATTTGTTTACATCGAGTATAAATTTAAGTATCAGGAAGTCGTTTCTGAAAGTATTTGTATGGAGTGTAGCCATGTATGGAAGTGAAACATGGACGATAAATAGTTTGGACAAGAAGAGAATAGAAGTTTTTGGAAAGTGGTGCTACAGAAGAATACTGGGGATTAGATGGGTAGATCACATAGATGATGAGGAGGTATTGAATAGAATTTAGGAGAAGAGGAGTTTGTGGCACAACTTGACGAGGAGAGATCAGTTGGTAGGACACGTTCTAAGGCATCAAGGAATCACCAATTTAGTATTGGAGGGCAGTGTGGAGGGTAAAAATTGTAGAAGGAGACCAAGAGATGAATACACTAAGCAGATTAAGAAGGATGTAGGTTGCTATAGGTACTGGGAAATGAAGAAGCTTGCACAGGATAGAGTAGCATGGAGAGCTGCATCAAACCAGTCTCAGGACTGAAGACCACAACAACAACAACAACAACAAAGAAACTGTTGTAACTGCGATCGGGACGGTCGTGGGGTAACAATGACAGAAAGCGCGGTGGTACCGGCGGAGAGGCCCGCTAACAACAACACAACGGGAGAGGACGGAAACGACCAACGAATGACAGAACGAATACAACAAGATCGAACAACGGAGTCACAAGGAAACAAACACTTCCACTCATACACAGAACAAGGAAGTAAACTGTCCAACGTTAGGCCGGGTGTCAACAGATGTACGCGAGATTAGACTGACTGGCTGAGCTTTTTTTTTTTCTTTATTGTTATTTTATACCTATACATAGGTAGGCCAGCAGCGGCGTAACTAAGCCGCTCTTCGGCCACAGACATGAACATAGTACAAGCAAGAAGAGATACAAAGAGACATGGAGGTTAAAAAACAGTAGACAAACAGAGTAAAATAACATAAGCCGTTCACTGTGGAGCAGTCACGTTAAAAGTGATTCACACAGCACATAACGGAGAGATACAAAGTAGCACACGTGAACGATGGAGCGCGGTACAAGAGACACGGATGCACTAACAGGACGACAAAACACATAAGCACTGCGGCGACAATCTCCGGCGGTTGGTGATGCACTTGTCACACGAGTAAGGCCGGGGACCTGCCAGAGGGAAGGGGCGAGGGTAGGAGGGAATGGGGGAGGGGTTGATGCCAATGGGGAGAGGATGGGAGAGGGAGGGGTGGTGTGTGGAAGCCCAGGGAGAAGGGGAGGGGAGGGAAGGAGGGAGGGAGAGAAGGGAGAGAGGGTGCCCACAGGATAAGGAGAGGAGAGGGAAGGCAAGGCTCAAAGTTGGTAGGAGGGGTAGATGGAGGGGAGGAGGGCATCATCCGGGAGGGGGAGTTGGCGGAAGCCACCTTGGGAGAGGGTGTGGAGAGTGTGAAGATGGAGAGCAGGTGGGATACAGGAGTACAGGCACGGCAGTGGGTTGGGGTGGGAGAGGATGGGAGAGACAAGCGGGTGGGGAGGATCAAGCTTGCGGGAGGTGTAGAGGATCCGTATCCGTTCTAGGAAAAGGAGGAGGTGTGGGAAGGGATGAGGTCATAGAGGATCCGCGTGGGGGAAGGGAGGCGGATACGATAGGCGAGGCGGAGTGCATGGCGTTCAAGGATTTGAAGGGATTGGTAGAAGGTAGGAGGGGCGGAGATCCAGGCGGGATGGGCATAACAAAGGATAGGACGGATGAGGGATTTATAGGTGTGGAGGACGGTGGACGGGTCCAGACCCCATGTGCAGCCGGAGAGGAGCTTGAGGAGGCGGAGTCGGGAGCGTGCCTTGGCTTGGATTGTCCGGAGATGAGGGGTCCAGGAGAGGCGACGATCAAGGGTGACGCCAAGGTACTTGAGGGTGGGGGTGACGTTAATAGGACGGCCATAAATGGTAAGATAGAAATCAAGGAGACGGAAGGAAGGGGTGGTTTTGCCTACGATGCTTGCCTGGGTCTTGGAAGGATTGACCTTGAGTAACCATTGGTTACACCAAGAGGTGAACCGGTCAAGATGGGATTGGAGAAGGTGCTGGGAGCGTTGCAGGGTGGGGGCGAGGGCAAGGAAGGCGGTGTCATCGGCGTACTGGAGAAGGTGTAGGGGGGCTGCAGGCGGAGGCATGTCCGCCGTATAAAGAAGGTAAAGAAGAGGGGAAAGGACGGAGCCTTGGGGCACACCGGCGGAGGGGTAGAAGGTGTAGGAATCCGTGTTGTGGATGGTGACATAGGAAGGACGGTGGGAAATGAAGGAGGCGACCAGACGGACGTAGTTGATGGGAAGGGCAAAGGTTTGGAGCTTGAAGAGGAGACCAGAATGCCATACACGGTCATATGCGCGTTCAAGGTCGAGGGAGAGGAAGATGGCAGAGCGACGGGAGTTGAGTTGTTCTGAGAGGAGGTGAGTGAGGTGAAGGAGAAAGTCATCGGCAGAGAAGGATAGCCGAAAGCCACATTGGGTGGAGGGAAGGAAGCGGTGCTGGTGGAGGTGCTGGTGGATGCGGCGAGTAAGAATGGATTCCAGGACCTTGCTGAAGACCGAGGTAAGGCTTATAGAACGGTAGGAGGAGACAGCGGAAGGTGGTTTATCAGGTTTGAGGAACATCAGGATCCGGGAGGTTTTCCACAGGTCGGGGTAGAAGCCGGTGAACAAGACCACATTGTACAGTCTGGCCAGGGTGGAGAGGAAGGAGGCGGGAGCTTCACGGAGGTGACGGTAAGTAACACGGTCGTGACCAGGAGTGGTGTTGCGTTTGGTGCGGAGTATAGCTAGGATGTCTTGAGTAGTGATAGAGATATTGAGTTCGGTGTGTGTAATGTTGTCCAAGTATTGGAAGCCAGGAGCGAGTGGAGGGACAGAGGTGTCAGTTCGATCGCGGACATCGGGGAAGAGGGAATAATCGAACTGGGGATCGTCAGGGATGGTAAAGATATCCGTGAGGTAGGAGGCAAAATGGTTGGCCTTACTAAGGTTGTCAGGAAAGGGACGGTCATTATGGAGGAGAGGATAGTAAGGGGGGGGGGGGGTTTAGATCCGGTAAGGCGGCGGAAGGCAGACCAGTACGTGGACGAGTTAAGAGGTAGGGTAGCATTAAGACGGGTACATGTCTGTCGCCAGTCCCGGCGTTTCTTAGCCGCGAGCAAGTTCCGGATGTGTCTCTGGAGTTGCCGGTGGCGTCGTAGTGTGTCCCGGTCACGCGTGTGAAGGAAGGCACGGTAAAGACGACGGGATTCTCGAAGGAGGAGAACGGCCTGTGGGGGTAAAGTGGGACGGTGCGGGTGGATAGCGATGGTAGGGATGTGGGCCTCCACGGCCTCAGACAAGGTCTGCTGGAGAAAGGACGTGGCATGGGTGATGTCATCAGGTTGGTGGTAGGTGAGGGGGTGGCTATCGACTCGGGCAGTAAGAGTATCCCGGTAGGCATTCCAGTCGGCACGGGAGTAATCATGGACATACCTGGGGGGTGGGTCAAGGCGAGGGTCGGGTCGGGGGCGACGACCGTCAGATATGGTAAGGAGGACAGGGAGATGGTCCCTGCCAATAGGATCAAGGACGTCCACCGCTATGCGGCCAAGGAGGTTGGGGGAGGCCAGGACAACATCGGGAGTGGTATTGGATTCAGGGCGGGTGTGTTGGGGAAGAGGAAGGACATCTCCTTGGATGGTGGCGAGGAACCGATGCCACCGCTGTAGCTGGGCAGCGGAGCGACTATGGATGTTAAGGTCAGCAGCAATCACGTAGGAGGAGAAGGTACGGTCGATGTGGGAAAGGAAGTCGAAAGGAATGGGGGCAGTGGAGCGGACATAAATGGTGGCACAGGTAATGGTGAGGCCGGGGAAGAAGAGGCTGAGGATCAGATGTTCTGTGGGGTCAGGAAGGAGGGGTTGGAGCCGAACAGGGATCTGGCGGTGGTGGCCAATGGCGACTCCACCACGCGCAATTGGGAGGGGATTGTCGGAGCGATGAAGGAGGTAGGGGGAGGTGTGGATGGTGATGTGGGGCTGGAGAAAGGTTTCGTTCAGGAGGAAGGCATCCACGCGGTGGGTCGTGAGTGTATGCAGAAGGAGGTTCTTGTTGACAGGAAGGGAGCGGATGTTATTGAACAAGAGACGGTGCTGTCGCACCATGATGGGAATTTAGACGAGGGTGTCAAGACGGGAGAAGGTGAAGTGGGCCTGGTCATGGGAGTAGGTGGCATAGGTATTGAGATGGAACACAGAGCGTGCGGCGAGGGATATCTGCTGGAGGGTGTGGGGGCGCTGAAAAGGATGGACGTTTTGGAGGACAATGGTGACAAAGTGGATGATGTCCTCGGCAGTGGGGGGGGGGCGAAGGGAGTTACCAGGGGGGGTAGGGTCATCCAGAGGGCGGACAGGGACGGTGAGTTCAGGAGTGGCAGGGGCTGGTCGAGCCTTGCATTTCTGGGAGTATGTGGGGTGAGAGAGGTTACAGGTGTTGCAGGATGGAGGGGACTGAAGGTTGGGGCACTGCCGGAGGAAGTGAGCTTGCTTGCAGTGCGGGCAGACAGGGGCCTCGCAGCACTCAGATGTTGGGTGTGCATTATAGCGCAGGCACCTCTGGCATCGGATGGACTGGGGAGGGGAGCGGGAAGGGTCGACCTTGTAGCGGCGGTTGAAGAGGAGGGCACCCTCCTTAAGGAGAAGGTCGATCGAAGGAGCGTGCTCAGAAAAAACCCGCATAAGGCGGGTGGGGCCGGCAGGGTTGTGGATCCGGCGAACGGCACGAACATCGAGGTAGGGATGCGCCTTAAGCTCTGCCAACACCTCCTCCTCCGTGATCGTCGGACTAAGCCGAGTGATCACGGCGGTGAGGGTTGGATGGCGACGCGGGGGTTGGGGTTGACGGGAGGAGGAAGGGAAGGAGTAGGGGCGAGAGAGGCATTGGGGCCGAAGCGGGTAATGGGGATGCGGGATAGGATGTCGGTGTGGAGGGTGGGGCTAGAGGAGGCGATAAGGACGGAGTCCCTACGGGGGGTGAGAAGGGAGATAGGGGCGCCAGGAAAGTGTTGGCGGAGGAGCAAGGTGAGGTTGCGGGCCTCCAGGAGAGAGGGATCTGGATGGGAAAGGAGGTATCTGTAGGAGGGGGTGGTAGAGGAAGCGGTAGAAGGGGCGGGCGGGGAGACATCCATGGCATCTTTGGGGGGAGGAGGGGGAAGGGGCTGTGATTTCTTGGGAGTGGAGTAGGCAGGGGTGCCACTTGGACGTTTCACAGGATGGGAAGAGGGGCGGGGTACAGGAGCAACCGGGAGATGGTGGGAGGAGGCAGGTCCCGGCAGTGGTGCTGGGGCCGGTGCTGCAGATGATACAGGTGCGGGCGCAGGTGCTGGTGCTGGTGCTGGTGCTGGTGAAGGTGCGGCACGGGTGGTGGCTCTCCGAGCCACAACCCTGGCGGGGGCTGCATGAGCGGATGAAGTGGCGTGGGGGAGTGGAGGGAAGGGGTCAGGTGAGGTGGCTGGGGGAGAAGGAGCGACAAAGGGAGCTGGGGAGGGAAGGGTGAGGAGGGGTGGGATGTAGGGGGCGGGGGGTGTTTGAGCACACCAAGTAATGGTGGTGGCAGCTGCTGAGGGGGAGGTGTAAGTTATGGCTGTGATAGTTGCGGTGGTGGTAGGGGTGGTCATGGTGAAATGAAACAACTGAACGGGATGAGGGAAAAAGAAACACTAAACGAAGACGAAGATGAAGACGAACACTACACTACACTGCACAAGTCCAGGAAGGCGAAGACGGCGGCGGCGGCTGCTGCTGCGACGGCGGGGAGCGGGGTCCGGGGCCCCGCCCTGCTGCTGCGGCGGCGGAGGAGGACGGGCTGGGCGGCGGGCTGGCGGAGGCGGCGGCGATGACGACGAACGGGGCAGACTGCGTCAGCCGGCGACGAGAACGGCGAGCAGGAAGGGCTGCACCGGCGACAGGAGTCGCGCTGCGGGGGCGGCGGCTGCTGCTGACACTGGTGCCTGCGCTGCCGGAACTGTTGGAACCGCTGGAACTGCTGGAACCGCTGGAACTGCGACGGGAACCGCTACTGGAACTGCTGCTGCTGCTGCTGCTGCTGCTAAACCTATCGCTTCGACGATTGCGGAAATCAATCCTCGAAGAGCGCAACTCTCCCGAGTTCCGCCGAAGGCTGGCTGAGCGAGAGGCAGGCGCTTAAGTACGCTATCGGGGGGCGCTGCTATTGGTCGCTGGAACCACGTGTTCCGCTGTGGCGCCCTCACACTAAAAGCGGGCCAGGAGGCGCGCGCTGGCACAGCTTACGGCACGATGGTGCAGAGACCTCTAGGGGTCTTCGACGTCCATGACGTCTGGCGTGGATTCAAATTCCGCAGCGCATGGTAACAGATCCTTCCCCCTGAAACTTGCGCGTAGGGGCGGAATCGCCCCGGACGCTGCCGAGGTGGGCAGCAGTGGGAAGAGGAACTGGGCGTATCAGCCGCAATTGGCGAAGGGACGCCCACGGTATCCACGACAGCCGATCCAGAGTCCAGGGCGGGGGAGGGAGCCACCGATCCACACAGAGGCAGAGAGGGCTAGCGGCAGGCCCGCGAGGAGACGGCGGCCGGGGGCTGGGACAGTGACTCGAGGACCACGTCAGTACCCGAACGAGGTAGGGAACGAGGCGGCGGCGCGAGTCCCGTGGCAGCGCGAGGGCGGAGCTGATTATGATGGCGGCGCTCCAACCATTTCGACATCTGCACCGACCTCACACGCCGCCCATGGACCGCGACGACCGTGGCAGGTGTTCAACCTGCCTTGCGCCCGTACTCGCGGGCGCACACGGCCGTGCCAGGGGCATACCACTGCAAGGGCCAAGAGTGGGGGCGGGAGGAGGATTTCATCAGCAAATGGAGCAGGGTCCGCGGCTGTCGTCCATGAAGAATCTCCACTGGACTGCGTCCGTCAATTGGCGTAGTGCGATAGGTGCTCAAAAGCAGGGTGAAGGCCGACGTGGTTGGAGATGTGTCGACCGCCTCAGTCAACTGGTGTTCAAAAGTGCGGACAAGCCTCTCTGTCACGTCATTGGACGAAGGGTGGAAAAGGGGGCTACGGATATGTCTGATACCGCTGGTGTGACAGAAGTTGTGGAAGTAGGACGCCGTGAATTGGGGACCATTATCGGAGATCAACATGTGGGGCTGGCCCTCAATGGCGAAAACCTTGGCCAGGGCCGTGAGTGTAGCCTCCGTGGTGGTGGATGCCATGCGGACAACATATGGGTATTTGGAGTAGGCGTCAACGATGAGTAACCACATGGACCCCAAAAACGGGCCTGCAAAATCGATATGGATGCGATCCCAGGGCTGGCGAGGCACAGGCCAGAGTGCAAACGACTGAGGGGGGCTTGCCTGGTGATGCGCACACAGAAAGTGCATCCACGGATCAGGAACTCAATATCGCCATCGATGCCGGCCTATACACATGCCGGCGACCCAAAACTTTCATACGGGACATACCCCAGTGCCTGCGGTGTAGCAAACTGAGCACCCGAAGCCTCAGTTCCGGAGGGATGACCACCCGGTGGGCATCCGACTACGTGGCCAACAGAAGGACATCATTGACCACGGAGATCCTGTGGGATAGGTGGCGCCCGGGGCTGAAATTGCATTGCATCTGACGAGTAACATAGGACGACCACCCGTGCACCACGTAGTTGAGAACCTGCCACAAGACAGGGTCGTAGCGGGTAGCCACAGCAATGTGAGCAGCCATAAAAGGCAGACTGTCCAGCACATCCTGGCGGGTGGAATCTATGTGAAAGCAGAGGACCTCCTGTTGGTCAAAGGCAGGATTGGGGCCGACTGGGAGACGTTCGCATTAGCATGGTGGGCAGTGGGCTTATATTGGTTGGTGTAAGCGTAATTACGTAAAAACAGTGCCCAGCGCTGGAGACGTTGAGACGTCCACTCGGGAAAGTGAGAGTGGGGTCCGAAAAGTGTAACCAAGGGTTTATGGTCCGTCAGGAGGGTGAACTTTGCCCCAAAGAGATAGGTGTACAATTTTTTGACGGCGAACACGATCGCCAGGGCCTCCTTTTCAATCTGGGAGTAGTGCCGTTGAGGCATAATCGATAGGCTGTTCGGAGCCATCGACATCCCGGTGAGCGAGGACGGCCCCAATGCTGTATCTGGATGCATCAGCCGCCACAACCAAGGGGCTGTCCGGAGAGAAGGGAATAAGGCAAGGGGCGGACTTCGGCATCGCCTTTAAACGGAGAAAAGCCTGGTCACAGGCAGGAGTGCAAACAAAAGGTACGCTCTTGCGACGCAAGTGATTGAGGGGTTGAGCAACGGAGGCAGCCTGGGGCAAGAACTTTGTGTAATAAGTAACCAAGCCCAAAAACACCTGCAGGTCAGATAAGTCCTTGGGACGAGGAAGGGCCTCAATGGCCGTGACATTACGACCTGACGGGTGAATGCCATCTTTTCTAAGCCAGTGGCCTAAGTATCCCACTTCTGGTTGAAAAAAACTTCTCCAGCTGACAGCGGAGACGAGCAGACTGCAAAGCGTGAAATAAGGCGCTGAGGTTTTGCAAATGTTCCTGGCGGGAACGCACGGTGACCAAGATGTCATCCAGATAATTCACACATGCAGGGATAGGCTGTACAGCTGCTCCAGGAATTTCTGGAAAATGGCCGGCGCCGAAGAGACACCAAAGGGTAGGCACTTGTACTTTCACAATCTGAAAGGCGTGTTGATAACCATAATGTTCTGAAATTCGGCTACATTAGTGACGTCCTCTATTTCGACTACATACCCCTCCCTAAGGACAATAATCATGGCTGCGTTCTGACAGACGTAGTGTGTATCATATTCTGTTTTCTCTACCGTATTTTCAATAGTTTCACTCCCTCCTCTTAAACTCTTACACTACTACCTGAACAGCACAGCAGAAATAGCCGTTCTCAATAACGTAAAATCCTCTCTCTAAAATTATGTAACACTGCCATGTTCTCTAAATTATTTTCTATTATCAGGAACACAACTTTAGAACAGTCTTCCTCCAAAAACCAGAGAAATAAATTCCTTCCAAACTTCAAAAGGCAGCTAATGGCTCCGTTTCTCTCCCAGTAGCCGTCCCTCCCATATACTAGTCCGCAGGCCACTCTCGTCATTTCCCATCCCCCACAACTTTTCCATCCCCCAAGTTCTCAGATTTCTTTATTTAAATGCTGTTCGTTCCTAACAGCCATTGTCACTGTCATTTCAATCTTCTCCTCTTTCCATGTCCCTTCCGTTTCTATAATACAAAACATGTATTCAAGTGTGCTAAACTAATCTACAGGGGCTGGACAAAATAATATGAGCACCTAGCAATGTAGTATATCTTGTTGCAAGTTGGCACCACTGCGTAAGTGTAAATACTGCGACACGGCTGAAGTGACAAGTCTTGGGGGTTACCTTGCAATGTACTTTACACTTTGTTCTGAAAGAGTGAACACAAGCGATCTCTCAGACCTTCAAAAAGGGCAACCCGGTGGTGTACGGTTGGCGGGAGTATCTGAGACGAAACCGGCTGAATTGTTTAACGTATCCACGGTAATGACTGGATACACGAAACAGGGTAAAAACATCGTTATCGAAGAGAAATAGTGGAGGAAATATCGAAAGTAACTGCCTGTGGCCGACGAGAATTCAAAAAGGTTGTGACCAGAGAACACGAAACTACTGCGGCAAAGTGAACGCAGAACTCAACACTCACTTGAGTGATACTGTGTCGACAAAAGCGGTACTGCGGGAACCTCACAAGGGTAACATTCACAGAAGGTCTATAATTGCGAAACCCTTAATGTCGGAAGCCAAAGCAATGCTGTGAAAGAAGTAGCGCCACGATCATAAAACCTGGACTTTTGATGACTGGAAGAATGTGGTATGGTCCGCTGAACCATCATTTACATTGTTTCCCACAAACTGCTAAGTTATGCATGGAGAACACGAAAAGAAGCCTGTGATCCGGCCTGCCTCCTTCCTACAGACGAGCATAAAGGAAATTCCGTAACGTTTTGGCCGGTTACGTCGTGGTATTCAGCTGGTCCTACCATTTCCCTCACTGTCCAGATTAGTGCGAATGAATATCTCGACATCCTCGACAATGAAGTGCTTAATATGACTAGCATATTCCTGCTGAACATTGCCATACTCCAAGATGATAATACACACACCCAAAACGGTTCAGGTATCATTTGTGGAGCATCAAAATAACATCAAACGTGTTCCCTGGCCAGCGCAATAACCAGACCTCAACATCACTGGGAAGTTATGGTGAGTTTTACAGCACAGACTGAGGACCGAATTTGCAGCCCCAACATCGTTTATGCAATTGGGGCTTATTTCAGTTAAAGAATAAGAGAAGTTCCACTACTGGCCATTAAAATTGCTACACCACGAAGATGACGTGCTACAGACGCGAAATTTAACCGACAGGTGATACGCAAATGATTAGCTTTTCAGAGCATTCACACAAGTTTGGCACCGGTGGCGACACTAACAACGTGCAGACATGAGGAAAGTTTCTAACCGGTTTCTCACACACAAACAGCAGTTGACCTGCGTTGCCTCGTGAAACGTTGTTGTGATGCCTCGTCTAAGGAGGAGAAATGCGTACCATCACGTTTCCGACTTTGATAAAGATCGGATTGTAGCCTAATGCGATTGCGGTTTATCGTATCGCGACACTGCTGACGCGTTGGTCGAGATCCAATGGCTGTTAGCAGAATACGTAATCGGTGGGTTCAGGAGGGTAATACGGAACGCCGCGCTGGATCCCAACGGCCTCCTATCACTTACAGTCGAGATGACAGGCATCTTATCCGCGTGGCTGTAACGGATCGTGCAGCCACGTCTCTATCCCCGAATCAAAAGACGGGGACGTTTGCAAAACAACAACCATCTGCACGAACAGTTTGACGACGTTTGTAGCAGCATGGACTATCAGCTAGGAGACCAAGGCTGCGGTTACCCTTGACGATGCATCACAGACGGGAGCGCCTGCGATGGTGTACTCAACGACGAACCTGGGTGCACGAATGGCAAAACGTCATTTTTTCGGATGAATCCAGGTTCTGTTTAGAACATCATGATGGTCGCATCCGTGTTTGGCGTCATCGCGGTGAACTCACATTGGAAGCGTGTATTTGTCATCGCCATACCGGCATATCACCCGCCGTGATGGTATGGGGTACCATTGGTTACACGTCTCGGCCACCTCTTGTTCCCTTTGACGGCACTCTGAATAGTGGAAGTTACGTTTCGGATGTGTTACGACCCGTGGCTCTCCTCTTCATTCGATCCCTGCGTAACCCTACATTTCAGCAGGATAATGCACGACCGCATGTTGCAGGTCCTGCACTGGCCTTTCTGGATACACAAAATGTTCAAATGGCGCTGAGCACCATGGGACTTAACTGCTACGGTCAATAGTCCCCTAGAACGTAGAACTACTTAAACCTAACTAACCCAAGGACATCACACACACCCATGTCCGAGGCAGGATTCGAACCTGCCACCGTAGCGGTCGCGCGGTTCCAGACTGTAGCGGCCGGCCAGAAAATGTTCGACTGCTGCCCTGGCCAGCACACTCTCCAGATCTCTCACCAATTGAAAACGTCTGTTCAATGGTGGCCGAGCAACTGGCTCGTCACAATACGCCAGTCTCTACTCTTGATGAACTGTGGTATCGTGTCGAAGCTCCATGGGGAGCTGTACATGTACACGCCATCCAAGGTCTGTTAGTGCCCAGGCGTATCAAGGCCGTTATTGCGGCCAGAGGTAGTTGTTCTGGGTACTGATTTCTCAGGATCTATGCACCCAAACTGCGTGAAAATGTAATCAGATGTCAGTTGTAGTATAATATATGTGTCCAATGAATACCTGTTTATCATCTGCATTTCTTCTTGGTGTAGCAATTTTAATGGCCAGTAGTGTATTCCGAGAAGAGTTGCAGCTGTTATCAAAGGAAATTGTGGCCAAACGTCTTGTCAATAAGTAAATATTGTGTATATGTTAGGTGTTCATATTATTTTGCCCACCCCCTGTAGATCGTTCTTAATCCTCTTTATTATAATTAGTGTTAACTATTATCTTCATTATTATTATTATTATTGTCAATTATTATCATCATTATAGTGTCTATTATTATTATTATTATTATTATTATTATTATTCCTGGCTCAAGGCTCGAATCTGGTCAGGCTAGCCGCTCTGAGTGGCCGAGCGGTTTGAGTCGCCATGTCACGGACCGCGCGGCCCCTCCCGCCAGAGGCTCGAATCCTCCCTCGGGCATGTGTGTATGTGTTGTTGTTAGGATACGTTACTTTAAGTAGTAAGTCTAGGGGTCGATGACCTCAGAAGTTTGGTCCCTTAGGAATTCATACACATTTTTTTGGTCAGGCTATATAAGCAATATATAAATACGTGGCACAGGTAGAGACTGCGTGAAAGTACCGTAGTGGCCACCTGTAACAGCAGCCTGCTGTGCTGTGTAGCCCACCTCACTTCATCTCACGTGGTGTCGCTCGCTACTGGAGTTCCAGCGGCGAGCTCTCGCGGCGGGGAACCCCCTCAGAGAGGGCCGGGACTGGAGCGGCCGCCACGTGGCCGCCACGTGCCCGTCACCGGACATCAACGTCAACACTGACGTTACGCCCCGCCCCTAATTGCCGTGGGGAGCCCCCGAGCACGCTTCTACTCTCATTGTCGGACCATACCGCTCCTTGGACCCGGCCCAGTCCCTTCTGCTTCAGGGACAGTGGTACGGTAGACTGGTGAGCCACTGCCACCTGCTAAATAGCATGTCTGTAACTCCATCTTCCGATGGAGTAAGGGACTACGGCTGTTCAGTGTTCAGTAAAAACAATAAAAATCGCTGTTATATAGGTTTATTTCTAGGCAACCGGTTTCGACGTTACACTACGTCATCTTCAGGCCTAAATCGTGGAGGATATAACAGAACAATGTATTTTACCGTGTATTATGGAGTTTACTTAACTGAGTTCTCTTAATTAAGGAAATTTACATGTAACACTTGCAGCTTTTAAGCAATACGCTCTGTATTTTAAAATGATTTTTTACTCTGCTAAAACTTTCACTGTATAATTCTCATTACGTAAAGTAATATGCAACACTTGATTCTTTTTGTCAACTCGCTCTGTATTTCAGTATGTAATTATTGTTCTCGGAATGAGATTTTCTTTCTGCAGCGGAGTGTGCGCTGATATGAAACATCCTGCCAGATTAAAACTGTGTGCCGGACCGAGACTCGAACTCGGGACCTTTGCCTTTCGCGGGCAAGTGCTCACAGCTGTGAGGACGGGTCGTGGGTCGTGCTTGGGTAGCTCTGTCGGTAGAGCACTTGCCCGCGAAAGGCAAAGGTCCCGAGTTCGAGTCTCGGTCCGGCACACAGTTTTAATCTGGCAGGATGTTTCATATCAGCGAACACTCCGCTGCAGAGTGAAAATCTCATTCTGGAAACATACCCCAGGCTGTGGCTAAGCCATGTCTCCGCAATATCCTTTCTTTCAGGAGTGCTAGTTCTGCAAGGTTCGCAGGAGAGCTTCTGTAACGTTTGGAAGGTAGGAGACGAGATACTGGCAGAAGTAAAGCTGTGAGGACGGGGCATGAGTCGTGCTTGGGTAGCTCAGTCGGTAGAGCACTTGACCGCTAAAGGCAAAGGTACCGAGTTCGAGTCTCGGTCCGGCACACAGTTTTAATCTGCCAGGAAGCTTCAATTATTGTTGTGTTATATCCTCCACAGTTTAGGCCTGAAGATGACGTAGTGCAACGTCGAAACCGGTTGCCTAGAAATAAACTTATATAACGGCGATTGGTATTGTCTGGATTGAAATAGCATGTTAGTCCATATTTGGAACCCAATACAGCAGCCATTATTCGTGGCACGGTTTGAACTAGACCTTGGATGGTTTCCGGAGGTATGTGGCACCAAATGCATAACCAAATGCCGTAAATTACGGGTCGCTGGTTCGAGGACGCCGATCTGGGCCCAGTAGCGTACCAGACCTGCTCCATCGGATTTGGATCAGTCGAATTTGGTGGGTAATAAATTAACGCGAGCTGGCTCTTATAAACCACAATAAATCTGACCTTGTGAAACCGATAGTTATCGTGCTGTAAGATGCCACCACCACCATCAAAGACATACACTGATCAGACAGAACATTTTGACCGCCGACCTACTGTTGATATAACCCGTCCAGGCGATAGCAGTGTCACCTGGCGAGGAACGACAGCTTGTAACACGCGCGCACCGTGCATGTAGTATCAGTGAGAATGCTATCTGTGTTTGGAATGGAGAAGACGAGCGATCTAATGAGTTTGAGAGAGGGCAGGTTGTCATGACCTGGAGGCTCGGCACGAGCATTTCGGAAACTGCATGACTTGTCGGGTGTTTGAAGACTGATGTGGTGAGTGTCTTCAACACGTGGCTAAACCAAGATGAAACTATGTCCAGAAGTCGTGGGGTTGGTCGTCCACCACTCATTACAGATGTCGTACGAGGTAGGCTGGACAGGGCGGCCACTGTGGTCGCGTGGTTCTAGTCACTTCAGTCCGGAACCACGCGGCTGCTACGGTCGCAGGTTCTAATCCTGCCTCGGGCATGGACGTATGTGATGTCTTTAGGTTAGTTGGGTTTAAGTAGTTCTATGTCTAGGTGACTGATGACCTCAGATGTTAAGTCCCATGTGCTTAGAGCGATTTGAACCATTTTAGGATGGACAGACTGGCAAAACAGTACAGGCGGCGAAATGTGCCGGAACTAACGTCAGATTTTAATACTGATCGGAATACAAGTCTGTCTGAACACACAATGCACCGAACGCTCCTAATGATGCGCCTCTGCAGCTGACGACCCGTGCATTTACCAACGTTAACACAACGACATCGGCAACTACGACTGAAACAGACATTTGACCACAGACAGTGGTCGTTGGCGAAGTGGCAGAGCGTTGCATCGTCTGATGAACCCCGGTAACTTCTTCATCACGCAGATAGGAGGGCACGAATACGTCATCTTCCAGGGGAACAGCTCCTTGACACTTGTAATGTGGGACGGAGACAAGCTCGTGGCGGCTCCATTAAGCTCTGGGAAACAATCACGTGGGCATCCTATATCCAGTAGAGTTCGTGCAAGGTACTATGATGGTCGAGGAGTATCGTACATTGTTGCAGACCATATACACCCTTTCATAACGAACGTGTTCCCCGATGGCAGTGGCATTTTTCAGCAAACTAGTGGACCACATCACAAGGTCAGGAGCGTGATGGAGTTCTTCGAGGAATACTGTGGCGAGCTGAGATTGATGTACTAGATCCCCGAATCGCCACATCTAAACCCAATCCAAACCTTCTGCGATGTGCTACAATGTGGCGTCAGTATACATTACGCCCATCCCGGGATTTTACTGGAATTAGGTGACTAGTGTGTGCAGATGTGCCAACTCCCTCCAGCGACCTATCAAGGCCTCACATGTTTCCCGTTTACATCTCAGGATCTGGAAATATTACGGGCTATAAACAGTTTAAGTTCACTAACATGACTACGCGTCACAGTGACGCAAGGGACAAAGGAAGAACACCCTTTCATTATGAGAACGAAGTCTTTCGCCAAGGCACTTACATCTAAAACATTCTCGGATTTCTTGCCGCGTCAGTTAGGGATAAAATTTCAAGCTTTCGACGATAGCCTCCAACACCATCGTCAAGAGCCATGAGTGTTTTCAATGCTGGTGTGGTAGCCACTTTATAGCCTGTGGACGGCTTCTGATTGGTCGGCATATTATTGGTCGTCGATTACATACTGCTGTCGCAGACGGCGTGAATGTGTGCGCTGGTGACGCCACCGCTTCCGTGGGAACGTAAACCTTGGAAGGAACGTCTCTGCTCCTTCTCTGCATCAAGTGCTCGTTTCCATGCACTGCTCAGATAGTATCCGCTATCACCGTTAAAGTTCTTCTCGCTCATTCTTATTTCAACAGCTTCCTTAATAACAGAATCCCAGTATGTGGAGACATGGGACAAAATTTTTGTTTCATCGAACAGTATTTTATGTTTGTTCGTGAGCCTGTGTTCCGTCGCCGTTGGTGTTCTGCACAGCGGTCGGAAACGGTACGAATGGTCTGACCTATATAATTCCTTGCACACTCACAAGGGATATTATAAATTCCAGGGACCCTGAGGACGAGATTGTCCTTAATTTTCTTAGGAGGACGAAAAATCGGTCTTATACCCCGTCTACCCAGGTCTCTTTCTATTATGTTGGATCCTGTGACTGTGCAGCATTTCCAGGTTTTCTTTTCTTGGAGAATGTTACCTTTATATCGCGTGCACCATAGCCATTCTTTCGGAACACGTACTTCAGATGGTTAAATTCGGACTTCATAGCAAAATGGCATGACTGTTGGAGGACAGTAGGTACAAATGTCTTAAACGATACCCAACTTTGACGTACAGCAGAAAAACCATGGAGCTACCGATGAATTCCGGTCTGCAATCTCAGAGTCAGAGCTTTTAGACCTCCCAGGTTGTACGGACTACCGAAGATCCACAAGGATAAAGTTCCCTTGAGCCGTATTGTCAGTTCAGTTGGTTCTTCTACTCAAAAGTTGGCCAAATACCTAACAAAGTTGACGACTACTACAGTCGTCCGATGTGAACAACACATCATAAACTCCCAGGTGTTCACTGAGAAAATAAAACAGATTAGATTTGGTCCAAAAATGTTTTAGGCGGCCTGGATGTGCTATCGCTGTTCGCAAAAGTTCCTGGGGAGGACTCTTTGAAATTGCTGGCGGATCTTTCTTCTCCTGGAACTATGAAGTTGTTCCGGCATTTGATGACGACCACCTACTTCTTGTATAGTAATAAATTTTATGAAATGACGGACGGTATGGCGATGAGCTCTCCGTTGTCTCCATCATTGGCTAACTTTTTTACGGAGAATTTTGAGGAACGTGCATTAAATTCAGCTCCAGTCTGTCCATCCTTATTTTGTCGTTATGTTGACTGTACATTTATCGTTTGGCCACACGGGACAGAAGCTCTCGAACAATTCACGGAACACATGAACCAAACATCTGGTTCACTGTCGAGACGGAGAAGGAAGGAAGGCCGCCATTCTTAGACGTTTTAGTACAACGACGGACGGACGGCCGTCTCGGCCACTCTATGCCGAGACATGCCGATTTATGGCTTAATGCACCGAGTTTCCATCACCCTGTTCAGAAGAGAGCTGTTTTGAACTCGTTGGCATGTATAGCAAAAACTGTTTCTGAGAAGGACCATTTGAGGTCCGACATTAACCATCTGGAGTATGTGTTCCGAAAGAACGGTTATGGTGCACGAGATGTAAAGGCAGCATTCTCCAAGAAAATGAAAAATGAAAATTCTGCACGCTCACAGGATGAAACACTGATTGCGGTACTTCCTTTTTGTGGTGCTGTATCCAGCAAAACAGCAAGATATTAATGGACTGAGATCCGCCTCGATTGCGAAAAAACACCTAGTGTTTACCTAGGTTTCGGTGTAGATAACTACACCTTCTTCAGAACAATAAACTCAAAAGTGTCTATAAAGACCTTTGTCAATAACTAAAAGCTCAGCATAGCTATATATTTATAAAAGAAAAAGATGACACATAAAAGTACATGTGAACAAAGTCAAAAGAATAACTTAACTTAATGGTGTACACTCCACCTCACATCAGCATATGTTCGATGGGCCGTGTCCCGTCGCAAACTGCGGCAACCAAACGGTCGCTTGCTTACCAGCTAGACACGCTATCTATGCACATGCGCAAGAAATAGGAAGTTACTTAATGCGCATGCGCATAAAAATATGAGAAAGCCCATGTATTCCCAAACGTGGATCAACGTATACCAAAATTAAAATGGACATAACCCGAGACGAGCTAAATACAAGATAAAACCTAAAGATCAGCACACAGGGTTACTGTATCTCGGAAGAGTAACATACATGATTGTTGATTATAAGTTTTTTTTTTTTTTTCAAGAAGCTGTATGAAAAGTCAGTAGTTAGTCAAATGAGGGGGGGGGGGGGGGGGGGGTTGAGGGGACGTAGTCTAAAGACGTCGTGGAGATAAGGATATAGGGATAAAACGTGAGATGTTCACCGGGCTAAAACCACCTACATCGTAAAAAGAATAAAAAGTAGATGAACAGCTTGACCAACCGCGCTCGCCATATCATCAAAACTACGAGTGAAAAGAACGAAGTAACGGCGCAAAACCATCAAAAAATTTTTTATTTCTTAGTAGGAGTTGGTCATTGAGGATATTGTCTCTATCATGTTGCAGATGCTTAGAGATCTGCATTTCTTCTAAGATATCTAATTTTAAGCCCTTGACCTCAGCATGAAGTAGCTCAATGTTAACTGGAGGGCTTGGCGCATGAGCCGCTTGCACAAGATGTTCCGCATAAGTAGAGCCTTTAGTACCGTCACCGCTTCGCGTAGGAATATGCTCTTTATATCTGAGACCCAGAGCTCGCCCTGTTTGCCCGATGTAAAATTTTGGACAATCCCCGCATGTAATTTTATATACTCCTGATTTGGAAAGTTTATCGCTCTTACTCTGCAAGGAGTGAATTAAATTCCTATGTAGACTGTTGTTAGTAGAATAGGCGATTCTGAAATTATGGGCTCTGAGTAAACGCCCCAATTTGTAACTTATATTGCCTATGTAAGGGATAGATATTGTTGCCACCTGTTTGTCATCTCCCGCCTCCCCTAGGGTGGAAGACGTAATATTTTTTCCATTTACTTTCTTATTATACATCTGTCTTACCAACTGAGGTCTATAGCCATTATTTATAGCAATATTCTCAAGTGTGACAAGTTCAGCTTCTACTGCATCTGGTGCAAGAGGGATAGCTGTAACTCTATGAATACTAGAATGAAAAAAGGCCATCTTATGGGCGTACGGATGGGCCGAGTCTGCAGGTATAATATTGTCGGAAAACGTGTTTTTCCGAAAAATACTAAATTCAATGTGGTTGTCAACTACTGTTAATGTGAGGTCCAGAAAATTTAAGGACCTAGTATCGGATTCTCGCTCAATTGTAAAACTGACATTAGGGTGAAGCTCATTAAAAATCGAAAAAATACGATCTACGTCACTTCGAGAACCATCAATGATTAGTAAAATTCACTCCTTGCAGAGTAAGAGCGATAAACTTTCCAAATCAGGAGTATATAAAATTACATGCGGGGATTGTCCAAAATTTTACATCGGGCAAACAGGGCGAGCTCTGGGTCTCAGATATAAAGAGCATATTCCTACGCGAAGCGGTGACGGTACTAAAGGCTCTACTTATGCGGAACATCTTGTGCAAGCGGCTCATGCGCCAAGCCCTCCAGTTAACATTGAGCTACTTCATGCTGAGGTCAAGGGCTTAAAATTAGATATCTTAGAAGAAATGCAGATCTCTAAGCATCTGCAACATGATAGAGACAATATCCTCAATGACCAACTCCTACTAAGAAATAAAAAATTTTTTGATGGTTTTGCGCCGTTACTTCGTTCTTTTCACTCGTAGTTTTGATGATATGGCGAGCGCGGTTGGTCAAGCTGTTCATCTACTTTTTATTCTTTTTACGATGTAGGTGGTTTTAGCCCGGTGAACATCTCACGTTTTATCCCTATATCCTTATCTCCACGCCGTCTTTAGACTACGTCCCCTCAACCCCCCCCCCCCCCCCCCCCTCATTTGACTAACTACTGACTTTTCATACAGCTTCTAAAAAAAAAAAATTCATAATCAAAAATCATGTATGTTACTCTTCCGAGATATAGTAACCCTGTGTGCTGATCTTTAGGTTTTATCTTGTATTTAGCTCGTCTCGGGTTATGTCCATTTTAATTTTGGTATACGTTGATCCACGTTTGGGAATACATGGGCTTTCTCGTATTTTTATGCGCATGCGCATTAAGTAACTTCCTATTTCTTGCGCATGTGCATAGATAGCGTGTCTAGCTGGTAAGCGAGCGACCGTTTGGTTGCCGCAGTTTGCGACGGGACACGGCCCATCGAACACATGCTGATGTGAGGTGGAGTGTACACCATTAAGTTAAGTTATTCTTTTGACTTTGTTCACATGTACTTTTATGTGTCATCTTTTTCTTTTATAAATATATAGCTATGCTGAGCTTTTAGTTATTGACAAAGGTCTTTATAGACACTTTTGAGTTTATTGTTCTGAAGAAGGTGTAGTTATCTACACCGAAACCTAGGTAAACACTAGGTGTTTTTTCGCAATCGAGGCGGATCTCAGTCCATTAATATATTAACAAACGATTGCTGACGCGCTGCAATGTTGAAGGTTCTTAAAAACAGCAAGAGTCCTCGGTAGAGGGGGTATAACACCGATTTTTCGTCCTCCTAAGAAAATCAAGGAGATGATGTGCCCTATTAAGGACAGTCCTGGCCTCGGAGTCCCTGGAAGTTACAATATCCCTTCCGAGTGTGAAAGCAATTATACACTACTGGCCATTAAAATTGCTATACCAAGAAGATGACGTGCTACAGACTGGAAATTTAACCGACAGGAACAAGATGCTGTGATATACAAATGATTAGCTTTTCACAGCATTCATACAAGGTTGGGCCGGTGGCGACAGTTACAACGTGCTGACATGAGGAAAGATTACAATCGATTTATCATACACAAACAGCAGTTGACCGGCTTTACCTGGTGAAACGTCGTTATGATGCCTCGTGTAAGGAGGAGAAATGCGTACCATCACGTTTCCGACTTTGATAAATGTCGGATTGTAGGCTATCGCGATTGCGGTTTATCGTATCGCGACATTGCTGCTCGCGTTGGTCGAGATCCAATGACTGTTAGCAGGATATGGAATCGATGGGTTCAGGAGGGTAATACGGAACGCCGTGCAGGAACCCAACGGCCTCGTATCACTAGCAGTCTAGATACAGGCGTCTTATCCGCATGGCTGTAACGGATTGTGCAGCAACGTCTCGATCCCTGAGTCGACAGATGGGGACGTTCGCAAGACAACAACCATCTGCACGAACAGTTCGACGATGTTTGCAGCAGCATGGACTATCAGCTTGGAGACCGTGGCTGCAGTTACCCTTGACGCTGCATCACAGACAGGAGCGCCTGCGATGGTGTATTCAACGACGAACCTGGTTACACGTCTCGGTCACCTCTTGTTCGCATTGACGGCACTTTGAACAGTGGACGTTACATTTCAGATGTGTTACGACCTGTGGCTCTGCCCTTCATTCGGTCCCTACGAAACCGTACATTTCAGCAGGATAATGCAAGATCGCATGTTGCAGGTCCTGTACGGGCCTTTCTAGATACAGAAAATGTGCGACTGCTGCCCTGGTCAGCACATTCTCCAGATCTCTCACCAATTGAAAACGTCTGGCCAATGGTGGCCGAGCAACTGGCTCGTCACAATACGCCAGTCACTACTCTTGATGAACTGTGGTGTCGTGTCGAAGCTGCAAGGGCAGCTGTACCTGTACACGACATTCAAGCTCTGTTTGACTCTATGCCCAGGCGTATCAAGGTCGTTATTACGGCCAGAGGTGGTTGTTCTGGGTACTGATTTCTCAGGATCTATGCACCCAAATTGCGTGAAAATGTAATCACATGTCAGTTCTAGTATAATATATCTGTCCAATGAATACCCGTTTCCTTCTGCATTTCTTCTTGTTGTAGCAATTTTAATGGCCAGTAGTGTACAAGTCAGACCAATCGTACCGTTGCCGACCGCTGTGCGGAACACAAACGGCATATCAAAAATAGAGATTTGTAGAAATCGGCAATTACGGAGCACAGCCTCACAAAAATACTGTTCGATGAAACAAAAATTTTGTGCCATACCTCCACATACTGAGAATTTGTTATTAAGGAGGCTCTTGAAATAAGAATGATCGAGAAGAACTTTAACTGTGATAACTGATTCTATCTGAGCAGTGCATGGAAACGAGCACTCGACGCGGAGTAGCAGAAGAGACATTCCTTTCAAGGTTTTCGTTCCAACGGAAGCGGTGGCGCCACCAGCGCACACATTCACATCGTCTTCGACAGCAGTACGTAATCGCCGACCAATCACAAGCCGACCAATCAGAAGCCGTTCAAGGGGTATCTGAGGTCACCACAGCAGCGGTGAAGACAGTCACTGGCTCTTGACGATGGCGATGGAGACTGTAGACGAAAGCTTGAGATTTTATCCCGAACTGCCGTGGCAAGATAACCGAGAAAGTTTTACATACCCTTTCATTACATAGGGTGGTTATAATTCAAGTACACCTAATCACAGAGGTCTAGAGTGGGCCTTAAATACTGCACGACAGCGAAACTTCGTAGATAATCTAGTGCGGTAATTCGGAACCGGTTTACGCTGGAGCAAATTAGTTCCAATTTTAGCTACCAGGTGCACATCTAGCGCTGTGAAGAAAAAATAATTACGGAAATGTTTCCGTATGCAAATGTTTAGGAACGGGACGTGAACAGAAAGAGACAAGCAAGTGACAAAGACATAAAGTTGATTTTGTTATTTTTATTTATTTGTTTATTGTTCCTTGTGACCAAATTAAGGAGAAGTCTCCATGGTCATGGAACGAGTCAATACATTAAATTATAACACGATAGTATAAACAGATAAAATGAAATATAAGAAACATATTCAGGCGACAATTCGTAAGTTTAAACAAAGAAAATCAACAACGTGGCACTGGAATTTGCTTAATTTCCAGCTCTTCCAGGAGCTCTTCGACAGAATAGAAGGAATGAGCCATGAGGAAACTCTTCAGTTTAGATTTAAAAGTGTTCAGTCTATTGCTAAGATTTTTGAGTCCTCGTGGTAGCTTATTGAAAATGGATGCAGCAGAATACTGCACTGATTTCTGCACAAGAGTCAAGGAAGTGCATTCCATAAGCAGATTTGATTTCTGCCTAGTATTAACTGAATGAAAGCTGCTAAGTCTTGGGAATAGCTAATATTGCTAACAACAAACGACATTAAAGAAAATATATACTGTGAGGCAATGTCAGAATCCGAGACTATTGAATAGGGGTCGACAAGAGGTTCTCGAACTTACACCACATATACCTCGAACAGCTCGCTTTTGAGCCAAATACCCTTTTTCAATCAGAAAAATTCCCCCCCCCCCCCCAAAAAAAAGTACCATACGACATAAGCGTATGAAAATATGAGAAGTAGACTACTTTTCTTGTTGAACTGTTACATATTTCAGATACTGTTTTAATGGTAAATAAAGCAGCATTTAGTTTCTGAACAAGATTCTGAACATGGGTTTCCACAACAGCTTACTATCTATCCGAACGCCTAGGAACTTGAACTGTTCCGTCTCGCTTATAATATGCCCATTCTGTCTGATCAAAATATCGGTTCATCTCGAATTGTGAGTTAGAAACTAAAAACTGAGTATTACTGTGATTTAGCATCATATTATTTTCCACAAGCCACGAACTTATTTCATGAACTTCATTATTTGATAGTGTTTCAAAATTACACACAATATCCTTCACTACCGAGCTGGTATCATCAGCAAATAGGGCTGGTATCATCAGCAAACTGCCGCTTACATCGTTTGTTTATCGTTTAATATGAGCACCGAATATGCCGATGACATGTTGCATCCGTAATACGATGTAATCAACAGTTGCAGTTGCAGTTTCCGTGGAATCTGAGCAGCGTGTTCCTGTATAATGGCTTTCAGATCAGATAGAGACAGCAAGTGTTTCTGGTAAAAGCAGTCTTTTAGATTAGAGTCAAAAGTCACATGGGTTCAGATCAGTGATCTTGCAATCTATGCACCTGGAAACCCTCTGATGATAACACGTTGGTGGGTGGTTGCATCAAGCTCATGCTTTTACTGGTCGAACGATATGAGGTGTAGCCCCGTTTTGTATGAAAACAGTGCTTTCCCCACAGGTGCGCTCTTCAATTACGACATCGCGCCTCTCCTGAGACCTTCCAGTCGGTGATTCTCAATGCAGCACAGTAACTGCTACTTAACCCACGCTATGGCTTGTCAAATGACAGCGTCGACGTTATACCGTCAAATAAAGTGTTCACCAGCAGATTTGCTCCTGATGGCCATAACTGGAACCAATTTGTTTTCCAGCATATATCGGCTCCACTCTACCAAGTTTCGCTGCCATTCGATAATTACAGCGCACACAGGATGTCCGTGAATAGCTGTATTTTAATTTGTTAGGTGGCTATAATTTCGTACCTTACAAGCACCCATCCACATTATATGCCGTGATCTACAAACACAATTAGGTATCATGTGATAGATTGTACATCGTATATATGAGTATATAAAGAAGACTAACATTGTCACGTACATCTTGTAAATAACTGTTAACGCTTATTGCGTGAAAGGTGACGGAGAGTCTTTATTATCATACTAGAGGTTGGAGTGACAGTGGAAATGAAACGGCAGGCGTAACTCAAGCCCTGAGGGGCAGGCACACAAAGGTATGTTGGCCCTGCTTAAAAACAGGAAGTGCGAAGAGACAGCCTGGACACCTGAGGGCGAAAACAGAATATAGGGGAGGCCGGCCGCTATCGGTCGCTATTGTAGTACGGCCGGAAGGATAACCGGATAATACTTTCGAACTCTGCAAATCGTGGACGCAGGTGAGAAGAACGACGAAGCGGCATCTCGGAAACCACGCAGGCTGCGTTATTTTCAAGGACTTTTACTCAGAAGCGTACCACTGTACGAGCATAGGTTTTTCCTCGCAAACTTTCCGCGCTGGACGACAAAAGACTAAAATATGGTTGGTCGCCGTTTGGAAGAGTCTGTAGAGAAGGAGAATATTCCGTGGTTTCGGGAATATGGTTCGTTTTCGAGAATTACGATGGTGGGAGCTGAGTCTTGCTGGAAAGCCAGCGGTGGAGAAACGTGGTCTTCTGTTTTGAGCGCCCGTGTGTGACGGTCGCTCACTATCAGCTTTTGTTGGTACAGACGAACTTGCTGTCTTTGCTCTCATGAGAGTTTATAGTTAGAACAATTAGGCACTGTACTGTTACGAAACTATACGATTCTGGACTTAAGCTCCGGGTTAAACGTCGTCGTTGAGTACGCTGCGTTCAGTAATTGAGAGCCTATAGTTACGATGAGACGTTATCTGAACTCCGTCCTTGTCGTTGGGAGATCGCATTTCTCGTGTCTAGAACACAGAGAGGAGAAGGCAGTATTAGAGTATATTAGAGGACCGCCTTCTGCCGTCCCAGTGTTTGAAAGAGTTTATTGTGGCTGGAGTTCTTCCATCGTCCCAGACGAGTACGAGAACCATCACTTCGACACACCGGACGCAGTACATACGGTGATATCGCAAATTGCTACGACTTTTATAAGCTAAAAAGTTGTGATCACGTTAGTTTATTTCCACTGAGGTTCCACACCATCATAGACCATCTTTGAAAGTAGTGTCAGTCATTTCGCGTTATTGAAATTAGATCGCGCAGTCATAATAAGGGGCAGAGTTGGGCACTTGATTAGTAATTTTACTTAGGAAATGTAAAATTTGTAGTATAAAGTTTTTTTAAAAATCTACAATAAATATATAAGCAGGAACAACGTTTATCATTTAGTAGGATTAGTTGCCTTCATCATTCATTTATGTTTAGATTGTAATTTATAGAATTAAGAGATCTTAAGGTCTGCTTCAGGGGGTAGTCAGACAGGACCAAATCTTAAGAGATCTTAAGGTCTGCTTCAGGGGGTAGTCAGACAGGACCAAATCTTCATTTTAGTGTTTATTATTTTCCACTGCGCTCATTTATTTTTACACCCGCCTGGAGTGGCATCTTGGAAATTGTAACCACCCAATAGAAATATCAGGTTTATGACTGTAGACAGCCATCCATGCCAGAATTATATGTGCCCTAGAGAAACAGTCAATCTTTGTCACGAGCATGCTGGCGGATCAGAACATTGAGTTCTGACGTTCGCGTGGGAGAGAGCTTTAGTAATACTTCTTCAAGCAGCTTGGATGATGCAGAATATGCCGGCGTTACAGGTCACGTCTTAATCTGTAAAATACCATTTCCTAAAAACCTGTGGAGGTGTTCCTTACAGAAGTACTCGAAGAGGAAGCAGAAGATGGCCAATCGGGATGCCTACATTCTGCACCTGTCTGAAAAGCCTATGTACTAAATAATTTTATGGAGCAGAGCGTACGTCGCAAAATCGAGAACTTGGGTGGCAGACCTTGAGGGTTTAGGTTGTTAGTGCACCCTCTGGGACGGAAGAAGTGTTCTAAACTGCTTTTCTGAAGTCAGTAGGTGGTGGCAGTGAGCGATCAATCAAAATATACTCCTGGAAATTGAAATAAGAACACCGTGAATTCATTGTCCCAGGAAGGGGAAACTTTATTGACACATTCCTGGGGTCAGATACATCACATGATCACACTGACAGAACCACAGGCACATAGACACAGGCAACAGAGCATGCACAATGTCGGCACTAGTACAGTGTATATCCACCTTTCGCAGCAATGCAGGCTGCTATTCTCCCATGGAGACGATCGTAGAGATGCTGGATGTAGTCCTGTGGAACGGCTTGCCATGCCATTTCCACCTGGCGCCTCAGTTGGACCAGCGTTCGTGCTGGACGTGTAGACCGCGTGAGACTACGTTTCATACAGTCCAAAACATGCTCAATGGGGGACAGATCCGGAGATCTTGCTGGCCAGGGTAGTTGACTTACACCTTCTAGAGCACGTTGGGTGGCACGGGATACATGCGGACGTGCATTGTCCTGTTGGAACAGCAAGTTCCCTTGCCGGTCTAGGAATGGTAGAACGATGGGTTCGATGACGGTTTGGATGTACCGTGCACTATTCAGTGTCCCCTCGACGATCACCAGAGGTGTACGGCCAGTGTAGGAGATCGCTCCCCACACCATGATGCCGGGTGTTGGCCATGTGTGCCTCGGTCGTATACAGCCCTGATTGTGGCGCTCACCTGCACGGCGTCAAACACGCATACGACCATCATTGGCACCAAGGCAGAAGCGACTCTCATCGCTGAAGACGACACGTCTCCATTCGTCCCTCCATTCACGCCTGTCGCGACACCACTGGTGGCGGGCTGCACGATGTTGGGGCGTGAGCGGAAGACGGCCTAACGATGTGCGGGACCGTAGCCCAGCTTCATGGAGACGGTTGCGAATGGTCCTCGCCGATACCCCAGGAGCAACAGTGTCCCTAATTTGCTGGGAAGTGGCGGTGCGGTCCCCTACGGCACTGCGTAGGATCCTATGGTTTTGGCGTGCATCCGTGCGTCGCTGCGTTCCGGTCCCAGGTCGACGGGCACGTGCACCTTCCGCCGACCACTGGCGACAACATCGATGTACTGTGGAGACCTCATGCCCCACGTGTTGAGCAATTCGGCGGTACGTCCACCCGGCCTCCCGCATGCCCACTATACGCCCTCGCTCAAAGTCCGTCAACTGCACATACGGTTCACGTCCACGCTGTCGCGGCATGCTACCAGAGTTAAAGACTGCGATGGAGCTCCGTATGCCACGGCAAACTGGCTGACACTGACGGCGGCGGTTCACAAATGCTGCGCAGCTAGCGCCATTCGACGGCCAACACCGCGGTTCCTGGTGTGTCCGCTGTGCCGTGCGTGGGATCATTGCTTGTACAGCCCTCTCGCAGTGTCCGGAGCAAGTATGGTGGGTCTGACACACCGGTGTCAATGTGTTCTTTTTTCCATTTCCAGGAGTGTATTTTTCTCAGAGTGGAAGGTCTACAAGCATTAGAAAGTGCGTTCCCGCGCGCCAGTGTGAAAGTGCTTTAAACGCTAGCGAGCGTTCTAGGCGAGTGTTGACAGGTGAACGTGTGGATACCCATTAAGGAGGACGCTTATAGCAGATCGCGGAACCAGTGGCTAGATGGACGGGGTGATCTAGTAAATGAGATGGATTAGGTAAGGTTTAATAGAAGTCGAGAATTTATGTTTGTTTCCGTGGTAATTTGAGAGTGATATTTTTGTGTGAGACTTTCGCTTATCAATATTGAAATGTATCTTTGTTTTATTTATTATGTGGAGATTTTGGACGGTATTTTTTAGGAGCGGGATGAAGGAGGTGGAGGATCTGAAGGTGGTGAATATACTCCAGTCCAGTGGGCGGACCTCGGAATCTTTATAAAAGTGCACGGTTACCGGATGTCTGGCAACCATTATACCAGTCGTTTAGAAGGATTTTATGGTTATCTGTCTTATATATGGGAATTTGGCTCTAGATTGTGTCGAGTCTCGTATATTTGGATTGATTCCCCTGGTGTGAAGATTTTTCCGTTTTGTATTGATCACAGGACAAGTAGTTCATGTTTCGGTACACGTTTATATGTTCTACGGAGGTCACCATGTAAGAGGTCCATGATTAAAGAGTTTGTTGCTAGCGCACTCGAGCTGATGTAATTTCGATGTATTGCACACGCGCTGCCTGCGATATGTAAGCTGGAAGAGACTCTCAGACCAAAGAGCAATATTGACTGCAGTAGGAACTGTGTAGCAGTAGCAGTAAGTTGTTGCTAGCGAGCAGTCTGGTCTGGTGTATCGTGTTGGCTGGGCCGGTCGTGTGCAGCGATGGCAGAGCCTGAGCGTTGTAGGATAGGGTAAAAGCAGCCTCGCGCATATGTAGTATTGTCACATCTAGTCCCATGTAAATGTTTTAAAAAATTTGTTAATAATAATCTTTCTCATAAAAAGTAACTTTTGACATTCATCTCAATTTAAAGAATTCACTAACTTCTCCAATCCTTGGCAATCCCGATTATTGAAAAGAAAAGTCAGTTCTTTCCTTTTTTATAAGACAAATCTATCGGCCAGCATTGCACTTAGCTGCGCCAGGAAAATTTCTTATAGGAGCAGATGTATACGCGTTATCCGGCGATCTAATTAAGGTAAGATTTTTCAGTTTATTCAGAATGATGTATCAGGGCCATGACGCAGCATTGCTGACGTCCAAAATTTACCAGGTTAAATTGACCGTCAATTATTGAAAGGTTATAGGTTTGTCACATTGTATTATATTTTCACTGTTGGGTAGTTACGCTAAATGAGAATATTATTCATATTATTTTATTTTTGTGGGGAGGTTACACTTGGCGACAATCGGCCAGAATCGTATTTTCTGAGAAGTAATTTCTGAGAAGTAGTCAGCTATATATCTGCTCTTATTTACTTAATATTAAAAGTAGTTTGCATCTGGCGCAACGCATTTACTAATTTGTAACTTTTTCTTTCACAGATCATCGGCAATTTATTGCTCTTTGTTGTAACTGTATTTGTTCCATTTTTGCTTTCTCTTTGTTTCATTTTGTGCTTAACTTTGAGTTGTGAAAATGCCGCGAAAAACTGCTAACAGTACATCGCGAGTCGTAATGGGTGAAAAAGCCGACTTTAATAATTTGACTGATAATACTAGCGACACTCAGTGTCTTGATGATAATCCTCCAGTTACAGACAATCAGTGCGTACCGATCACTAGTAATGATTTTAATGCTAATGATGAGCAAAGAAATTCAATTGTGTCCTCTGTTAATTTAACGACAATTGATGACGCGGCACGTTCCGTTACAATGAACGCTGCCCAGCTTAACACACCTGATTTGCAAAATTTACACAGTGAACAGATAAATTTTCCTCACGAAGATGAACAATGTAGTCAAAATACGTCAGATTTATTTGATTCCGAGGTAGTGACCCACAGTGCACGTCCAATTAGCAAACCTTTTCGTGAATCAGACAATGACCAAATGGTTTCACAAAACGTGACAAATGCAGATACACCATCACACAGTACAGAGAATAGAGCCGGTAATTTTAGCTTGGATCAAGTTGTAGGAATCTTGCTACAATTCAATGAAAAACAAGACAACAATTACAAACAGCTTAATGAAAATCTCAAACAGTCGAAGAAAGAACAAGACGACAATTTCGAACGACATAATGAATCGAACAAACAACTTAATGAAAGTCTGAAACAGTCGAATGAAAAACACGACGAGAACTTTAAACAGATTAATGAACAGATTGCAGCCGTTGCCGTGCAAAGAACAATTACGTGAGGAAATTAAGGCTTGTGCTAGGAATAGTAGTGAAGAAATTAGATCCGTTGCACAAGAATTAAGTAATACACATGCAGCCACAACTAAATTACTTAGAGATGAAATTAGTGCAGGCGCTAAACAATGTTCTGCACACGCAACACAGTTACGCGACGAGTTTAAATTAATGTCAGCAGAACTTTCACGCACACTGAATGCGAAAGTAGACACGAAATTCGAACAACAGAACAGCCTAATTGACGAACGTTTTAATCACCACCTACAAAACAGTGAAACGCGTTACCGTAAATTTGTACAGGAACAAAACAAAGTAAAGAAACAAGTCATGGAAACAACTACTGCACAGAGACAGGAAGATAAGCGTAAATTATTTACGAAAGCAAAAACATACGTAGACAATAACATTGCTACAGTATCAGACGAAATCAATACTATTAAACAGTTGAACACCGAATTGCATGATGAAATCTCCGATCTTAAAACAAAAACAGACACACACACACAGTAGACTTTCAGACAGTGACCAACAGACTTGAACAATTAGAATTAATACAGAATCCAGATGCCATTAAAGCAGACGTTAAGAAATTGAACAA
The DNA here is from genome assembly GCF_023897955.1 of Schistocerca gregaria. Taxonomy (NCBI): domain Eukaryota; kingdom Metazoa; phylum Arthropoda; class Insecta; order Orthoptera; family Acrididae; genus Schistocerca; species Schistocerca gregaria. Next base: position 391,758,888 of record NC_064927.1, on the reverse strand, counting down.
AACTACCCGTAAAATCCAAAAACAAATTAATGCTTGTGACACTAAAAATGATGATCAGGTTAAAGCATTGACTGAAAAATTTGATGATTTGGCCAGTCGTATTGACGTTATCGAAAATAACAATGACACCAAATCAGACGATACGTCACCAGTTTCGTTAAATCAAACACCCGAATTCCAAAATTTACAGCAGACAATCAGTGAGATAGGTTCGTCCAGTAATACATTGCGTAGAAAAGTGTCGTCTTTACAGCAAGAAGTGACAGAGATGAAAAATGTTACTGCCTCTAACACGACACAGCATACTCCACATTCCGAACACTTGCCACACTCACACAGCCAGAATAATTCACGTAATTTACAGAGAGTACGCGACTTGGATTCCGGGCAGACACAGACAAACAGATTATCATTCAATCCTGAACCTATTCAGACATTCAGAGACGAAAATTTTGATTATAAGCACTTTCTATCCGTTAAGAAATTTAAGGTGTTTAATAATGACAGAACACAGATTCACGATTTGCACTGGATACGACAACTTGCTTTTGTATTTTCATCAGCTTGACGTGTAATGCAGAAACTAGAATTGGCCTGGATACAACAATTTGCATTTGAATTCTCACCGACAATGCCTGTAATGCAGAAACTAAAATTTATTTGCAGCGCGTAATAGACCTCAGGGGATTCATTACACTTCGATGAATATGTGCCGTAGAGTGCACAGGGCCCCGAGCCGTAGTAGTGCTATTTCATATTTAGTTTTCTGCACTGCTGCCTTCTCTTTTACTATCCTTTATATCTATCAAAACAGCTCTTCAACTATCGACCTATCTAGGATTATGAATGAGTAAAGAGATATGACAAGTTTTACCGAAAGTGACAGTTTTCTTTAGACACTCCCGAAGCGACAAGAACTACCAGCGTAATTTTAATAACAGACAAAATTTTAATCATCAGTACGTGTAAAATTATCAGTAATCGCAGACACATTTTAGTAACAATAGAGGCTTTTCCCCGCAGCAGCATCAAAACCAGCCGGTTAACATACCTAACCACCAATGCAGTCTGCAAGGTCATCCAAGCTTTAATGTTTCGCCGCCTACACGTATAGCGTCGGCTCCACCAGATAGTAACGCACAGCAACAAAGAAATCACTACGTACAGAATACACATTATTTCAACTCCTATCGCAATGCGCCCTATAGCAATGATTAATATGTCAGACGTAAAAGTAATGAGCACAGTTTTCAGCGTAACAGTCGGTCTTACCAGCAGCAGAATCATCGGCAATAACAGATTATCATGAATGAACCAGACAGTAGATATCATCCCGAACGTAATACGTCAGGGAGAAATAACAGAACAGTACAAATAGTGGATACGCCACAGCATCCTCCCGCAAATAACAGCACGTCAGATAGAATTTGACTAGATACAGTACAGGTTGCATCTTCCAACAACGTAAACACTACTTTTGACACACAGAATGTTATTCACGAGAATGTCATTACTTTTGACGACATCCGATACACACTTTTGCATGAAAAACCAGTTATTCAAAAAACCATTTCCCACCCTGACATTGAAGTAAAGATTGGATCATCCACATTTTCAGCAGTAATCGACTCTGGATCACCTATGTCAGTTATAAATGAGGAAACTTTCGACGAATGTAACGAAGAGAATGCTTATCCTTCGTTACCATTAGGTAAAACTAAAGTAAAAGGAGCAGTATCTGGTAAAGGAGTAGATGTAAAATTACAGACACACTTATCATTTTGTATTGCAGATCATACGTTCCACTCAAATTTTTGGATTGTTCCCTTATTGACAACAGACGTTATTTTAGGTACGAATTTTTTGGTACAACACGACGCAATTATTGACTTTCAAAATTCCTATTTAATGTTAAAGGATGAAAATGTACAACTGGCATTAGATTTTCAGCACTCTTTATCTGCAGAAGAAGAAACAATTAATCGGACAGAGGTCATTTCTGCATCACGTAACATAGACTGTCATTCCACATTGTTCACAGATACGTTCGTACACAACTATAATATACCAGACGAAGCCGACTATGGCGTTATACAAATGATTTCGGATAAGGTTAAACAGAGCAGTGCAAATACAGACGACGAACGTACGCAACTACGCAAAATTCTTTTACAGCAAGCTCCAGTTTTTGACAACATCCCTGGTACTATGTCCCGTTTCATGTATGAATTTCAAGTTAAACAGCATGACACATTTAAAGCCAAACATTATCCCATTCCGTATATTCACTGAAAACAAGTTAACAAAGAATTGCAAGCTATGCTTGACCAACGTATTATTGAACCAGCAGTTAGTCCGTATATAAACCCGCTCCATATTGTTAAGAAAAAGGATGGCTCACTTCGCCTCGTACTTGATTCACGTCACATCAACGACATTATTATTAATGAAACATATCACCCACAAACACTAGAAGAACTTTTAAAGAAATTTCATGGTAGTGCTATTTATTCCACATTAGATTTGAAATCGGGATTTTGGCAAATTCAGCTCCACCCGAACTGCAGAAAGTACACAGCATTTCTCTGTTTTGGTGACTGTTAACAATTTTGCAAATTACCGTTCGGTTTAACAATTTCTTCAGCAGCATTTATTCGCGGTTTGAATGCTATACTTCCGACAGAACTTAAAGACCGAATCACAACGTATGTAGGCGACATTCTTATTGCAGAAGCTAACTTGTCTGAACATAATCTGATTTTTGAACAACTGTGCAAACTTTTCGTGCACAAGGACTCACAGTTAATCTTAACAAATCGCACTTTGGCAGAACTTCCATCAAATTTCTTGGACATGTAATTTCAGTAGAAGGCATTGCGCCTGACCCCGAAAAACTTCAAGCTTTACGTGACATTACTGTTCCAACGAGGAAGAAACAACTACGCAGCTTTCTGGGGTTAATTAACTTTTTCCGTAAATTTATTCATTACTCTGCTTTAGACACCCCTAGATTATACCAACTGACGGATAAAAACACTATTTGGTCCTGGGATAGCCAAGCGCAGTCTGAATTTGTCAATCTGAAACAAGCTTTGTTGAATGCACCACTTTTATCACACCCAGATCTCACTAGAAATTTTTCCATTGCCACCGACAGTTCTAACACAGCTTTAGGCGTACACATTTTTCAGGAAATTGAAGAAGACGGTAATACAGTAATTAAAAACATCGCTTTTGCAAGTCGTGTGCTGTCACCTGCTGAGCGCAATTATTCTGTTACAGAACTTGAAACATTGTGTGTTGTATGGGCATTTACCCGATTTAGGCATTTTCTTTATGGAAGACATACTACCGTTTACACAGACCATAGAGCTATCCAGTTTTTACTTTCCGCTAAATTTACACATGACAGATTAAGCAGATGGAAACTATATTTACAGGAATTTAATTTTACAATTGTTCACATTCCCGGTACACAAAATATTGTAGCAGACGCACTATCCCGTTCTCTCTGCAACAATCAGCAAGACATCGCAACCAACTTCTGCCAAGCAAATTCTAGCGTCATATATATTCAACATGTCGCACTTGAAAATTTCATTTCGTCGTCATTACGAGATATAGCACAAGAGCAGATTAAAGACAACGTGTGGAAAGAAATTAAACACCTTTGGCAAGATAAGAATAACGTTACCATTAGAAACTATTACACGGTACGCAATAACATTCTGTCTCGCCGCTCTCACCCTGACGCCAACAACTGGTTATTATGCATTCCTGATGAACTTGTTAACAAATTAATTTGGTATACTCATTTAAGTTACGCACATTATGCAGCCAGAAAATGTTTTCTTATATTCGACGAGTTTTAGCGTCATGTAAAATCTGCCAGAAAGCTAAATCAGACACGACTTCACATATTCCTCCGTTACATCCCATTGTACCTGTTAAATTGAGACACATGGCCGCTGTAGACATTTTTGGACCGATTTCCAGAGCTAATAGAGGTTTTTGCTACATCTTTATCGCTGTTGAACTCACTTCGAAATTTGTTACCTTCACTCCATTGCGCAAAGCTACTGCTAAATCCATTTCGAATGCATTTGTAAAACATTTTTAATTTCATGTAGGGCATGTATTGAAAGTAATTTCCGACAATGGACCACAATTTCGATCTGAGATATGGACACGTATGTTACGAGCTAGAAACATTTCTCCGATCTATATATCCAAGTATCACGCTTCTTCGAACCCTTGTGAACGACTGAAGAAAGAAATTGGTAAACTGTGTAGAATGTACAGCCATAAAAGACATATTGATTGGGATACACACATACTCTCATTCCAGGATGTAATTAACTCCATACCAAATGAATCTACTATGCTATCTCCGACTGTTGTATTGAAAAATGTTGAACCACCTAACAAAATTAAAGAATTAGTATCTTTTCCTACATCTCGTCGACTACGCCACCATGAAATAATTGAGATTGCGCTTAACAACATCAAACGTGCCGCAGAGCGCCGGAGACGACAGCACAAACAGGTTTGTACACGCCGTGACTTCCACATTGGACAGAAGATATTAGTATGTACACACTATTTATCCAACAGAGGAAAGAGTAGATGCAGTAAATTTGAACTTCTATACGCAGGTCCATACAGAATTCGCAGCATTCCTCATCCCAATGTGGTACATGTTGAAACTTTGAGAACCAGAAAAAACAAGGGCAATCACCATATTTCCAATATTAAACCCTTTATTGAATGAACATACTTTACGATCTATCACACTGTACCGCCATTTCCTGATATTTGTATGACCACTCACGCAATTATATTTTTGTGACTATTTACTGATGATTATCATATTTTTTCGTGGCAAGTGCCCGGCACGGTAAGGTTAGCAGGTCGCTTTTCTTGTCGTTATATATCAGACCGTGCACATTTTCGATTTTTTGTGTATGTATGACTGTTTTCGTATCGAAAGTAGGATTTTTGTCTGTATGCACTATGAAATCTTTAAGATGTAACAAACAACAGTTGACTTTGACATTTTTCCTTATGATATCTCAACATCTTGACTATTTTACATTTTTTGCTACTACATTATGATACTGTGTGTACATTTTTTGCACTTGAAAACTGTCTATGTTTTTGACCTAATATTTTTTCTGTCATGCTATGCTGTATGCTTAATTATTTTACTAGAAACAAGTTTTTATTTAATGGGTATATGAATTAAATGCAAGATATTAATCCATATTCATCATTTTTCAGAAAGCAATACCGTGTAAAAGAAATGAATCAAACAACCACAGTGGTTTACTATGAAATGGAAATTTTACCATGAGAATAAAGGAAAGAAAATGCAATATATTTTCATGAAGAGTAAATGGATCAGAATTAACAAGCATTAACCAGAATATACTGTACACATGATAGCAGTCTTGACTAATTATTTTTCTTTCAGAATACAAGGCGATTGATGCAGACTGTCAGACAGAACTACAGATGTTAATTTTAGTGATGAAATATGCTATAAGTAAGAAACCCTATACTATATGAAGTAATGAATGATAATGAATAGTTGTATGAAGTAAATGGTAATATGAATATGCATAATGAAGTGTCTATTTTTTGCAGATGGTAATAAATGATGATGAATAGTTATATGAAGAATATGCTGATATGAATAATGAAGTTTTTCTTTGCAAATGATGATAATGATGTTCATATATTTACTGTTAGTTAAAAATGCTATGTAGTTATTTAAGTATTTGTTGCAGTTCCTTTTGACAGTATGTGTTATGTCGCATAGTATAATGACTGAATGTTTTGGAAAAGACAGCTAGAGTACATACATATTAAGTACATGTTTCATTACCTGTTAATTCAAAGTTCACTATCTTTCAGCATAATATGCATTTCTTCTTTCAGCTCAATAATCCTTTTTGTATTTTTTCCAGGAGAAGTTTTTCGTGACATAATATGCTATAAGTTCTTATTAAACCTGTTCTAGTACTTGCATTTTGTTACCCAGTTGTGTCTATCATTTATGAATGTGATCACATATATACTGTACTTGTTTCATAACCTTGCTACAGCTGACTCATGACGAATGACGTTAATAATCCTTATTTCCTGCAATAAGTCAAAAGTAAATATTTTCATGCTCCAGCAATTAATTATCGATCCCAGTGCAATGAATTGCTAAAAAAAAATTACAAGTCCCAACTATTACCAGTATACAACTAAATAATGCTACCAGTTTAAGATATATTTTTAGTCCTAAAGATAATGCAAATTTTCTGTATATTGATTCCATTATGTCTATGTATTATTGGAATTCCGACGTTGAGTAATAGTTCCAATGTCTTACATTTTAAATATGTCATATGTCACTTACATGATATCATATATAAACACCAGTAGCTTGATGCTACATTCAATAGTTCCTGTTTTAAATGATGACTTGTGAATAACGCTGAATAATGTTTTGTAACACTGTATGAATACTTTCTAACTGGCCAATGAATGCCACTGATTACTGTAATATGATGACTTATGCATAAATGCTATGCCATTAATTAAGTCTTGCTTTGAATGATGACTTCTGAATAATGCAGAAAAATGTTCAGTAACTAACCAATGAGTGCCAATAATTATTCAAATCGGTTGTTACACTAGTGTAATTCTATGGTGACTAGCATACGACTTAATGTGTCCTTCACCTTCTGACCTAATTACTTCAATATCCGTTTATCCTGTACATCCTCATGATCATGGAGCACGATATTGGTTTTTGCACTAATTCTAAGTTGCAGTAAGAGTATGGATTCTACAAGAATATGGTGTTGACATATCAAGCTGTCCACCACCTTGAACGATGGAGATATTATTATGGTCCTACTGTTTGGTGTACCTAATGTACTACCAAAATGATAACATTGAATATTAATACAACATTTCAGTGTCTTGGCTACACTGATAAATACTTCAGGGAAGAGAACTTCAGATTGTCCCACTTGGTGTTGTGCTTCTGCAGAAAGATATGGACTTTCAGTGCAGCTACATGCAACCTACTGTGCTACAACCATGATGCAATCCCTCCCATTCCTTTCCTAGTATTTATAAAATGGTGAAGACTTATACAGTGCGTTTAAATTTTTGTAAAACGATAGAGACTTATACAGTGCGTTTAAATTTTTGTAAAACGATAGAGACTTATACAGTGCGTTTAAATTTTTGTAAAACGATAGAGACTTATACAGTGCGTGTGCACTTTATTTAATTTCTTAATGTTTTCAGTTCATGAAAAAAAAATGGTACAGACTTATACAGTGCATTTAAATTCTTGTAAAATGATAAAAACTTCTGTAGTGCGTGTGCACTTTATTTCTTTTCTTAATGAATTCAGTAGTTACAAATTGCTAAAAACTTTTATCGTGTGTGTGCACTATATTTCTTTTCTTAATGAATTCAGCACTTACAAAATGTTAAAAAATTTTATGGTGCGTGTGCACTTTTATTTCATTTGTTAATGTGATCAGTTCATGTAAAAATGCTAAACACGTCTACAGTGCGTGTGCACTTTGTCATTTGTTAATATATTTTGTACTCATTGCGTATATACTTTGTCATTTCTGAATATGTTTTGTACTCAGTGCGTGAGCACTTTATTTAATTTCTTAATATGTTCTGCACTTATTAATGATGTATATACTCTGTGATTGTAGCCTTAGTAAACTAAATAGATTATAGAAAAATTTGTTGCTCATGGCAAGTCCAATTGACTCACCATCGCTGCCAAATTTTTGCCCCCCAGTGGAGGGTTATGTAAGAGGTCCATGGTTAAAGAGTTTGTTGCTAGCGCACTCGAGCTGATGTAATTTCGATGTATTGCTCACGCGCTGCCTGCGATATGTAAGCTAGAAGAGAATCTGAGACTAAAGAGCAGTATTGACTGCAGTAGGAACTGTGTAGCAGTAGCAGTAAGTTGTTGCTAGCGAGCAGTCTGGTCTGGTGTATCGTGTTGGCTGGGCCGGTCGTGTGCAGCGATGGCAGAGCCTGAGCGTTGTAGGATAAGGTAAAAGCAGCCTCGCGCATATGTAGTATTGTCACATCAAGTCACATGTAAATGTTTTAAAAATTTGTTAATAATAATCTTTCTAATAAAAAGTAACTTTTGACATTCATCTCCATTTAAAGAATTCACTAACTTCTCCAATCCTTGGCAATCCCGATTATTGAAAAGAAAAGTCAGTTCTTTCCTTTTTTATAAGACAAATCTATCGGCCAGCATTGCACTTAGCTGCGCCAGGAAAATTTCTTATAGGAGCAGATATATACGCGTTATCCGGCGATCTAATTAAGGTAAGATTTTTCAGTTTATTCAGAATGATGTATCAGGGCCATGACGCAGCATTGCTGACGTCCAAAATTTACCAGGTTAAATTGACTGTCAATTATTGAAAGGTTATAGGTTTGTCACATTGTATTATATTTTCACTGTTGGGTAGTTACGCTAAATGAGAATATTATTCATATTATTTTATTTTTGTGGGGAGGTTACAACCATGTTGTCACTTCGATGAAAGAACAAGCCTCCCTTAGACAGAATCTATACTTGACACTTTATCATCTTTCGTTTATACGAGTCAATGCTATAATCCAGTTTTATCCCAATCATATGATGGGCCTGTTATTCAGAACCGTTTTAACCCCCCCCCCCCCCCCCCCACTCTCATGATCGTTCTCGTAAATGAGTGGATAGTCAATATATTTAAACTAATAATTTTATACAAGAATAGGTTTTTAAAGGATAGGAGAAACGAGTGAGTGTAGTGGTGCAGTGATGATATACATGTTAGACTTTAGTCGTCCAGGTAAGTGGATGATTAGGCGTTTCATTCATTGTTGTTGACTTGTGTCAACCTTTGACTAGATTCGTATAACAATACGAGAGTTGTACTTTGTATATCTTTCTGTGTACTCTTCTTTAGTAATTAGTTATTAGAGGAACTACAAGTGGTTTACATATGTGACGAACTGCTTTGACTGACAACACCCAGTTTACTTCCATTTGGAGCACTGTTATGTACTTGATAGTTCTTTTACTACTGCAGGGCTATTAGAATTAGATTATTTAAGACCTGAGTTACTGCCGTAAATGGGCCACAGACATTGAAATGGTACATTTTGGAGGCATTTTAGCTTACATTTCTCTTGTTAGATTGAGTAGATTCCTGAATTGACTCATGTGTATTTATTTTACACCATTGACTACCATTTAATATATTAACTGGGTTCCATATCATTCTTCCAGTTTCTCCTCACTTGTGTTTCGTATCGTTATGAATGAGGTTGTTTAAGTAACCTATTTCACTTTGTTACTTTATAGTGATGACGATACAGTGTTATACAAACGTAACTCATTTTCACGTTTCCCACCTTTCACTATTTTTAAACATACCTTACATATGTCTGATTGGCAATGCATATTTTCCTTCCTGTTAGTTAAATTGTGCACACAAAGAAGGTTTTAGGATATTTTTATTCGCTTTTAACACATTTTAATTCTGTTTCATGCCTAAATTATTATCTCTACGATTAATGGTGTGTTACCTAGACTTGAACGTAACCCCATTTTATTCAAATGTCCGATATTGATCTGTAATAAAAATAACCGTGTATATATAACCTCCTTTGTGCTTAAAACTTCCTGGCAGATTAAATCTGTGTGCCGGATCGAGACTCGAACTCGGGACTTTTGCCTTTCGCGGGCAAGTGCTCTACCAACTGAGCCACCCAAGCATGACTCACGCCCGGTACTCACAGCTTTACTTCTTCCAGTATCCGTCTCCTACCTTCCACACTTTACAGAAGCTCTCCTGCCAAACTTGCAGACTAGCACTCCTGAAAGAAAGGATATTGCGGTGACATGGCTTAGCCACAGCCTGGGGGATGTTTCTAGAATGAAATTTTCGCTCTACAGCGGAGTGTGCGCTGATATGAAACTTCCTGGCAGATTACAACTGTGTGCCGGACCGAGACTCGAACTCGGGACCTTTGCCTTTTGGGAGCAAGTGCGAGTCTTGGTCGGGCACACAGTTTTAATCTGCCAGGAAGTTTCATATCAGCGCTCACTCCGATGTAGAGTGAAAATTTCTTTCCTTTGTACTTGTTTGTACCATATAAATTGCTGATGTCAAGATAAATTGCATCTTAATGAAAATGAACCAAATGTAACTACTTTTAATGAATTCATCCTTTGTATAATATGTTTATAATATATTTATTTTGTACAACACTTCACAGACTATTGATGTCTCACATTGTTTGTTTTATGTGTGGTGTGTCATAGTGGGCTTAAGATGGCGTTGACGCAATGTCGAAACTAGTAGCCAAATAAATAAAAAAAAAATGGTTCAAATGGCTCTGAACACTATGGGACTTAACATCTGAGGTCATCAGTCCCTTAGAGGTTAGAACTACTTAAACCTAACTAACCTAAGAACGACACACACATCGATGCCCGAGGCAGGATTCGAACCTGTGACAGTAGCGGTCGCGCGGTTCCAGACTGAAGCGCCTAGAACCGCTCGGCCACACCGGCCCGCTTAGCCAAATAAGTATGAAATCTTAAGTACTGCTGGAGGAGTTTAATTTTTAACAAAAAGGTTATAAAAGTGGTTGAATTGCTGCAGGGCTTCTAAACATGGACTTTGCAATATCAAGAAAGAGACTAACGAACCCTATTTCAATTGATTATACATGTGTAGCAATGCAGAAAGACAATCCAAGTCCGTCAGTAAACACTTATACTAAATCTGCGCAGCAATACACCGCAAAATTTGTCCCGCGGCCCAGTCAGTTTCCCCAAGACGCCACCGAAGTTCCGAGCAGAGACGAAAGGAACGTTTCGAATCCCCTCGCCTCCCCATGATCCGGAATTATGCGAGTTGCATTCAGAAAGTACAGTGAGGTGACAAAAGTCATGGGATACCTCCTAATATCGTGTCGGACCTCCTTTTGTTCGGTGCAGTGCAGCAACTCGGCATTGCATGAACTCAACAAGTCCCCTGCAGAAATATTGAGTCATGCTGCCTCTATAGCCGTCCATAATTGCGAAAGTGTTGCCGGCGCAGGATTTCTTGAACGTACTGATCTCTCTATTATGTCCCATGAATGTTCGATAAGATGCCTATCGGGCGATCTGGATGGCCAAACCATTCGCTCGAATGGTCCAGAAAGTTCTACAAACCAATCGCGAACAGTTGTGGTTTGGAGACATAGCTCATTGTGACCCATAAAAATTGTATCGTTGTTTTGGAATATGACGTCCATGAATGGCTGCAGGTCAAGTAGCCGAATATCAAGAGGATCCACTCCATTCCATGCAAACACAGCTCACACCATGTGAGTTAATGAGCATTACCCTCTCATTTAAATGCCACAAAGAGCTCAAATTCGCCACGAGATGGGGAAACCGTCTATTGTGCTGAATGAGGCCAAGCGCTGTAGTATGCGAGTGAGACAGGCTAGAACCTACGTCATATAGAAACCTTGTAGAAGCTATTTGTGGCCAAGGAGACGTAGCAGTCTTAAATATGGCCGGCCTAATATCGGCCATAAAGGGAAACATTTATGAAAACTATTTAATTCTGTAGTACTTCAGTCACAGTAATTTTAATCTACCATCCTTCATACAATTTCATGGTTTTCCCGATAGCTGAGTGGTCAGCATGACGGACTGCTGTCCTACGGGCCCGCGTTCGAGTCCCGGCTGGGTCGGAGATTTTCTCCGCTCAGGGACTGGGTGTGTCTTGTCTTTATCATCATTTCATCCCATCCGGCGCGTTGGTCGCCCAATGTGGCGTCGAATGTAGTAAGACCTGCACCAAGGCGGCCGGACTTGCCCCTCAAGGGGCCTGCCGGCCAATGACGTCAAACGCTCATTTCCATTTTCATGAATTTTCATAGTGATCTCAATAAAACTTGAATATTGATCATGTCTATAGTAGTTTTTAGTGTTAAAGTGAAGTTAACAACTATTGTAACAAAGAGCTGAATGCTAGAATCTGAACGCTTTGGTCGATCTTAACGGTCGACATTTCATATATAAGCGCATCATTAAAATGACAAATTTTGTAAATATCAACTCTGTAACTTTATTTGTTTAAAAGATATAGTAAATTTAAATTATCAGTATTTTCAGTTAAGCATCAGATGGCCATTTGCTCCACACAAAACACATTGAGCGATGGCAGCATGACTCCTTATTCAATCATTAGGTAACAGAATATTTGTTGTAAAGTTTAGTGCACAATAATTACTTTTGTTCTTCATCTATTTGTCAGAAAGCACATTGGTACAAGGATACATTCGAAGTTATGAAGGAAATTGTATTGGTTTTATGTAAAAGAATTTAACGTTTGTTATGTAATAGATATTATTGTTACCTTATTTAGAACATGAAAGTGGTCAAGCTTTGATTATTTAAGTATGTTAAAATGTAAGATAACGTAGAATAAGCTGTAGCCAATCAGATGGACGGCTTCAGGAAAGGGAACTGCCCTAGTCAGTTGAGTGACGATGTCCGGTACGCGGGGGACTCGGCCAGAAACCTGCAGAGAGGGACAGTTATGGTCTAGACACCAAAGGGTACAGTTCGGATTGAGACGTGAAAGTGGACAGTCGGCCTTTAGGCAGTTAGGAAGTGGGACGACTTAGAAAATTTTACGTTGTGTGGTATCGCGGCACTTAGTCTCTGAGCAGTGAGCAGCCTCGTGCCTGGTGTGAACTATCGAAATTCGTTCCATGGACGGACTCATCAACCGAGATTGCAGATACAACCTCAGCAGGGCATGGGGACCAGAATTGTGTCTAATTTAAAAGACACTCAGAAAAGGAAACGAACGGACGACCATTGCGGACGGGGCAATCAAACCGACGCCACCACAGACGTCGACGCCAGCGGGCGCGGACCGCGGAGAGAACGCTTCGCGAAGGTAGGGGATTTAAGACGGCCGCCCGCCCTCAGGAGCTCAGTTCGTCAGCGCACCTGACGATGACGACATGTCTGATCGCCGAAATATTGTGCCCGTTGGACTGTTAGAGGGAGAAATACGCCGGGAGAAACTGAAGAATCACATTATTTAATGTTTCCAGAATGAGATTTTCACTCTCAGCGGAGTGTGCGCTGATATGAAACTTCCTGGCGGATTAAAACTGTGTGCCGGACCGAGACTCGAACTCAGGACCTTTGCCTTTCGCGGGCAAGTGCTCTACCAACTGAGCTACCCAAGCCAGGTGTTAAGTTGGCTGTTTAGGTTCTTTTATTGGTAACGCCACGTAGCGCTCTGTATGAAGATCACTGGCTGTGCTGTGTGCCGTCTGTGGCTGGTTTGCATTGTTGTCTGCCATTGTAGTGTTGAGCAGTTGGCTGTTAGCGGCGCGTAGCGTTGCGCAGTTGGAGGTGAGCCGCCAGCAGTGGTGGATGTGGGGAGAGAAATGGCGGAGTTTTGAAATTTGTAAGACTGGATTTCATGAACTGCTATATCTATATTGTGACTTTTGAATGATAGTAAGGTAAATACATCGTTTGCTCTCTATCAAAATCTTTCATTTGCTAACTATTCCTATTAGTAGCTAGTGCCTTCAGTAGTTTGAATCTTTTATTTAGCTGGCAGTTGTGACGCTCGCTGTATTGCAGTAGTTCGACTAACGAAGATTTTTGTGAGGTAAGTGATTTGTGAAACGTATAGGTTAATGTTAGTCAGGGCCATTCTTTTCTAGGGATTTTTGGAAGATAGATTGCGTGGCGCTAGAAAAATATTGTTTGTGAGTTTAAGCACAGTCATGTATAATTGTTCAAAGGGGACGTATCACAGGTCTCCGCAATATCCTTTCTTTCAGGTGTGTTAGTTCTGCAAGTATCACAGGAGAGCTTCTGTTAAGTTTGGAACGTAGGAGACGAGGTACTGGCAGAAGTGAAGCTGTGAGGACAGGGCGTGAGTCGTGCTTGGGTAGCTCAGTGGCTAGAGCACTTGCCCGCCAAAGGCAAAGGGCCTGAGTTCGAGTCTCGGTCCGACACACAGTTTTAATCTGCCAGGAAGTTTCATATTGTTATTATTATTATTAGTCGTAAAGCTCCCATGTGGAAGACGCTAAGTAAAGCTGGTTCACTTTCCGTTCTTCTTGGTCTTCTGGTTCTTTTTATTTGCCCACCAGTTTTTCATTGTTTGCGAAAATTTAGTTCTTCTTTCTTCGCTCCATTTTGTTCCGGTTCTCGGTGCTTTTGTCTCTGGTTTAACCTCCCACTTTTCAACTTTTATTCTAAAATTGTTCCTTGCAGCTATTTCTTCTTTAGTAATTTTTGCTAATTCCAAATCTTTTTTAACTTTTTGGATACATTCTCCTCCATTAACAAGAGAATCTACGTATTTTACAATTCTTTTTGTTAATCTGTGTTCAGGAAGTCTCATTATGTGGCCATAGAATTTAAGGCGTCTTTTCCTCATGTCTATCCCCCATGAACCATGGACCTTGCCGTTGGTGGGGAGGCTTGCGTGCCTCAGCGATACAGATGGCCGTACCGTAGGTGCAACCACAACGGAGGGGTATCTGTTGAGAGGCCAGACAAACGTGTGGTTCCTGAAGAGGGGCAGCAGCCTTTTCAGTAGTTGCAGGGGCAACAGTCTGGATGATTGACTGATCTGGCCTTGCAACATTAACCAAAACGGCCTTGCTGTGCTGGTACTGCGAACGGCTGAAAGCAAGGGGAAACTACAGCCGTAATTTTTCCCGAGGACATGCAGCTTTACTGTATGATTAAATGATGATGGCATCCTCTTGGGTAAAATATTCCGGAGGTAAAATAGTCCCCCATTCGGATCTCCGGGCGGGGACTACTCAGGAGGATGTCGTTATCAGGAGAAAGAAAACTGGCGTTCTACGGATCGGAGCGTGGAATGTCAGATCCCTTAATCGGGCAGGTAGGTTAGAAAATTTAAAAAGGGAAATGGATAGGTTAAAGTTAGATATAGTGGGAATTAGTGAAGTTCGGTGGCAGGAGGAACAAGACTTCTGGTCAGGTGACTACAGGGTTATAAACACAAAATCAAATAGGGGTAATGCAGGAGTAGGTTTAATAATGAAAAGGAAATAGGAATGCGGGTAAGCTACTACAAACAGCATAGTGAACGCATTATTGTGGCCAAGATAGATACGAAGCCCACACCTACTACAGTAGTACAAGTTTATATGCCAACTAGCTCTGCAGATGATGAAGAAATTGAAGAAATGTACGATGAAATAAAAGAAATTATCCAGATAGTGAAGGGAGACGAAAATTTAATAGTAATGGGTGACTGGAATTCGAGTGTAGGAAAAGGGAGAGAAGGAAACATAGTAGGTGAATATGGATTGGGGCTAAGAAATGAAAGAGGAAGCCGCCTAGTAGAATTTTGCACAGAGCACAAATTAATCATAGCTAACACTTGGTTTAAGAATCATGAAAGGAGGTTGTATACGTGGAAGAACCCTGGAGATACTAAAAGGTATCAGATAGATTATATAATGGTAAGACAGAGATTTAGGAACCAGGTTTTAAGTTGTAAGACATTTCCAGGGGCAGATGTGGACTCTGACCACAATCTATTGGTTATGACCTGTAGATTAAAACTGAAGAAACTGCAAAAATGTGAGAAATTAAGGAGATGGGACCTGGATAAACTGAAAGAACCAGAGGTTGTACAGAGTTTCAGAGAGAGCATAAGGGAACAATTGACAGGAATAGGGGAAAGAAATACAGTAGAAGAAGAATGGGTAGCTCTGAGGGATGTAGTAGTGAAGGCAGCAGAGGATAAAGTAGGTACAAAGACGAGGGCTGCTAGAAATCCTTGGGTAACAGAAGAAATATTGAATTTAATTGATGAAAGGAGAAAATATAAAAATGCAGTAAATGAAGCAGGCAAAAAGGAATACAAACGTCTCAAAAATAAGATCGACAGGAAGTGCAAAATGGCTAAACAGGGATGGCTAGAGGACAAATGTAAGGATGTAGAAGCTTATCTCACTAGGGGTAAGATAGATACTGCCTACAGGAAAATTAAAGAGACCTTTGGAGAGAAGAGAACCACGTGTATGAATATCAAGAGCTCAGATGGCAGCCCAGTTCTAAGCAAAGAAGGGAAGGCAGAAAGGTGGAAGGAGTATATAGAAGGTTTATACAAGGGCGATGTACTTGAGGACAATATTATGGAAATAGAAGAGGATGTAGATGAAGACGAAATGGGAGATACGATACTGCGTGAAGAGTTTGACAGAGCACTGAAAGACCTGAGTCGAAACAAGGCCCCCGGAGTAGACAAAATTCCATTAGAACTACTGACGGCCTTGGGAGAGCCAGTCATGACAAAACTCTACCAGCTGGTGAGCAAGATGTATGAGACAGGCGAAATACCCTCAGACTTCAAGAAGAATATAATAATTCCAATCCCAAAGAAAGCAGGTGCTGACAGATGTGAAAATTACCGAACTATCAGTTTAATAAGCCACGGCTGCAAAATACTAACGCGAATTCTTTACAGACGAATGGAAAAACTGGTAGATGCAAACCTCGGGGAGGATCAGTTTGGATTCCGTCGAAATGTTGGAACACGCGAGGCAATACTGACCTTACGACTTATCTTAGAAGAAAGATTAAGAAAAGGCAAACCTACATTTCTAGCATTTGTAGACTTAGAGAAAGCTTTTGACAATGTTGACTGGAATACTCTTTTTCAAATTCTAAAGGTGGCAGGGGTAAAATACAGGGAGCGAAAGGCTATTTATAATTTGTACAGAAACCAGATGGCAGTAATAAGAGTCGAGGGGCATGAAAGGGTAGCAGTGGTTGCGAAAGGAGTGAGACAGGGTTGTAGCCTCTCCCCGATGTTATTCGATCTGTATATTGAGCAAGCAGTAAAGGAAACAAAAGAAAAATTTGGAGTAGGTATTAAAATTCATGGAGACGAAGTAAAAACTTTGAGGTTCGCCGATGACATTGTAATTCTGTCAGAAACGGCAAAGGACTTGGAAGAGCAGTTGAACGGAACGGACAGTGTCTTGAAAGGAGGATATAAGATGAACATTAACAAAAGCAAAACGAGGATAATGGAATGTAGTCAAATTAAATCGGGTGATGCTGAGGGAATTAGATTAGGAAATGAGACACTTAAAGTAGTAAAGGAGTTTTGCTATTTAGGAAGTAAAATAACTGATGATGGCCGAAGTAGAGAGGATATAAAATGTAGACTGGCAATGGCAAGGAAAGCGTTTCTGAAGAAGAGAAATATGTTAACATCGAATATAGATTTATGTATCAGGAAGTCGTTTCTGAAAGTATTTGTTTGGAGTGTAGCCATGTATGGAAGTGAAACATGGACGATTACTAGTTTGGACAAGAAGAGAATAGAAGCTTTCGAAATGTGGTGCTACAGAAGAATACTGAAGATAAGGTGGATAGATCACGTAACTAATGAGGAGGTATTGAATAGGATTGGGGAGAAGAGAAGTTTGTGGCACAACTTGACTAGAAGAAGGGATCGGTTGGTAGGACATGTTTTGAGGCATAAAGGGATCACAAATTTAGCATTGGAGGGCAGCGTGGAGGGTAAAAATCGTAGAGGGAGACCGAGAGATGAGTACACTAAGCAGATTCAGAAGGATGTAGGTTGCAGTAGGTACTGGGAGATGAAGCAGCTTGTACAGGATAGAGTAGCATGGAGAGCTGCATCAAACCAGTCTCAGGACTGAAGACAACAACAACAACAATCTCTATGTTAGAATATTCTTCAATTTTTGATGTTTTCTGTAATCTATATCCATTCTCGGTCATATATATTTAATGTTGTTAACTTCAATCATGGGTATTTTTAGCAAGCCACTTCATTCAGACGCCTTTTAGAAGTGATACTTTTCATTTCTTGGTGCACCTAGCAACTGATGTAAACGAAAGTTTTTAAGATTCTGAATTTTGTCTGCTTTTACGTATGTGAAATTCGCTAGCGTAACAGCTGTAAATAATTTTGAATCCCAAGCAGAAGCTTCTACCGACTAATCCAAACAATTGAGTAAGGTCTTCTTGCAATACTTCGTCACCGTCACCTCATTGTTCCACTAAACTGCTATGGTTTAATGTATTGTCACATTTTGCTGTATGTTTGAACCATGAACAATGCTGTTGTTGTTACACACTTGTCAGCCATTCCATCGCACTGACAAGTGTGCTGAATACTAATGCGGTTTGTTGAAGCAGTGCATTGTGTTCTCGCGGTGTATCAAAATAAAATCCAATTTCATCGCGTTGGTTATATTATTTGTTAACTCAGAAATAATCATTTCTGACACCAAAACTAAAGTTAGCTATGAAATTAATATAAGCGTTGTCTGGTTGTTAACTTGCCTTTTCGTATTGGTCATCTTATCTGTACTTCGCCGCGCGTGTTTATCCGAGCGGTCTATGGCGGTGCAGTCATGGACTGTGCGGCTGGTCCCGGCGGAGGTTCGAGTCCTCCCTCGGGCATGGGTGTGTGTGTTTGTCCTTAGGAAAATTTAGATTAAGTAGTGTATAAGCTTAGGGACTGATGACCTTAGCAGTTAAGTCCCATAAGATTTCACACACATTTGAACATTTTTTTGAACCTGTACTTCGAGGAGGTTGATGCTGTTGTTGCTGGTGTGGTCTTTAGACTGAACACTGGTTTGATGCATTCCACCGCCCTAGTCTATGCTGCGCAAGCCTCTTCATCTCTGAATCCAATTAAAACTGCTTATTGTATTTATTCCTTGGTCTTCCTCTTCGATTTTTAACCCGAGACACGTTCTTTCATTACAAAATAGACATTTCCTTGATGCATGAGGCTGTGTCTCTATCAGCTGTGCTTTCGTTTAGTCAAGTTGGTCTACAAACTTCTTTTCCCTCCTATTCAATTCAGCACCTTCTCTTTACTCGATCTATTCATCCAATTTTAGAAATTATGTACTGCCACATATCAAAAGCTTGTTTAAGTTCTTGTCTGCAATGCTTATGTCCACTTTTCACTACCGTACCACTACACTCAGTACAAATACCTTCAGAAAATGCTTCCAAACACTTAAGCTGCTATTCGATATTAAAAAATTTCTCTTGATCAGAAACGATTTTCTTGCTTTTTCCAGTCTACCCTTTTAACATTTCTCGTTTGTTTCCTATACAGCTTACTCAATGTACAGACTGTATTCATTCTCAGTTACTGCTACTTTTCGCTCACTGTACTTTACTCCTGCTACGTTCAGAATTTGAGTGTATTACAATCCACATTGTCAAAACGTTTGTCTGCATTTACAGTTGCTCAATTGCTATAAACGTAGGTTTGCCTTTCTTTAGGGCCAGTATGGCCTCGCGTTCTCCTACATTTCTACGGAACCGAAACTGATCGTCTCTGAGGTCCGCATTCGTCTAGTTTTCCATTCTTCTGTCAGTATTTTGCAACCATTGCTTATTAGAATCATAGTTCGGAAGTATTCGCACGTGTCAGCTCCTTCGTCTTCGGAATAAGATGACGAAAACAATTTTTTTCGGCAAGAGCAATTTTTGAGACCTGATAAGAAAATTCTGCTAAGACTGTAGTTTCCTGACACAAATATTGTATCACGATCAGGTTAAATATGCTAGGCTTAAGTTCGTCTACTTACCAGACTTTCAGCTGCACTTATTTGCGTATGGAATTATACACGTTACCGTGTTGCAACATTAGCAATCGGAAGTAGTGTATGTCGTGCGGGAGCTTCTCAGTAATTAAGGTAATGCTAATAAATGAGTTGGTAATAAGGAGAACATTATTACAGAATGCTAACATCAGATAGTACTGTTGTTCTTTATTTGAAATCGTTTGAGTGCATACATAAATTATTTCACATACATATTTCATGTCTCATTGTACAATTCAAACGTGTTCAGTCGTGAAATTCGTCCACAGTAAATTATTTCCATGTATTCAAGTGACTTGAGACTGTCAACAAACTCATTGTTATTAATTGTCTACAAAAAGAAATGTTCCTTACAAAGCAGAACTCTGCAAGACTACAAAAAATGTCCTTAGTCGAAATTAAAGCCGTTTTTTTTAGCGGTTAACATGCATGAAATCACATTTAACGTCTTTACTGAACTGCGGTTATGATAAAAGCTCTGCAGATAAACTCTTACGCGTGTCAGTTTGTCTACGCAGTATTCTAGCACTACATACACATTCAATGCTGTCTTGGACAGTCGTTATCTAGTTATGTACACGATGTATGTATTTACAATGTCACTGAATTATACATTTTACCCTGATTCCCGAAGAGGCTCTCTTCTGTTCTTGCACTTCCAATTTTATATTAACTCTTCTAGAACTACATGTGCAGACGCAATATTTTAAAAAAAAAATATATTGCTTACAGGTCTCGAAAGAAGTTTTCTGCACTCACTTGAGGTCTCTGAATTTCTCCTCGTGGAAAAATTATTTGCATATGCAACCTTTGATTTTAAAGATATTTTCCCTTTTGTTCTGCATTCACAAACCTCAACTCTAACGTTCGTATGCCTATTATGGAGAACACTTTACACACTAGCGTTTAAGGACATTAGTCCGTTAGTGATAGGTTCGGGTAGTCGTTGTCATTTTCACTAAACGTATTGAAACGTCTGTGCTTCTGGGGAGATTTACCTGACAAAATATCGTTGATAATGATTATAAGATAACCTTAACTTTCTTCCCCGGAGTCTCAAGGGAAGACTATTCTCAGTACTTTCAACGAAAGAGACTGACAGAAGAAAAATATGTGCGCCACATAAATTAAGAAAGAAAATCGTTTTTATGAAGGGTGGTGTACTATCGTTAAAATGCTAAAATCGGTACTTGCTCTTCAGTGCGGTTCGAGGTAAGTTGCAGGAAAATACGAGAAAATGTCCTACGGTTCTAGAGTTCAGGGTTTGTGATATGATGCAGAGCTTTTTGACATCGAGGAGTATCGTGACGAGGCGACTTGAACGGGAGCAAACATGAAAAACCTGTTTTATGTAAGATAAGTGGATGACTTCGACATATGGAAAAGGACGTGGGAAAATGTAGTGCATCTACAAGCAAGACTCTTGTGGAGTAAAGTTCGATTGCTTGTAGATGGCAAAAATTCAGCAGTCTCGTGTTGCTAGGTTTGCAACAGACTGGTTCACTCAGTACGAGAGTGGCACGAAGGTGCTCCGGTTTTTGAACTGAAAATAACTGAAAGAGAGACGACGTGATTTTCAAAATTACTGGTTCAAATGGCTCTGAGCACTATGGGACTTAACATCTATGGTCATCAGTCCCCTAGAACTTAGAACTACTTAAACCTAACTAACCTAAGAACATGACACAACACCCAGTCATCACGAGGCAGAGAAAATCCCTGACCCCGCCGGGAATCGAACCCGGGCGCGGGAAGCGAGAACGCTACCGCACGACCACGAGCTGCGGACCTCAAAATTACTTTTTGCAAAGTTAAGCTACTGGACTGGAACGCGGGACGGGCGGCGTTCAAATCAAGATTTAAGCTTTCACTGTTCACTCGCAACTGGGACAGAAAAGGGGGAAATGGCAGTGGTACACAAACCACCCTCCGCCACACACCAGAGAAGAAAGTCAGTCAGCATTGCATTGCCATACAGTTCTGAGCCATGTGGAAAGTCTTACCTCTGTAGCTTATCGGGAAGTTAGTTTAAAATCAATTTCAAAATTTGATTGACAACAAAGCGACCTAATAAAAACGTGGTAAAAAGAGATAATTACCCTACTTGTCACATGATAAATAGCTCTTTCCGAAGAGCATATCTCAGTCTACAAGTATAGCTACAGAATTTCCGCCAGCCTTCACCTACTGAGGAAGTGAGAAAAACTCGTGTATAGCCCAACAATGTCTGAGTAGGAAAATAAACAAATGAACCACGATGGTGGCAAATTTGTATATGTTTATAACGTAATGTGACCTTTTGTTATCTTTCCGCGGCTGTACATTATATTATGTTAAATGATTCTTCCGTCTCTTCCTAGTAAAACTTTATAATTATAAACGAAATGCACAAAACTGTGTATGCTCTGTAAGTACGGCTTGCAAGACCATCATTAGACTTCAATAGACTATCGTCACAAAAGAGGCTACATTACTGGTCAATAATATTAAATCACATGTCACACATGAAGAGACTCAAACGTAGAATAAATGTCATCTTTAGCAAAGAAACACATTCAGCCCCTATCTAAAAGTTTAAATTAAATTGTACCCGTCCCCTATGCTACCTCTGCTGTTGCTTGCAATGTGTGGTGTAACTGGTGCACTCTTCCATACTTTGGACAGCTGTCACAAAGTGTAACCAAGTTACTGAAATCCTGCAACTTCAAGATTCCCAACTATGTGAGGAACATCAAAGCCAAATACGTTTTCAATAATAAAGATAAGATCCATTTAATTACCAACAGTGAGGTACATAAAATCATTTGTCCGCACTGTGTTAAGTTTTATATTAGTCAGGCAGAGATATAGCAACTAGGCTTACTGAACATGAACACAGCTGGAGGTTACAGGAGTCTACTGCACATTTGCTTAGTACATACTGACTGCCGGCCATACATCTCAGCTACAGTGCCATTTCTCCACTTAGAAGACAAAGGGCAAAAACTTTTGGTAGCCCTGGAAATCAATAAAAGTCCTGATTTAATATTAAATTAACACGCACAGCTCAGTAATTCCACTCTTCTAAACTTCTATTACACTTCAAATTTCTTCAGTTCTTCTCATATCGGCAATTCCATTCTATTCCTCCATTTCTTCCTACATTTATTTAATTATGATTGTTTATGTGTTCCATATATTCTGTTCTTTTGTTGTATGTACATTTTCCCTACAATAAGAGACGTTGTTTACAACACTGACAGTTGTATTTTCTGTTAAAATTGTCAGTTGTATCTTTTATTGTATCTGTGCGTCAAATTTCATATGTAATACCTCTTCCAGCTATTCATCAAACCTCTTGTATTAATTTTATTATGTTTGTCAATTTAATTTGACTTTTATGTATGCTGCTATATTGTTTTGCCACAGTTACATGTAGTCTTGTTTGTCGATGTTGTTCACCTCCTCTTCCACTTCATCTACACACACACACACACACACACACACACACACATACACACAATCTCCATGTTTCGTGATAGTGTTTCTTTTCTGGTTTGTTTCCTTTATGTGTTTAACGTTTTGAATTTCGTTGCTGTTACATTGTCAGAGACATTTACTCTGTGTTTGCACGTTTCCATTGTAACGTCTTACGAAGTCTTATTCAACAGTATCGTAATCGTACTCTGACGACAATAGTCAGAGTCTGATGATAGCTTGTAAGCTGAAAACCGATGAACGAAATAAATTAATATTGTAGACCATCCATAACTTTGTGCATCCCATTTTTAACAGAGGTTATTAGTTTTCGTCCATTTCAACTAGATCTCTAAAATCACTTTCAGCACAGATTTTCTTATTGAGAACTAAATCTGTAACCTATAAGCAGTTGTACTGTGTTTGCCATATCTACGAGGTGTTTTTTTTTTAAGTAAGTAACGTTTTGAAATTAAAAAAAACGACTTCTTAAGATATCTCAATAATTTTATTTTTACATGAAAGCCTGTACCTTAATCTACGCACTGTCGCCATTACAGTCTGATTCTTCCTTGTTTACGTTGTGTATGAGTGTTTAAGATGTCTCCGATAATCATGAGTCCCGCCGACTGTGAATTACGGGCTGTTAAAAGATTTCTTAGTGCTAAAGGCCTTAAAGCGATCGATATTCATCGTGAGATCTGTGCAGTTTAAGGAGAAAACATTATGAGTGATGGAATAGTAAGTAAGTTGGTGAGTGCATTTAAAGATGGCCACATAAATGTGCATGGTGAACAACGGAGTGGGCGTCCTTCGGTCGTTAATGAAAATATGGTGCAGGAAGTGGACAATAAGGTGAGAGAAAACAACGCTTTACGATTTCCTCCTTGCGGGATGACTTTCCTAATGTTTCTCGTAGTGTTTTGCATGGCATTGTGACCGAGCACTTGAATTACCGAAAATTGTGCGCACGTTGGGTACCGCAAATGTTGACGGATGTGCACAAAACCAAACGTTTTGACAGTGCATTGACTTTCCTTGAACGGTACCACAACGACGGTGAGGATTTCTTAAGCCAAAGTGTTACGGGCGATGAAACATGGGTGACCTCCGTCACACCAGAATCAAAGCAACAGTCCATGGAATTTGAGCAAGGGCATCGTTTAGCTGCAAGACAATGCCCGTCCACATGTGGCGAATCAGACCAAAGATCTCTTCACATCGTTTCGATGGGAAACTCTAGATCATCCTCCGTACAGCCCCGATCTTGCGCCCAGTGACTACCGTCTGTTCCTGCACCTGAAGAAACACTTGGGCGGTCAGCGTCTTCAAGACGATGACGAAGTCAAAACAGTGGTGATGCAGTGGTTAACAAGTCAGGCGGCAGCCTTCTATTAGGAGGGTTTTAAAAACTGGTACAACGTTATGACAAGTGCCTTAGTATTGACGGAAATTATGTAGAAAAGGTGCAGGCTTTCATGTAAAAATAAAATTATTGAGATATCTTAGCAAGTCTTTTTTTAATTTCAAAACGTTACTTACTTAAAAAACACGCCTCGTACATCTGGATATAGTTGAAATTTCGGTGTCAGTGGTTGAACTGGTTAGTATTTATCGTAACTATGGTGGTAACTTCTCTGGTTCTTCTTCTTTTTGCGTAAGAACACTGAGGACCCAAATAAAATATGCTACCCAATCTCCAAAGCATGGAGGATTCGGGTATCATTCAAGGAAGTTCTTACTAAAACCTTAAGCACTAAAAGCACCCACATCATATGTCTGTTGTAACCAGCATGGTGGGAAAGTTGGAGAAGGTAGACTGCCTGATCTGCCTCAGAATCCACCAAGGATACGAAGGTAAGTTTTGTAACAATATGGAATCGAGTTTTATAAAATAATGGCTGTTCCAATAATATTATGTGGTAGTTAATACTAAGAGAACCGCATTCGTTCTAGGCGCTTCAGTATGGAACCGTGCTACCTCTACGGTCGCAGGTTCGAATCCTGCCTCGGGAATGGATGTGTGTCATGTCCTTACATTAGTTAGGTTTAAGTAGTTCTAAGTTCTAGGGAACTGATGACCTCAGATGTTGAGTCCCATAGTGCTCAGAACCATTTGAACCAAGAACCGCATTCAGGTATATTAACCGAGATACTTGAGAACGAGAGAAAATGACTAGGGTTTAATGCCTCACATTGCATCGAAGTGTTGCTGGACCAGGTACTCCTTTCGCTCAGAACTTTCTGACATCTACCAGCGTCGGTCAACGTGTAGTACTGAGGAACAACGTCGTATTGGCTGCATTGTCCAGATCGTTCTTCCACTGATAGAAGCGAAGTCGTCGTCTCTGACCATACCGACGCAATCCAGCACGGAAGTATTCAATGAGAAACTGCTTTAAGTGTTAGTTACTGCTGCGTGGATATTGTGGTGTTCACGTAACATTTTCAGCAGCGATGTTTAAAAAAGTCAATAACTGGAGTGTTTCCCCGGAAGTAAAGTGTTTATTGTAGCTGCAAACATTCTGAGCAGGAATCTTCATATGGATGGAAAGAGTCGCATTATGAATCTAGTTGACAGTAAAAGTTCAGTTTAATTTCCCATTCCAATTACATATGTGTGTAACTATGTGTACTGTAACGAAACTGTATGCGATAGAAAAACATCTAATGGCCCGTCTGCAATTGAGTGCGGGGCCAGCATATCGCGTAAAACTGTGGTTACAGAACTAAGAGCAGATTGTATCAGGAAAGATATGACTGAAATGAGACTGTAAACCGTCATCAATCTGGCTGTAAGTTGTCGCATAATTTCATGGCAACCACTGTTTCTTCCGATTCTAATAAGTTGGCCCTGTAATTCCATAACATAAATCTAAGCCGCATAATTATCTTAATAGTTACGAGATTTACCGATCTAGTGAGTCACGTGCCTGACTCGAACTCCACAACAGTTGTTTCTCAAGACTTTCTTCGATTTACTATAAGAAGATTTACAACAATTCTGAGTGCGCCAATTTTCACCGAGCATGATTCGTCAGTAGTCTATCCGATGCTCAGTGCTCCACTTCACCCACCACCGATAGAGTTCGATGTCGCATCTGGGAGGGTCACCAGAGTGCCTCTGGGCGTCCTTGGCGAACAGAGCTCCCGTCGGGGGAATCCCCACGTAACGTCACTGCGCGGGGAACCTGTTACCGTCGAGAACGACCCGGCAGCAGTCCAACGGATGCTAATGTCTCCATTTCGTGCACCAATAACGGAATGCGACGGCACACATTGGAGTAGCACATCGCCCCGTGCGTCACTGTTCACATCTGGGGAATCCCCGCGAACCGCCGCTGCACTGGGAATCCCCACATGCCGCAGACAGCGCCCGGCACCTATTGGCCCAGGAAGGGTCCCCCCGGCCGGATGGGCGCCGGTCACACGAGTGGTGGGGGCGGCGGCGGCAGGGGAAGAGGCTGCTGGTGCTGGTGGTGGGGGAGGGGCAGCTGCGGGGGCGGCGGGGGCGGCGAGAGGCGGCCGCCGTGCCCCACGATGTCGATCTCGTCCTCGCTGTCGTCGGACGAGCACACGGACGAGCTGAGCGTGGGCGTGCCGTGCTGCGGCACCTGCGGCTGCGACTGCGCCTGCAGGTGGTGCTGATGCGACGGCTGGGGCGCCGTCGCCGTCGCCGGCCGCGACGAGAAGTCGACGGGCCCGTCTGCAACAGGGGGAGCGAGCTCAGTGTGTCGTGCGAAGCTGAAGAACTGAGAGCAGACACTCTGTGGAAAAGAACTTAGCTTGCTCCCACCCCCACCCTTTACTCTAAAAATGTAAAACCCAATAAAGGTGATGCCCTGACTGCCATAATCTACTGGACTCTTACAGCTTACTGGCCGACAAAAATAGGAAAGCCGAACACACGAAACACAAAAAAGTCCCACACGATTCCACACAGCGAGCGGCCGACTTTATAACGAAACTGACATCTCTGATGACGCCTTTGGCATGTTACAGATACGCTGACGCTGCACGTGTCCCAGGGGGCATCGTCCGTAATACCTGTCTACTAATGTTTCCGAGCATCCACACGTGAACTGTCGCCACTGGCACAAATCCACTAGCAGCCTTGCCATAGTTCCAACTATCGCAGAGAGTTCTTCCCATTGGGCTTCCACTCCCCCCCCCCCTCTCTCTCTCTCTCTCCCTAAACACAGCTACCTTTCAATCGCTTTCCTGTCTACTACCTCTCGATGGAATCATATTAGTGGGTGAACGCACGGATCGTATGGACAACGCCACGGTCGCACTCCGCGATTAATGTAGCAACCCTTTTCTTGCAGAGGTGGCACTAGAACTTTTTGTGATAGACACCAAGGAAGTGCGGGAAATTCTTTGCAAAAAATTAGACTCGATCCTACTAAAAGGACTATCAGTTTGAATATCGATTAATCAAACCTTATCGGAAGAATGTAGGTCAAAATGGACGACAGTAGCGCAATCATAAGAATGGGAAGAGCCACAATTTGACTCATTAATTGAAATGTAATCTACATTTGAAATTTAGAAGCAAACAGAAATATTAGGTACTGAAATCAGAAGGAGCGCGTGCATTATTGTTCAGTATCAGGTTTCACATGTGATCAAGCATCACTTAAAATTAAATCTATAAAATGATATCAAGGAAGACGCTACAGGATTGACGCAACAGTGAGAGGGATATACTAGCAACGAGGAGCTAACAGTGGAGCATGATGGCGTCTTAAATACCCAACTTGAGTAATTGTGAAGTGCATACGCTCGGTGTAGCGAAGAAATTAAATTAATTAACGAAGGAAACTCTTCCATCCAAAATGGTGCACCAATTAAGTTCCTTGCAGATTTTTCTGATGAAATGGCTCCAGACTAGAATGTTTCACAAGCCACATCTATTCACATGGAACCAATGAAATATATTTCATGTAGGATTTTAAAACACATTGTTTCCAACAATACGCCGAAGAAAAGGATCTGTTATCACATAGAAAGCACAGATTCAGAAAATAGTGTACTTGTGTAGCAGTAACACAATGGGCTCGTTGTTCAAACAAAGTAAAGCGTTTTTTCAAGAAATTTATCCGTGCTAGCTGAGTACCCAGTGTTGTCTTGGTATGTAGTTATTTCAGTCCTATTAATCCATCTCCTCCTACTCCCTTCTTCTGGCCATCCTCTCCACCCTCATTTCTGTCCATCTCCTTCTCCTCCCTTCTGTCTGTCCACCTCCCCTCCCTCGCACTCTGTCCATTGGCTACTCCCCCTTTTTCCGCCGATTTCTTCCTCTGCTCCTATCTTTCCATCTCCTCCTCTTTTCTTTCTATATCCATCGTCTCTCCCCCATCTCCCTGTCCATCTCCTCATCTTTCCATTCTCTGTATATCTCCTCCTCCCTCTCTCTTTGTCCATTTCCTCTGCCCCTCTTCCCCCTCTCTGTCGCTTTTCTTTGTCCCCAATTTCTGTCCACTCCTTCTCCTCCCTTCTGTCTGTTCTCCTCCTTGGACGCCCCCCACCACTCTCTGTCCGCCTCCTCTTCACCCCTATACCTGTCCACTTTCTCTTCTTCCCTGTCTCTTTCCATCTCCTCCTGCCCCTCTCTCTGTCCATCTCTTCCTTCCCTTATATTTCCTGAACTAAGTGTCACACAATGATGTTATTTTGTAGGTACATTCAGCAGCTTATGTGGATACTGTCTATTGCATTGTTGCGAATAGCGTTAGTAGCAAAGAAGCCATAAATCTAAACGCGATGACGTCAGGCTTCACGCTACAGTTTTACTGCAGGAACAGCGAAAATGTAGTAAGTTTTTCTTACATCATTTTGTGGGGGTTGTAAAGGAGCAGTAGCTATACATTAAGCAAAGCTTACATTATGCCAAAGTAGTGTGGAAATATTGAATAAACACATTGAAGATTGTATAAACATTGTATTCATTACTCTGAATTGTATCACGTAATACACATCAACCAAGAAAGCAATTTTACAAACGCGGTAAAGTTCAAAAGTCAAAGAAGAAGTGAACGAAGCAAAAATTAACACCAAAGAGTTGTATGCTGATGGTAATAGGAAGTCTTGTACTATGAAGCAACAGTTCGATATTGACAAGGCTTTGTGGTAATATTCGTAGCATAAAGGATATTCAATGATTCAACTTTCATTGTATTCGGAATTGATGCCCATCATTAGCATCAGTGTTAGATGAGACCCAATGGACATGAATACACTTCTGTCTTGGTTGTCGCTTGGCAGCTACCAGGCTCCGAATATCATATAGGTGCATTTTTTGTCATGGCTGAAACACATCCAGTGTCAGTTCATGTAATTTACCGAAGGCTGGTATGAAAGTATCCGTCCTCGAATCGCATACCCGACAACCTCTATAGATGGCACATCAGGGACGCAGGTGAGCCAAAAAAGAACCTGTACGTTCCCGACATCGTCTGTGGTGTCGACTGCATTCTCAGCTATTGCAATATCCTGCTGGAATGTGCCATTTGGTACCCTAGTCATGACGATGTTGTGCGAGAACCAACCGGTATCTTGCTTCCTCCTATTAATGTCTCATCAAAAGACCATTGAGATAAAATAAGAGAGATTTGGGCTTAGACAGAAGCTTACGAAAAGTCGTTCTCGTTCCGAACCATTCGCAAGTGAAACAGGAAAGGAGTGGAGTGACAGCGGCACACAAAGTACTCTCGGCCGCACATCACAGGTTAAGTTGCAGAGTGGGAATGTAGATGTAGCTGCTTGTTCCACATAATTCAAGGACTAGTTGTGTGAACCTTGGATTCAGATAGTTATCAACTCGGGCCGCTGAAAGCATGTGTCTGATTTATATACGAGTTTTTACAAAATCATAAACAAAGGAAACCGTAATCTGCCGCTCTGCTTGACCACAGAGCATTGCCCTTCCAAATCACTAACACTCCTGTGTTCATTGTGTGGTAATCTTTTCTTCTTCAACATCGCTTTCATGATTAGTTTGTGTATGCATTTCAGTTAAAAGGTAACTTTCTTACAGCGTGGAGTGGCAGCTATTTGTTTTACAATAACATCTGTGTGTTGCTTTTATTTATTGTCAGAATGAGCCTTATCTTTAGCCATGGCAGTGTACTCGCTGTAAGTGAAGAAATTTATGTAAAATAATAGGTTTTGGAAAATCAGTGTAGGTGTTGAAGGTACACACATCACGTCTAAGGAATCGTTTTATTGTAGTGTTAACAAGGAAACTCAGTGAGGAGCAAGACTATAACTTTTAAACATAGCATTCAGATCTCAAACTTTCGCGACGTCATGTAACAAAAATAATAAAAATGGGAATAAGACGCAGGTGTTGCCTTGGACATTTCCACTGAATCTCAGTATTACGAAAAACATCCTCCAGAACTAGCTGACGTAAATCAACAACTACTCAGATTGAGATTTTCACTCTGCAGCGGAGTGTGCGCTGATATGAAACTTCCTGGCAGATTAAAACTGTGTGCCGGACCGAGAGTCGAACGCGGGACCTTTACCTTTCGCGGGAAAGTGCTCTACCAACTGAGCTACCCAAGCCAGGTCTCCGCAATATCCTTTCTTTCAGGAGTGCTAGTTTTGCAAGTTTCGCAGGAGAGCTTCTGTTAAGTTTGGAAGGTAGGAGACGAGGTACTGGCGGAAGAGAAGCTGTGAGGACGGGGCTTTAGTCGTGCTTGGGTAGCTCAGTTGGTAGAGCACTTTCCCGCGAAAGGAAAAGGTCCCGAGTTCGAGTCTCAGTCCGGCACACAGTTTTAATCTGCCAGGAAGTGTCAACTACTGAGATGTTTTCACTCCGGCAGCCAGTATGCGAAACTCCGAAAGACAGCAGCCAGACTGGAAAGTCTAATATCCACAAGCATCACGAATCTTGCCCGACAACTGAATATTCCTCCTTAAATTTCAAGATGAGAAGACGCCAAGCGAGAACAATCGCTTCATCTGTTGACTCCACATATGCACACCACCCTAGCTGATCCCAGGAGAAGAAACCATCTGCACTCATTGAATTATAAAGTGGTTATTTCTCGTAATGTTAGTCCCTAGTCTGTATTAGTAGCTTGTCTCTAGCCCCATCAAATTCACTACGAGTATCACATAACTGTCAATAATTATCATCAACGCAAGAGTGTTACATTGCATGTGAAAGAAATAAATGCGAAAGTTTATTTGCTTGTGTTTTTCAAATAATAATTAACAGGGATGCGAATGATGTACGTAACTTTAGAGGTAAACATTTCAAATGATTATATAGTACTTGAAACACAGATTTATCGAAAAGTGTCTCTAGAGTATCAGAAGACAGGTGCGCGAAAACTACAAGACGTACAGAGAAAAATTACACATATCAGCGGATACAGCATCTTCCCAGGTTTGGATTTTCGATTTGTAAAACAAGCCACTAGGGAGAGCGCGTGCCAGAAAATTTAGGCAAATCATCTGCTTTTTACTGTCTCAGAAGCTTAGTGTCTACTGCTTCAGTCGCACAGACTGTACGGTCAGCACAGATCTTTTTCTTTTTTCCTGTTGGCACCCACCTAAGTAGGGAGAAATGATCATCACTGTAAAACAGCAGAAATCAGGGCTCGCACAGAAAATTTAAGAGCTCGTTTCTCCCGCGCGCCGTTCGGGAGTGGAACGGTAGAGAGACAGCTTGAACCCTCTGCCAGGCACTTTATTGTGAATAGTAGGGAAATCTCGTAGACGTCGACGTAGACCGGAAGCTATTTTGAATGCCAGCGGGTTTCCTACACCATATGACGCATGGTAATATGTTCCGCTTTTGTTGTTTCCTTATTTTTGTCCATCTCTGTACATCCTCTGCATTTTTTTTTTATTGGTCATCAGTCTACTGACTGGTTTGATGCGCCCGCCACGAATTTCTTTCTTGTGCTAACCTCTTCATCTCAGAGTAGCACTTGCAACCTACGTCCTCAATTATTTGCTTGACATATTCCAGTCTCTGTCTTCCTCTACAGTTTTTGCCCTCTACAGCTCCCTCTAGTACCATGGAAGTCATTCCCTCATGTCTTAACAGATGTCCTATCATCCTGTCCCTTCTCCTTATCAGTGTTCCACATATTCCTTTCCTCTCCGATTCTGCGTAGAACCTCCTCATTCCTTACCTTATCAGTCCACCTAATTTTCAACATTCGTCTATAGCACCACATCTCACCAATTCTCTTCTGTTCCGGTTTTTCCGCAGTCCATGTTTCACTACCACACAATGCTGTACTCCACACGTACATCCTCTGAAATTTCTTCCTCAAATTAAGGCCGGTATTTGATATTAGTAGACTTCTCTTGGCCAGAAATGCCTTTTTTGCCATAGCGAGTCTGCTTTTGATGTCCTCCTTGCTCCGTCCGTCATTGGTTATTTTACTGCCCAGGTAGCAGAATTCCTTAACTTCATTGACTTCGTGACCATCAATCCTGATGTTAAGTTTCTCGCTGTTCTCATTTCTACTACTTCTCATTACCTTCGTCTTTCTCCGATTTACTCTCAAACCATACTGTGTACTCATTAGACTGTTCATTCCGTTCAGCAGATCATTTAATTCTTCTTCACTTTCACTCAGGGTAGCAATGTCATCAGCGAATCGTATCATTGATATCCTGTCACCTTGTATTTTAATTCCACTCCTGAACCTTTCTTTTATTTCCATCATTGCTTCCTCGATGTACAGATTGAAGAGTAGGGGCGAAAGGCTAAAGCCTTGTCTTACTCCCTTCTTAATACGGGCACTTCGTTCTTGATCGTCCACTCTTATTATTCCCTCTTGGTTGTTGTACATATTGTATATGATCCGTCTCTCCCTATAGCTTACGCCTACGTTTTTCAGAATCTTGAACAGCTTACACCATTTTATATTGTCGAACGCTTTTTCCAGGTCGACAAATCCTATGAACGTGTCTTGATTTTTCTTTGGCATTGCTTTCAATATTAGCCGTAACGTCAGAATTGCCTCTATCGTGCCTTTACTTTTCCTAAAGCCAAACTGATTGTCACCTAGCGCATTCTCAATTTTCTTTTCCATTCTTCTGTATATTATTCTTGTAAGCAGCTTCGATGCATGAGCTGTTAAGCTGATTGTGCGATAATTCTCGCACTTGTCAGCTTTCTGAAAGTCAGATGGTATGTCGCCAGACTCATATATTCTACACACCAACGTGAATAGTCGTTTTGTTCCCACTTCCCCTAATGATTTTAGAAATTCTGATGGAATGTTATCTATCCCTTCTGCCTTATTTGACCGTAAGTCCTCCAAAGCTCTTTTAAATTCCGATTCTAATACTGGATCCCCTATCTCTTCTAAATCGACTCCTGTTTCTTCTTCTATCACATCACACAAATCTTCACCCTCATAGAGGCTTTCAATGTATTCCTTCCACCTATCTGCTCTCTCCTATGCATTTAACAGAGGAATTCCCGTTGCACTCTTAATGTTACCACCGTTGCTTTTAATGTCACCAAAGGTTGTTTTGACTTTCTTGTATGCTGAGTCTGTCCTTCCGACAATCATATCTTTTTCGATGTCTTCACATTTTTCCTGCAGCCATTTCGTCTTAGCTTCCCTGCACTTCCTATTTATTTCATTCCTCAGCGACTTGTATTTCTGTATAACTGATTTTCCGGGAACATGTTTGTACTTCCTCCTTTCATCAATCAACTGAAGTATTTCCTCTGTTACCCATGGTTTCTTCGCAGCTACCTTCCTTGTACCTATGTTTTCCTTCCCAACTTCTGTGATGGCCCTTTTTAGAGATGTCCATTCCTCTTCAACTGTGCTGCCTACTGCGCTATTCCTTATTGCTGTATCTGTAGCGTTAGAGAACTTCAAACGTATCTCGTTATTCCTTAGAACTTCCGTATCCCACTTCTCAGCGTATTGATTCTTCCTGACTAATGTCTTGAACTTCAGCCTACTCTTCATCACTACTATAGTGTGATGTGAGTCTATATCTGCTCCTGGGTACGCCTTACAATCCAGTATCTGATTTCGGAATCTCTGTCTGACCATGATGTAATCTAATTGACATCTTCCCGTATCTCCCGGCCTTTTCCAAGTATACCTCCTCCTTTTGTGATTCTTGAACAGGGTATTCGCTATTACTAGCTGAAACTTGTTACAGAGCTCAATTAGTCTTTCTCCTCTTTCATTCCTTGTCCCAAGCCCATATTCTCCTGTAACCTTTTCTTCTACTCCTTCCCCTACAACTGCATTCCAGTCGTCCATGACTATTAGATTTTCGTCCCCCTTTACATACTGCATTACCCTTTCAATATCCTCATACACTTTCTCTATCTGCTCATCTTCAGCTTGCGACGTCGGTATGTATACCTGAACTATCGTTGTCGGTGTTGGTCTGCTGTCGATTCAGATAAGAACAACCCGGTCACTGAGCTGTTCACAGTAACACACCCTGTGCCCTACCTTCCTTTTCATAACGAATCCTACACCTGTTATACCTTTTTCTGCTGCTGTTGATATTACCCGATACTCATCTGACCAGAAATCCTTGTCTTCCTTCCACTTCCCTTCACTGACCCCTACTATATCTAGATTGAGCCTTTGCATTTCCCTTTTCAGATTTTCTAGTTTCCCTACCACGTTCAAGCTTCTGACATTCCACGCCCCGACTCGTAGAACATTATCCTTTCGTTGATTATTCAATCTTTTTCTCATGGTAACCTCCCCCTTGGCAGTCCCCTCCCGGAGATCCGAATGGGGGACTATTCGGGAATCTTTTGCCAATGGAGAGATCATCATGACACTTCTTCAACTACAGGCCAGATGCCCTGTGGATACACGTTACGTGTCTTTAATTGCCTTCTGCATCCTCATGTCGTTGATCATTGCTGATTCTTCCACCTTTAGGGGCAATTTCCCACCTCTAGGACAAGAGAGTGCCCTGAACCTCTATCTGCTCCTCCGCCCTCTGTGACAAGGCCATTGGCAGAATGAGGGTGACTTCTTATGCCGGAAGTCTTCGGCCGCCAATGCTGATTATTTATCAAAATTTAGGCAGTGGCGGGGATCGAACCCGGGACCGAAGACGTTTTGATTATGAATTGCTACCCCTAGACCACGGGTACCTGCTCTGCATTGTACATTTGAAGAACCTCGTCTGGTCATCAGTTCACCCGAATGTTTACATCATCGCCGACTCACCACACCACATTACATGCCTCCAGTTAGTTACTGTACAATTTCTGTGTTGGTTTCTCGCTGAAGACGTACCTCTTTATGTGCTTCTGTGAGCAATGGTCTCTTGCGAGGTTCCAAGCTCCGAATGTTCGCTGCATGCAGTTACCTTCGCAGTGTTCGTTCGATGACTAGCTTAGATGGACCTGCATTTACTAACACCACCGATTCCTGTAGGGTTTCAGATCGAATGTCTTTGACAAACCATGACATTCGTTTCCAGTCACTGTTGGTTAGAATCTTTCTGCGACTACTGTTCGTGATGCACGTGAAAGTTCTATGCTTTCAGTCAGTTTGGTACTCTCAGATAGTACGCAAAGGATTGTGTATAGTAGGGGTGAATTTTTGCTAGAAGTAACTGTCTGACAGTTCCTTGCGAGTATTTCCTGTAAGGGTACGAAAGTCGTGCTAGAAGAGACGTCGGAAGCGTTTACACGCAGCAGGGTGAGAGTGTGTATGAGAGCTGAGAGATCACTCTCTGCGAGAGTCGTAGTTCTGTGTGTGAAGGAGGAGGCTGCGATGGAAGAACGTCATTTTGGAGCTGTACTTTTAGTTACGGTAGTGTGCAAAGGAAAAACGTAAGCTACCGTTTTCGTGTTAGATAGGAGAGCTGAGGAGGCGGCGAGATGACGCTGGAGCTTGCGAGAATCTCGTGACAGGAAAGCGACAATAATCTCAAAATTTTACGAGAATAACATTGGTGGAGGTGGAAGCAGTGTTCTTTATACTTGGACTCAAAGTTGCCAATCTGGATACTATTATGCTTAAATCCGTTAGTGTTAAAGACAGACTACTTGTGACTCTAAAATTTCTAGCATGCTCTTTAATATTTGGTAAACTAACAATTATGATGAAATAACATTACACCAGTTTCATCTTGACACCCACAGAATGTCAAAAACCAAATAGGGAAGATATTTGATAAAGTAAACATCTCTGGAGATATTTATCTGAAAATTCTTACTTTTATTGACTTAAGGAATCACTTGGAGATTCATGAAGTTCTGTTCTTCACCATCCAATATAAGAACATAGTCAATAAATAACACCACGTCGTATAAAATTATAGATACAGCTGTATTACTTGAAGTTAAATGCCAGTTTTCCGAGTTCCAGAACGACTGCTTTGAAACACAACTTCATTGTTTCTCTATATCAATCTGTGTTATGAAACTACTTTGCCTGATTCCTTGAATTATCAAAATACTAGTAAATTTCTTCTGTGGAGGGGTTAAAAATTACAGTCATTTAAGTCAACAAAATTTCCTTCTTATCTCATTTCCTATAGTCCAACAACTGTCCAGTCCATAACGCTGGTCTTTTCTCGGACAAACTAATTAACTGTATAACTTCATCCTAAGTCGACTTCCTGGCAGCTTTCTTCATTACTTTTTTTGTCGACTCTTCGCTGACATTCACTCACAATTGGCATCCATCGCTTTAGTAGTCCAATCGTCACGACAGTGCCGGTCACGTTTATAGAGTGGATTGTTACGATGTTGATGTGGGGCATAATAACGTGGGATCGATTCTATTCAGTGGCCATTTTTTTAAATTTTCGTTTCTTAATTCTATATAATATGTCTATGATGCTTTAAAATGATATTTACTGCGGAGCATTGTTTATGTCCAGATCTTTAGAAATAGGCTAACTGTTCATGCTGTCTGTTTAGAAGGTAAAACGGGCGATTTCTTCGCTTAAACAAACCACAGCTACATGTTATCGCTCAAAACACTGAGTTTATTGGTACTTTTATTTAATGTGTGCGTGAATACTGCAAAATATATTAGCAACCGGTGAGTCCTTCGTCATCTGCAATGACTCCTTAAGCATCCTACAAGCTCTCGATCAGTGCTTCCCTCCTTTGGTAATGATTATCCAGGAGTCTTTATTTTACAGGTCCGTCTTGATCACATAGATTTTTACATTTCAGTATGACCGGTTTCGGTTACTGCCATCTTCAGATCATAAAATATTCTGGTGTAGTATCAACGCCAAACTAAACATGTAGGTACATAGTAAGTGCATAGTAAGTGCTCAGAATATTTTCGATCTGAAGTTGGCAATAGCCGAAACAGTCATAGTGAAATGTAAAAATGTATATGATAAAGACGGACCTGTAAAATAAAGTGCCGAAAATAGGATCCCGGACTCATTTTCAGACTTCGTGTCTTCAATTGATCCAGGAGTCTCTCTATGCCCTCGGAAACAGTGCGCGTTCAGTGACCTTCATTTGCACCCCAGTACGTGTCGGGATCGCGGGCAATGAACTTGCTGATAGTCTGGCCAAAGAAGATGCCGTAAACCAACCCTGGAGATCGGCCTGCCGATGACTGATCCCCGATCGGTCTTCCGCCGTGAAGTTTCTGCTGTCTGGGATACTGAATGGCGCACCCTCAGTACACCAAATAAACTACGTGTTATCAACGAGACAACGAATGTGTGGCGGTCATCCACGCGAGCCACTCGCAGGGGCTCCGTGGTCCTTCGCCGGCTCCGCATTGGCCATGGCTCACATAGTCAACCCTTCCGTCACCAGCACCCACCTCGGTGTCGCTGTGGCTCCCGCCATGACTGTAGTCTGCATCGCGTTGGACTGATCAATTTTAGCCGCTCTGCGGCGGACTTTTCAAAAATGTTCAAATGTGTATGAAATCTTATGGGACTTATCTGTTAAGGTCATCAGTTCCTAAGCTTACACACTACTTAACCTATCCTAAGGACGAGCAAACACTCCCATGCCCGAGGGAAGACTCGAACCTCTGCCGGAAGTAGATGGACTTTTAACCTTCCTGTCACACGGTCATTGTTGGACGACAATGCCTCAATGGCTGATGTCGTTTTACGTTTTATTTGTGTGTGTGTGTGTGTGTGTGTGTGTGTGTGTGTGTGTGTGTGTGGTGTGAGGATATCACATAATCTAAGGCTGGACGTCTGGCCTTCTCTGCCAGGTCTCCACCTTCCCTCCATTTGAACTCTACCTCACTGTTTCTTTGCTGTATGTTCTCCTTGGTGTTCGTCTTTTCTCTATTTGTGTTCCTCTAGCCTTGCCTTTCAGACTTGAGATTTCAGTTGTTGCCAGGCCATCTGTTATATTCTTTTAATACCTTCCACTACTTTTCTTTCTAGCGTGCGTCTTTCGCTTTTGGTTCGCTTCTTTCTTTTTCTGTTTTGGTGTGGTTCCCCGTTACTTTTACGCTCTTGTTTGCGTGAGGAGAAAACGGACTGATGAGCCTGTAGTTTGGTCCCTTTACACCCCGGACCAGCCAACCAATCAACGTGAGGTCTAAACTCGATGGGATGTTGCCCCACTCTCGGACACAGCCGGCGAGCTGACTCTCAGCCCCGGCCGCTGTGGCCGAGCGGTTCTAGACGCTTCAGTCCGGAACCGCGCAGTCGCTACGGTCGCAGGTTCGAATCCTGCCTCGGGCATGGATGTGTGTGATGTCCTTAGGTTAGTTAGGTATAAGTAGTTCTAGGTCTGGGGGACTGACCTCAGATGTTAAGTCCCATAGTCCTTAAATCCATTTGAACCATTTTTTTGACTCTCGGCGCTGTTTACAAGAGACGTATTGCTCGCAAAAGCTGTTTGAAAGTGAAAAACTCTCACTTGTACACCTGGCTTAAACTGCATTACATGGCCGCGAGTGGTACATCACACCTTGTAGACCTGCTGGATGACGCCTTGATACACGAATAAATCTGGCAGCTTCAATGATAGTGTGATCGTCAGCACGAAGGAACGCGAAAGCTCATGTCTGTCATTCGGTCACGTAACCCCGTCGACTGCGCTTATTCCATACAAGTGACTGGCAGGTACACACCACTTCAAAGCCACGCATAAAGTCCTTGGTGGATGGTAAAACGACCTCCTGCTACCAGTTCTATAATATGGACCTTTAGTAGGGTGACTAATATTCTGACCAATGATTTCACAGATACTATCAGTTACTGTACTCATAGGTAATACGAGTATGTTTGGCTTTCTCCCTGCATCTGTGCTCCCGACCAGGGGAATGCTTCTGACATGGCCAACCGATTCGACTTACTAGGTCTACAACTTTGCTTCCGCAGTTTTTTCTCTACGTTTGGGGCTTTATTGTGAAAAACGTCCAAAAAATGATGATTCATAGTATTGCCCATCGCTGGCCACTACATTCTGCCATCTTTCGGATAGCATACGAATCCTGTGGCGGAAGAACTGGGCGTTTTTTGTGGGGATTTTTGAATCGATTCAAATTTGCACTTTTTCATATGATCGGAAGTGCTGGTCAGCCAGGCGGTATGCCACTGATCGAAAAAGGTGGTAGTCAGAGAGAGCAACGTATGGAGAATACGGCGGGAGGGGTAGGACTTCCCATTTCAAGTTTCCATGTATATTTTGCCGGGTTTTGCGACATGGGGTCGAGCACCGACCTGCTGCAAAATTACCTTTACGTGCCTGTCGCTGTATTGTGGCCGTTTGCGTTTCATCGATAATGATGTCCTGTGACTGTCTTCGTCTGTTTGAGCAGCTACGAAAACGTTCTGCCCTCCACCACCATACCAGTCTTCACCATCAAAATCACTGTTCTTATGGATTTGAAAAAAATCTCTGCTCGTTCTTCCACTAATAGTTCCCTCACAATTGGTCTGACGTAGCATTTTAAGAGCCACAGCGACAGATTTCTTCACGTTAAAGCTGAAAATTAAAACTTCCCGCAAATGGCAAGAAATGGGTTCGTAAGTTGACATAATTAATCGAAAATAACCTTACGTTGCAGTCACAAATCGACTAATATTTTTATGGCATTATGTTTACACATGCCTAAGCTTATCGTATTACACCTATGACCAACCACGCGAACCCCTCTTGCCATCACTGCCGTCTATTGCAAAACGGCGAAGCAAAGTTGTAGACCTAATATGTTTGGCAGGTCGCTAGTGTACGACACAAAATGAATGAGTATAAGGTACTGCGGCTCAACAGTCCCTCTTTTTCGAGAAAACCACCTCTAAAGTTCCTGAAGCGCAGTCGTCCCAAAATTGAGGAATCGGTAGATAATAGAAAATTTAGTATTTTTCATCATCACACACGTTACTAGAAATCGAGGATAGATACTGTTAAGAATGCCGCTTTGTTTCGATAGTGCAGATGATGTTCAACGACAGCGCTGCTGACTTAGCGACCAAGGCATCTGCTCGGGGAATTGAGAACCTTTGTTCGATTCTCAAATGCGCTCTGCAGTTTTTTGTTTGTATATTAAAATTAGTAGGAATACAACGGTTGATAAGGTAATCGATTAGGAATAATAGCAATATAAACAAATAAATTTCTCAAACGACTTCGGTTAGTAAAGAATTAAAATACAGTGTAAGACAGAAAAAGAAAGAAAAAAAGGCGTCGCACAAAGGCACAGTTCGAATAGGACTGTAATTGGTGATCTAAATGTAGAGACAAACAAGTGATTAAAATTTCAGAAAAGTTGCGTGATTTATTCAAGAGAAAGAACTTGACAAATTTAGCACGCCAGTAAGGCGTTGGTCCACCTCTGACCATTGCCCGAGGAGTTATTACGATTGGACTTGTTTGATAAAGTTGTTGGATGTCATGCTAAATTCTGTCCAACTGGCGGGTTATATTGTGAAAGTCCCGAGGGCACTGACCATAATGCGTCAAACGTTCTCGGTTTGGGGGAGATCCGGCGACCTCGCTGGTCAATTGAGGGGGGGGGGGGGGGTTGACAAGTACGAAGTCAAGCAGTAGAAACTCTCACCGTGTGCGGGTGGGCATTATCTTGTTGAAATGTAATCTCAGAATGGCTTGCCATGAAGAGCAACAAAACGGAGCGTACAATATCGTCGCTGTACCACTGTGCTGTAAGGGTGTAGGGGATGACAAATAAAGGGGTCCTGCTATGAAACAAAATGGCAACCACTCCGTCACTCCTTGTTGCCGAGACGTACGGCAGCCGAGCCACAGCTGCCCTGGGCGTTTCCTGACACGTCTTTTCTGTTTATCGGTGCTCAGTTCGAAGCGAGCCTCATCACTGAAGACAGTTCTACTGCAGTCAATGAGAGTCCTAGACGAATGCGCCCGATGACACTGAAAACGGGTTTCTTGGTGTACAGAGGTCAAAGATACTCGGCACAAAGTGAGCCGTCAGCTCAACTCCTTTTTAGTGAGCCGCCCATTACTGGTTCTTGTAGTCGCTGAAGCACCAGCTGCCCCTCAGATTGGTAATAGTCATGTCTTCTACATCTATCTACATCTACATCCCCACTCCGCAACCGCAAGCCACCTGACGGTGTGTGGCGGAGGGTACTTTGAGTACCTGTTTCGGTTCTCCCTTCTATTCCAGTCTCGTATTGTTCGTGGAAAGAAAGATTGTCGGTATGCCTCTGTGTGGGCTCTAATCTCTCTGATTTTATCCTCATGGTCTCTTCGCGAGACATACGTAGGAGGGAGCAATTTACTGCTTCACTCCTCCGTGACTTCTCTCCATTGAGAATGACATGTTGCGTTCTGTTATCTAGGAACTCTTCAATCCAATCACACAATTGGTCTGATAGTCCATATGTTCTTACTTTGTACATTAAACAACCCTGGGGAGCTTTACCTAACGCCTTGCGGAAGTCAAGAAACACGGCATCTACCTGGGAATCTGTGTCTATGGCTCTCTCGTGGACGAATAGCGCGAGCTGTGTTTCACACGATCGTTTTTTTTCGAAACCCATGCTGATTCCTAAAGAGTAGATTTCTAGTCCTTGTACTCGAACATAATACGTGTTCCAAAATTTTACAACTGATCTCACGTCAGAGAAATAGGGCTGTAGTTCTGCACATCTGTTCGACGTCCCTTCTTTGGAACGCTACGCTCTTCTAGAGTCCTACGGTACATCTCTGCAAGAAGGAGGGCAATTTCCTTTGCGTACTCTGTGTAAAATCGAACTTCTGGCCTTTGAGAACCTCTCTGACGATTCCTACGTTCTCCTGCTCTGCCGTCTCTCTAGGTCGACTGCTTCCTTCTTGACGCTGTCTTCGTTCATGCTTCATCCATTCCTGCCAACATTGTAGAATAGTGGCACTGCTCCTATTCAAATGCCGTGCAATTCGCCGATTACTCCAACCGCCTTCTTTGAAACCAACTGGGGCTGACAGTGAGACCGGCGAATATGCCGACAGGAGGAGACCAGTGAGGCTCGTTGGGCAACGTGTCCATACCGTCATCTGGGAGCTGACAAATAGGGCGCGAGCTCTATCCGGCACGTGAAACAGACCTATCCCACCTCGTTCACGGGGAAGAGTAAGGGTTGCATAGTTAACTTTGAACAACAGCCCAGAGCTGACGAAAGATGCCATCGCTGCCAACATGCGACGTGCCACAGTAATCGGGAAAGGTAGAACCTGTGCTACATGGGGAACTCGGGATGCGATATATATATTTACATATCGAGCTCGTTGGAGAATATCTAGGGATCGAAGGCGATGGTCCATAAGACCTGCTCTGATCATTAAAAGGAGGCGTCGCCAGTTGATGGTGGCTGAACGCCGGAGATCAGATGAAAAATCTATTCCCAAACAGCGAATGGTATCAACGGTGGTGAGAAGTGTAATGCTCTCCACGGAAAGTCCCGTGCCAATGAACATAACTTGCGACATACGTACGTTTAAAGAGCTACCCGATGCCTCACCATAAGTCGCTATCCACGTCAAAACAGTTCGAACCTCGTCGGCATTACGTAAACAGATGACTACATCGTCAGCATAGGCCGTGCAACAGAATCGGTAGCGATCTATGGACAACCCTACTAAACTAGTCTTAATCCACATAGCAAGGATTCCTAGGAAGAGGCGTACAAAACCACTGATAGAGGGCAACCTTGACGTACGGAGCGACCTATTTTTATCGGAGGAGTGAGTCTGCCATTGTACATAATCCTGAATGAGGCACCCCGCAGAAGGCGCATCACTACCGTGATAACGGCGACTGGGAAACCCATATGGTGGAGAACGGCCGTAAGGAACGAATGGTCAACCCTGTCAAAAGCTTGGCTAAATCCAAAGACGCAAGTGCCCCAGACAGGCGTTGTGCCTGGGTAACAGCGATCATATCCCTGTAGCGGCATAAAGCCCTGCGGATATTATTATCGCCTCCCAAAGATGCTTGGTCTGGCGACACAACATATCGGGCAACATTTTTAAGTCGTGCCGGCAAAATGCCAGTGAAGATTTTCATATCACTGTTAAGGAGGGTGATGGGCCGATAATCACTGATATTGTTGCCACCATGCGGTTTATGTACAGGAATAATAATTCCTTCCATGAAAGCGTCCGGCACAGGTATTTCCGGAGACATCAGTTCCCGACAGATGGAGGTGAAGGTGGACTCTAACAAATCACGGAAGGTGCGATAAAATTCGAGGGGAAGACCGTCGGGTCCTGGGGAGCGATTGATGGTTCCTGCCCGGATCGCATCGCGGACTTCATCAGTAACCTCTGACATGAAGTCAATCGCCGCATCTCCTGGGATACCACCGAAGTTGAGCTGCGACACTTCCTCGATCAACTCTGGGGAATGTGGAATTGCGGCGAAGAGCTGCTGGTAGTGGGCATGAAGCACATTCCCTATTGCAGATTGGGTTACGTAGCGACGCCCTTCTTGGTCTGTTAGGACGGGAATCAGTTTTCGGCGTCGATTTTGGCGTTCTTGGACGATATGGTACATCGACGGACGTTCATGAGGCATGCGATCGGCAGTACGAGATCGTACTATCGCTCCTTCCAAATGCCTCCGCATGAGATTGGAGATTTGTGCCTTAGCATGGTTCATCCTTGTATGGCGCTCAGGGGAGGTTGGCATCGTGGAGCATTCTCGTAGGATCCTGTAGTAAAAGTCCATAGTGCTCTTCCTCCAGGCTACAATATCTTTGCCATACCGGATCAAAGTTTTTCTAAGAGCAGGTTTTGCACACTGGATCCACCAGGATATGGTAGACGGATATGTTGGACGGCGTCTATTACATGTGATCCAAGTGTCTTCTATTAGAAGGCGACAGTCAGGTGAAGTAAGAAGTGCCATGTTCAGTTTCCATAAACCACGTCCGTGCCATACTGCCTGTCTTGTGCGAACAACATCACAGAAGTAAGCCTCATGATCTGAGAAAGCAACAGGCCAGTTTCAGCCTGTCGAGTGTGTTGAATTAGGGACCGCGAGATGTAGATGCGATCCAGTCGGCTAGAGGAGTGCGCAGTGTACTACGTAAAGCCCATAAGATCACCGTGAACGTGTCTCCACGTGTCGACAAATTGTAGCCGCGTGACGAATCCAGAGCTGCGCATGGTGAGTGACGCGGCAATTGATCCTGAGGTCGCTCGCTGGGTGCAGTTGAAGTCTCCACACACCACCCAGTCACCGTGTGGTCCCATAAAAAGGGGTGTAACTTCATCTGCGAAGAAGGCATTGCGTTCACGACTGTAGCTGGAGCCCGACGGCGCATAAATGTTGACGATGCGTACACCAAAGAGAGTAAGGGCCATACCTCTGTCGTTGGGG
The DNA here is from genome assembly GCF_023897955.1 of Schistocerca gregaria. Taxonomy (NCBI): domain Eukaryota; kingdom Metazoa; phylum Arthropoda; class Insecta; order Orthoptera; family Acrididae; genus Schistocerca; species Schistocerca gregaria. The sequence goes on along the minus strand of NC_064927.1, from coordinate 391,713,922 downwards.
AGGTATAGGACATCTTCGGCAGGAAGACCTTCTCGTAAGATGATCGCAACACCACTACCGGTGTCCGAAGCGGGAGAAAGATGCGCCGTGAAGCCATGTGGTGGTGAAAAATCGGCGACATGCACTTCCTGAAAAAGCGCAATATCAATGTCCGCATCATAAATCATATCGCGGAGCAGAGCTAGTTTGTGGGGCGCACGAATGGTCGCGAGGTTAATCGTTGCGACACGACAATGCTGGTGTTGGAGTCCCACAGGCACAGCTGGGGCTGCTTCTTCAGGAGCGAGAGGTCGTCGATCTTGCCGGTCCGCTGAAGAGGTTGCTATTGTGGAGAGTTTGCGGGCGCAGGCGCAACCGATGGGGGCGCCCCATCATCAGCACCGTCCACCCCAGTCCCTTCGATCTCCACGTCGTCTGCCCAGGAGACTGATACTGCGGTAGGGCATCGGCTGTGAACATCATCTATTTGGAAAGGAGACGTAGTTTTCGGCTCAGCGGATAGGCTCTCTTCACCGTCGACCTGAGGGGGCGACGGCGCCAGTAAGGAGGGGTGATCGTTATACATCTACATCTACATCTTCATCTACATCTACATGACTATTCTGCAATTCACATTTAAGTGCTTGGCAGAGGGTTCATCGAACCACAATCATACTATCTCTCTACTATTCCACTCCCGAACAGCGAGCGGGAAAAACGAACACCTAAACCTTTCTGTTCGAGCTCTGATTTCTCTTATTTTATTTTGATGATCATTCCTACCTATGTAGGTTGGGCTCAACAAAATATTTTCGCATTCGGAAGAGAAAGTTGGTGACTGAAATTTCGTAAAAAGCTCTCGCCGCGACGAAAAACGTCTATGCTGTAATGACTTCCATCCCAACTCACGTATCATATCTGCCACACTCTCTCCCCTATAACGTGATAATACAAAACGAGCTGCCCTTTTTTGCACCCTTTCGATGTCCTCCGTCAATTCCACCTGGTAAGGATCCCACACCGCGCAGCAATATTCTAACAGAGGACGAACGAGTGTAGTGTAAGCTGTCTCTTTAGTGGACTTGTTGCATCTTCTAAGTGTCCTGCCAATGAAACGCAACCTTTGGCTCAGCTTCCCGACAATATTATCTATGTGGTCCTTCCAACTGAAGTTGTTCATAATTTTAACACCCAGGTACTTAGTTGAATTGACAGCCTTGAGAATTGTACTATTTATCGAGTAATCGAATTCCAACGGATTTCTTTTGGAACTCATGTGGATCATCTCACACTTTTCGTTATTTAGCGTCAACTGCCACCTGACACACCATACAGCAATCTTTTCTAAATCGCTTTGCAGCTGATACTGGTCTTCGGATGACCTTACTAGACGGTAAATTACAGCATCATCTGCGAACAACCTAAGAGAACTGCTCAGATTGTCACCCAGGTCATTTATATAGATCAGGAACAGTAGAGGTCCCAGGACGCTTCCCTGGGGAACACCTGATATCACTTCAGTTTTACTCAATGATTTGCCGTCTATTACTGCAACTATTAATCGTTGTCCGTGGTCTCTTGTGACGGGTCGTTCGAATCAGACTTTTGTTCATCAACAAGCGGTTTGTCGTCCATCTTCTGGTCTGCATCCCTGGTATCCATCCGTAGAATGGATTCATCAGGGTGTGTTAGGCTACGTTTCTTTCTCTTTCATGTCGACCCTTGTTTTCGAACATGTCGTTCAGAGTCTGATTCCGGGTGGCTTTCGTCTGACTCCGGACCAGTCTGAAGGAAATCATAAGTAGGTACCACTCCCGAATCAACGTCCATCTCAGTAGCATTTTCAGTCACAGTGCTGCGATGATGCGGCAGGTCAGGATCTGGCGTCTGTGGCACCTCAGGAGGAATCTCAGTAGCGGTTGCCTCTACCTGATCAGACGACGTCAACGGAGCCAGAAGACCCTGTATGGAGGTGCTACCTTCCTGGGCAACCTTGGCATATGTGACAGGGATCTGAGTGATCACCGCTGGGGACGCTTCCTCGCCGACCGGCGTCTGGATCAGGCGGCGTCGCATGCAGGCGGATCTGACGTGGCCTTCTTGCCCACAACCCGCACATGTTCGCGGTTGGCCGTCGTACATGACAATGGCTCGCACCCCGCCAATTGTCAGGTATGATGGTATATGTTTTTTCAGTTCAATTTTGACCACCCGCACACCATTAAGGACAAGGTAGGTCGTGAAGGTTTGCCATTTTTCCTCTACGTAACCGATGACGTTACCGTATGGTTGTAACGCAGAGACAACTTCGTCCTTCGGCACTTCAAAAGGTAGTTCAAACACCCTAATCGTGCGTTGACCGTGCTCTGCGAGTTCAAGTGTTACAGCTCCGACGTGACCATCAGAGTATTTGAACTTAAGTCCATTGGCATGGCGGCGAATAACATCTTCACAAACCTCGGTGTTTGTCATTTTAATATAAACGACGCTACTCGTGATCGAAAAATGGATTCCGCTAACGTGGTTAGGATCTAAACGAACTTCTTCACGTATGGACGTTTGAACTTCATGTGCACGAGGTCGCGCATGTTCAGCTGGGAAGGACACTTTAAGGGTGGCACGGCGGTAAGCGCTCGACATGTTGTTCATGATGGACGGACACAAGCCTTAGGCAAGCTACGACGCGGAGGTGAACAACGCTTGCAGCGGAGCACTGAGCGGCCCGCGCTGACCACTGAGCTACCGGGGGCGAACATACACGGCATGAAATTCGCAAAGACTTTATTCCCTGGTATCTACATATCCCCTGTTTACTATCCTCGACAGATCCGCGGTGAAATTACGCTGTAGCGTCAAACATTCATCCATCGGCGGCCAACGTTTACAATTTTCCATTTTCCGCCGATACCTGCACGAATATCAGTTTGTTACCCATTTGTATAACCTTTGCAGTGCGTCGTGTTTTTTATTGTTATTAGAAACGGGTGCATTAACCTTCTATGTATGGAAACAATTCCGGGTAATACAGTTGGGAATTCCTGACGAGGGACCACAGTCGACCACGCGATGCTTGTTTGTAGCGAGTCCCGTTACGGAACTTCATTTAATGTGTTATGGAAACCCTGCGAGAATCCCACAACTGTGAGGATGCAGCAACGATTTACAGCAAAATTTATAATGAACTTCCAACACTGATTTTTAGGCGATGTTATCTTATGCACGATACGCATTAAAATTAATTCCCGAAAAAGAAATATTTTTAAATGTAAACGAAGGCCGGCCGCTGTGGGCGAGCGGTTCTAGGCGCTTCAGTACGTAACCGCGATGCTGCTACGGTCACAGGTTCGAATCCTGCCTCGGGCATGGACGTGTGTGACGTCCTTAGGTTATTAGGTTTAAGTAGTCTAGGGGACTGATGACCTCAGATATTAATACCCATAGTGCTTAGAGCCATTTGAACCATTTTTTTGTAAACTAAGTTTGTTTTCCGCCAAATATTCGGATATTCGGAAGGCACGATACAGTCGCACGAACATAACATACATTACATGTTTCTTGGTGCAGCGAATGTATTTGCTTGGAATGAAATGTATACGGATATTGTGACTATACATTGACGTCAGCTGTTTGTGGCACACGGAAATTTGTGCTGGACCAGGACTCGAACCCTGATTTCCCGTTTATCCCGAATGGTCGTCTCAAACACTTGGGCTGTCCAAAATCCCATATGTCACGTTTTCACAATCCTTATGCTCGCATACACGTAATCTACATCTACATCTACATGGTTACTCTGCAATTCACACTTAAGTGCCTGGCAGAGGCCAGAGGGGAGAAATATCGTCAATTTAGCACGGCGAGATATAGATGCATCGTTGATCATTGTCTGTGTGTATACAGTGTCTGTTTCTTCACAATACGAAGTCCCTCAGACATGCATGCATGTATGTAGCAACAGAATCTATATAAACACAAACACAGTAACCAGTAACGATGCATGTATGCCTCAACGGGCTAAAATGACGATACAATTTGTGTCCGCTTGTACGGCAGTCATGAATTGTGTATTGTGAAGATACGGACACTGTATAAGCACAGACACTGTAACCGTCAATGATGAATATTTATATGACCAGTACCACTCATGTGGTGTTCGAAAGAATGTGAGGACATGTAACTGAGTGAAAAGAAAATCACAGTTGGGCAACCAGGATTAGAAGTCTAATTTTTTACTGATTGAAATTGTTCGTGAAATTTGTCTACTTTGATATTATTCGTCATTGATTATCTTATTAATCCTCATAATACTACCAATTTCGATACAGAAAAAATACAAATGTGGAAACTGCAGAATGCATTTGGAAACTGTTGTGTACATAGTTCCGCGTAGTCTGCGCGTACAGAACTTTCCCACTAGAGCGCGCCCCGCTAAGCACAACAGTGCAGGCGCAGCGCTCGTCCGTCTCCGCACTACGAGATGGCGCTGTCTTAGAGACGGACCAAATTCTGCTTCCGCCGATCCGCGTATTAATATGTAATGCAGCCAATGAGATTGCTGTTAACATTGAACTATTCACCTCGCGGATCACACCCGCGCAGTGATACCTGAAAGCGCGAGGTATTATAACGAATGTACAGACCTCCGATTAGTCAGTCTGCATTAGTCGGCTTTAGTCTGCATTTGTCTGTACCAGTCTATAATCAAGTTCCAGTCTGCGCCTGATAAGATTATCATATTCCTGTACATGGCCATGAAGAGAAATGAATAGACACTTTGTCAAGTATCAGAGATGTGAGAATAAGATTAACGTATCAAGACCAAAGGAACTTCAGATTGTCAATTGTAAAGAGGACCCAGAATCAGGTTAAGTAAGGTTTATGATTGTTATTACTTTAATAAATGTGTGTGAAAATTAATCAAGTTCTGTTTAAAGTTGGTCACCGTCAATCTGCTACTCTAAGTGTGCAAGTGGCATTTCTATCGTCTGACCTAACGGCAGAAGATAAACACGCCACGATAAGACCGCGAGACATATTGCTGACACTCGCCTACTTCGTTAGAGCGACAAGTCAAATAATCTGATGGTGTGTGTACCGAAGGTCTTACAGTACGCACACCACAGAAATCGAAAACAGATTCTCTTCATCTCAGACAGATGCCATGATCGCTACGAAATTGCTCTTTCGTTGACAGGTGTTACCTTTTGGTTACACAAGGGGTAATCGTAACAGTTTCTTTCTTCGAGCACCGCGAAGTGGCCGCGCGGTTTGAGGCGCTCTGTCACGGACTGCGCGGCTCCTCCCGCCGGAGGTTCAAGTCCTCCCTCGGGCATGGCTGTGTGTGTGTGTGAGTGTGTGTGTGTGTGTGTGAGTGTGTGTGTTGTTCTTAGCATAAGTTATAGTTAGTTTAAAGTAGTGTGTAAGTCTAGGGACCGATGACCTCAGCAGTTTGGTCCCTTAGCAATTCACACACATTTGAACATTTGAACTTTCCTTTCTTCGATTTCTAGGAAAATACTCATTGTGATCTCCGTATGTGATGATGAAATATGCTCATTTTACAGTTGTCTATCGATCCCGTCAGTTTTGAGTCGATTGTACGCCGCGAAATTTAGGGCTGGTTTTCTCAAAACTGGAGGGGGGGTAGGGGGAGCGGGCAGAGTGGAGAACGGGGGAGGGGAGGTTTGAGCCAAAATACCTTCGGGGCTTTCATTTTACGTTGTACACGCAGGACATGCCAAGTACGATCCGAATCGTTTGGCCGCGTCTGAGGCCTTCTCCTTATTAGGCCAGAGATCAGTTAACTAATGATCTGTACTCTTTTAGATCTTGTTGTTTATATCATCGCTACGTGTACCGCTTGTTGACAGGGAGGCTTGCAAAACGCGGGCTCTGAAGCTTGGCGCTCAGCGCTGCTGAGACGGCATCTTTCCCCCTGTACTTCCTGCGTGTCTCGAGAAGCAGCTCGACCGTAGCCTCGAAGACGGCCTCCTTGTGCGGCAGCGCCTCTGAGGCGCCTCGGCCGCCTCGCACGCCGCAAGTTCGGCGTAATTAGGTTTTCCCGCCGCCGTCGACTGAACTTTACACAGTATCGATTGCCGGCAACGTCTTTAAGCAGGCGTTCTTTCGGGCGCCCGCGCTCCCTTTGGGCCCGGACGACGTCTTGCTAACTTGCTAGTTACCGGGCGTCCAATTAGGCGGCGCCGGCGGCGGGGCGGGCACAAGTCGGCCGCGACGGAACGAGCCGAAGTGGCGCGACGGCGCACGAGCGCCGCCTCGGTCGGGGCTTCCCCCCGCTGGCGGCGTAATAGTTTAACTACACGACGCGCGGGCCGCCGCCTGCGCCACGCCAATTACGCTCACGGCTACGCGAGCGCGTTGTCGGTTCGTGCAGCCTTGTCGTCACTTCCTTTCTACACGGCGCCTGCCAGTCTAAAAGCGGCGGCTCCCTTTTTGTAGACCGCGCGTGGGAGTAATGTCGCCTACACAGCTTGTCAGAGGTTGTTGGAAAACAGCCGAGAGCCTTGGTAAAATAACCCGTTTGGGAACCGAATGGATACTCCGACGATGCACGGACCCACTTAAAAGAAAGGTTAAAAAGACTTATTAACTGATCTGCCATCTAACTTACAAGGGAACCTCCCCATCGCACCCCCTTCAGATTTAGTTATAAGTTGGCGCAGTGGATAGGCCTTGCAAAACTGAACACAGATCAATCGAGAAAACAGGAAGAAGTTGTGTGGAACTATGGAAAAACAAGCAAAATATACAAACTGAGTAGTCAATGCGCAAGATAGGCAACATCAAGGATAGTTTGAGCTGAGGAGCGCCGTGGTCCCGTGGTTAGCGTGAGCAGCAGATGAACGAGAGATCCTTGATTCAAGTCTTTCCTCGAATGAAAAGTTTAATTTTTCATTTTCAGACAATTATTATCTGTCCGTCCGTCCGTCCGATGCGAGGTATCTGCGCCGTAGTATGGGGACGCTACTCCTAAACAAACATCCAAACACACGACGTCAGTCGACTACAACGCACGGAAGAGAGAGTATTCCTGCTAACGAGGTTTCCTGGCTGGCAGTTGACTGTTCGCTACTTTGGACGAGAGTGCATTAAATACGTGTGATGTATTGCGAGGGCAATATGAATCCAGCAAATATAGCTCGCGACTTCAATAACAAGGTCAATGAATATTTTCCTGTGGAGGAATCGGTTGACCTATGACCTTGCGATCAAATGTTTTCGGTTCCAATTGGAGAGGCACGTCCTTTCGTGTACTAACCGCACGGTTTTGCGGGCGTAAAACACAGACACTAAACTTATTACAGTGAACAGAGACGTCAATGAACGAACGATAATAACTTTGCAAAAATAAAGAAAGTAAACTTCTCATCCGAGGGCAGACTTGAACCAAAGACCTCTCGGTCCGCAGCTGCTCACGCTAACCACGGGACCACCGAACTCCCGAGCTCACGCTGTCTTTGATGTTACCTATCTTACGCATGGACTACTCAGATTGTATATTTTGCTTATTTTTTCATAGTTCCACACAACTTCCTGTTTTCTCGATTGATCTGTGTTCAATTTTTCAAGGCCTATCCACTGTGCCAACATATAACTAAATCTGAGGGAGGTGCGATGGGGAGGTTCCCTTATTAGGAGACGGTGAAAAAATTGGTTGATGTTCTTAGAGTTTCTGTAGCACCTGACCTTTTGCATAGGTTATTACATAAAAGTTCTTAATATCTTTTCATGGTGTGTGGCTCTCTTTTCATTTCTCAGTGAATAGCCAATCAAACTTCCCTTTTACATTATTATAGCTGCTGTTTAGGTACAATCTGTTTCGGTTTACAAATTGGCTGTGGGCTCAGTCTTACGTACAGTATTTTGTGCTTCTGTGTCAAAGTGCGGGTGAAAATGGAACTGAGTGGATCAGATATCTATTTCATATTTTACCTTTTAATTTTAAGCATTTTAGCCGATTTTGTGTGAAATTACTTTAGTAACGAACCACGGACTTTGCCGTTGCTGGGGAGGCTTGTGTGCCTTAGTGATGCAGGTAACGATAGCGTAGGTCCAACCACGACTTAGGGGTTTCTTTTGAGAGGCCAGACAAACGTGTGGTTCCTGAACTATAGTAGTTGCAGCGGGAACAGTCTGGATCGCTGACTGTGACATCAGCCAAAACAGCCTCGCTATGCTGGTACTGCAAACGGCTGCAAATCAAAGGGAAAACCACAGTCGTAATTTTTACCGTCGGCATGCAACTCTACTGCATAGTTAAATAATGATGGTATCCTCTTCGTTAAAATATTCCGGAGGTGAAATAGTCCTTCATTCCAATATCCAGGAGGGGACTGCTCATGAAGATGTCGTTATAGGGAAAAACAAAACTGTCGTTTTACGGGTCGGTATGTGGTACATCAGATCTCTTAATTGGACAGACAGGTTGGAAAATTTAAGATAGGAAATGGATAGGATAAAGTTAGATACAGTGGGGATTAGTGAAGTTCGGTGTCAGGCGGAATAGGAGTTCTGGTTGGGTGGATACAGAGTTATAAATACAAAATAAAACAACGCTAACGCAGGAGTAGGTTTAATAATGAATCAGAAAACAGGAAAGCGGATGAATTCCTATGAACAGCAATCCAAGTTTATATGCCAAGTAGCTCCGCAGATAGTGTGATTGAAGAAATGTACGACGAGGTAAAAGAAATTATTCACATACTTAAAGGAGACGAAAATTTAAGTCACGGGGGGACTGGAATTCTGTAGTAGGAAAAGGAAGAGAAGGAAAAGTAGTTGATGAATATGGACTGGGAGAAAGGCATGAAAAAGGAAGCCACCTGCTAGAATTTTGCACAGAGCGTAATTTAATCATAGCTAACACTTGGTATAAGAATCATGGAAGAAGTTTGTATACATCGGAGACACCTTGAGACACCGGAAGGTTTCAGACTGATTCAATTATGGTATGACAGAGATTTGAGAACCATATTTTAAATTGTAAGACATTTGCAGGGACAGATGTGGATTCTGCCCACAATTTTTTGGTTATGAATTGTAGCTTAAAACTGAAGAAACTGCAAAGAGGTACGAATTGCAGGAGATGAGACCTGGATAAATTGAAAGAACCTGAGATTGTTGAGAGTTTGAGAGACAGTATTACGGAACGATATCCAAGGACAGGAGAAAGGAATACAGGAGAAGACGAGTGGGTAACTTTGAGAGATGAAAGAGTGAAGGCAGCAGAGGATCAAAAGGGAAAAAGATGAGGGATAGTAAAAATCTTTGGCTAACACAAGAGATACTGAACTCAATTTTAAAGGAGAAAATATAAAAACGTAGTAAATGAAGCAGGCGAAAGGGAACACAAACGTCTAAAATATGAGACTGACAGGAACTGCAAAATGGCTAAGCAGGCACGGCTAGAGGACAAATAAAAAGATTTAGAACCATATAGCACTAGTTGAAAGATAGATACCGTCTACAGGAAAATTAAACAGATCTTTGGAGAAAGAAGAACCACCTGTATGAATCTACATCTACATGACTACTCTGCAATTCACATTTAAGTGCTTGGCAGAGGGTTCATCGAACCACAATCATACTATCTCTCTACTATTCCACTCCCGAACAGCAAGCGGGAAAAACGAACACCTAAACCTTTCTGTTCGAGCTCTGATTTCTCTTATTTTATTTTGATGATCATTACTACCTATGTAGGTTGGGCTCAACAAAATATTTTCGCATTCGGAAGAGAAAGTTGGTGACTGAAATTTCGTAAAAAGGTCTCGCCGCGACGAAAAACGTCTATGCTGTAATGACTTCCATCCCAACTCACGTATCATATCTGCCACACTCTCTCCCCTATAACGTGATAATACAAAACGAGCTGCCCTTTTTTGCACCCTTTCGATGTCCTCCGTCAATCCCACCTGGTAAGGATCCCACACCGCGCAGCAATATTCTAACAGAGGACAAACGAGTGTAGTGTAAGCTGTCTCTTTAGTGGACTTGTTGCATCATCTAAGTGTCCTGCCAATGAAACGCAATCTTTGGCTCGCCTTCCCGAGAATATTATGTATGTGGTCCTTCCAACTGAAGTTGTTCGTAATTTTAACACCCAGGTACTTGGTTGAATTGACAGCCTTGAGAATTGTACTATTTATCGAGTAATCGAATTCCAACGGATTTCTTTTGGAACTTATGTGGATCATCTCACACTTTTCGTTATTTAGCGTCAACTGCCACCTGACACACCATACAGCAATCTTTTCTAAATCGCTTTGCAACTGATACTGGTCTTCGGATGACCTTACTAGACGGTAAATTACAGCATCATCTGCGAACAGTCTAAGAGAACTGCTCAGATTGTCACCCAGGTCATTTATATAGATCAGGAACAGTAGAGGTCCCAGGACGCTTCCCTGGGGAACACCTCATATCACTTCAGTTTTACTCGATGATATGCCGTCTATTACTACGAACTGCGACCTTCCAGACAGGAAATCACGAATCCAGTCGCACAACTGAGACGATACCCCATAGCTCCGCAGCTTGATTAGAAGTCGCTTGTGAGGAACGGCGTCAAAAGCTTTCCGGAAATCTAGAAATGCGGAATCAACTTGAGATCCCCTGTCGATAGCGGCCATTACTTCGTGCGAATAAAGAGCTAGCTGCGTTGCATAAGAGCGATGTTTTCTGAAGCCATGCTGATTACGTGTCAATAGATCGTTCCCTTCGAGGTGATTCATAATGTTTGAATACAGTATATGCTCCAAAACCCTACTGCAAACCGACGTCAATGATATAGGTCTGTAGTTAAATGGATTACTCCTACTACCCTTCTTGAGCACTGGTGCGACTTGCGCAATTTTCCAATCTGTAGGTACAGATCTATCGGTGAGCGAGCGGTTGTATATGAGTGCTAAGTAGGGAGCTATAGTATCAGCGTAATCTGAAAGGAACCTAATCGGTATACAATCTGGACCTGAAGACTTGCCCGTATCAAGCGATTTGAGTTGCTTCGCAACCCCTAAGGTATCTACTTCTAAGAAACTCATGCTAGCAGATGCTCGTGTTTCAAATTCTGGAATATTCCATTCGTCTTCCCTGGTGAAGGAATTTCGGAAAACTGCGTTCAATAACTCCGCTTTAGCGGCACAGTCGTCGATAACAGTACCATCGGCACTGCGCAGCGAAGGTATTGGCTGCGTCTTGCCGCTTGTGTACTTTACATACGACCAGAACTTCTTCTGATTTTCTACCAAATTTCGAGACAATGTTTCGTTGTGGAACCTATTAAAGGCATCTCGCATCGAAGTACGTGCCAAATTTCGCGCGTCTGTAAATTTTAGCCCATCTTCGGGATTTCGCGTTCTTCTGAACTTCGCATGCTTTTTCCGTTGCCTCTGCAACAGCGTTCGGACCTTTTTTGTGTACCACGGTGGATCCGTTCCATCTCTTACCAATTTATGAGGTATGAATATCTCAATTGCTGTTGCTACTATATCTTTGAATTTGAGCCACATATCGTCTACATTCGCATAGTCAGTTCGGAAGGAATGGAAATTGTCTTTTAGGATGGCTTCTAGTGACACTTTATCCGCTTTTTTAAATAAAATTATTTTGCGTTTGTTTCTGATGGATTTGGAAGAAATGGTATTGAGCCTGGCTACAACGACCTTGTGATCACTAATCCCTGTATCAGTCATGATGCTCTCTATCAGCTCTGGATTGTTTGTGGCTAAGAGGTCAAGTGTGTTTTCGCAACCATTTACAATTCGCGTGGGTTCGTGGACTAACTGCTCGAAATAATTTTCGGAGAAAGACGTTTTCTGCGCACCACCGGTTTTGAACAAGTATTTTTGCCAACATACCGTGGGTAGGTTGAAGTCCCCACCAACTATAACCGTATGAATGGGGTATTTATTTGTTACGAGACTCAAACTTTCTCTGAACTGTTCCGCAACTGTATCATCGGAGTCTGGGGGTCGGTAGAAGGAGCCAATTATTAACTTAATTCGGCTGTTAAGTATGACCACCACCCATACCAATTCGCACGGAGTATCTACTTCGACTTCACTACAAGATAAACCACTACTGACAGACACAAACACTCCACCACCAATTCTGCCTAATCTATCTTACCTGAATACCGTCTGAGACTTCGTAAAAATTTCTGCAGAACTTATTTCAGGCTTTAGCCAGCTTTCTGTACCTATAACGATATCAGCTTCTGTGCTTTCTATTAGCGCTTGAAGCTCAGGGACTTTTCCAGCGCAACTACAACAATTTACAACTATAATTCCGACTGTTCCTTGATCCAAACACGTCCTGTAATTGCCAAGCACCCTTTGACATTGCAGCCCCTCCCTCACTTTCCCGAGGCCTTCTAACCTAAAAAACCGCCCAGTCCACGCCACACAGCCTCCGCTACCCGTGTAGCCGCCAGCTGAGTGTAGTGAACTCCTGACTTATTCAGCGGAACCCGAAACCCCACCACCCTATGGCGCAAGTCAAGGAATCTGCAGCCAATACGGTCGCAAAACCGTCTGAGCCTCTGATTCAGACCCTCCACCCGGCTCTGCACCAAAGGTCCGCAGTCGGTTCTGTCAACGATGCTGCAGATGGTGAGCTCTGCCTTCATCTCGTAAGCAAGACCGGCAGCCTTCACCAAATCAGATAGCCGCTGGAATCCAGAGAGAATTGCCTCAGATCCAAAGCGACACACGTCATTAGTGCCGACATGGGCCACCACCTGCAGCTGGCTGCACCCTTCATGGCATCCGGAAGGACCCTTTCCACATCAGGAATGACTCCTCCCGGAATGCACACGGAGTGCACACTGGATTTCTTCCCCTCCTTAGCCGCCGTATCCCTAAGGGGCCCCATTACGCGCCTAACATTGGAGCTCCCAACTACCAGTAAGCCCACCCTCTGCGATTGCCCGGACCTTGAAGGCTGAGAATGATCCTCTGAAACAGGGCAGGGAGCTGCATCTGGCTCAACCAGAGACAGTGCCTGAAACCGGTTTGTCAGACGCACCGGGGAGGCTTTCTGATCAGCCTCCGAGGACGCCTTTCGCTGCCTGCCACGCCTTGGAACGACCTCCCAATCAACCACAGGCGAGGGCTCAGCCCCACTGCGGGCAGCAACCGGGGCAACCACAGCGGCAGACCGATCTGGGGACAGACGGGACGAGGTTGACATCCCCGTGATACCCAAATCCGGCTCCCCACAGTGGTGCCCATTGGCAACAGCCTCAAGCTGCGCGACCGAAGTCAGCGCCGATTGCAGCTGTGAGCGAAGGGATGCCAAGTCAGCCCTCATCCGAACACAGCAATCGCAATGTCAAGACCTTAGAGGGAAATCAGTCCCAGGAAAAGAAGGGAAAGCTGAAAGTTGGAGGAAGAAATATAAAGGATCTATACAAGGGAGATGTACTTGAGGGTAATATTATAGAAATGGAAGAGGACATAAATGAAGATGACGTGGAAGATGTGATACTACGTGCAGAATTTAACAGAGCACTGAAAGACCTAAATCGATACAAGGCCTGGGGAGTAGACAACATTCTGTTAGAACTACTAATAGCGTTGGGAGAGCAAGCCATGAAAAAACTCTTCCATCTCATGAACAAGATGTATGAGACAGGCGAAATACTCTGACTTCAGGAAGAATATAGCAGCTCCGATTCCAAGAAAGTAAGTGCTGACAGGTGTGAAGATTAGCGAATTATCAATTTAATAAGTAATGACTGCAAAATACTAAAACAATTCCTTTACAAAAGAATGGAAAAACTGGTAGAAGCCGACCTCGGGGAAGATCAGTTTGGATTCCGGAGAAATATAGGAACAATGGAAGAAATATTAACCCTACGATTTCATAAGAGATAGGTTAAGGAAAGGCAAGCCTACGTTTATTGCATCTGTAGACTTAAAGAAAGGTGTTTCCAGTGTTGACTGGAATAATCTCTTTGAAACACTAAACGTGACAGAGGTAAAATACAGGGAGCGATCGGCTATTTACAATTTGTACGGAAACCAGATGGCAGTTGTAAGAGTCGAGGGGCATGAAAAGAAAGCAGCAGTTGGTAACGCAGTGAGACAGGGTTGTAGCTTCTCCCCCACGTTATTCAATCTGTACACTGAGCAAACAGTAAAGGGAACAAAAGAAAAATTTGGAGTAGGAAATAAGTTCAGGGAGAAGAAATAAAATCCTTGAGGCTTGTCGATGATATTTAATTCTGCCAGAGACAGCAAAGGACTTGTAAGAGCAGTTAAGCGGAATGGACAGATCCTTAAAAGAGGATGTAAGATGAACATCATCAAAAGGAAAACGAGGATAATAAAATGTAGTCGAATTACATCAGGTGATGCCGAAGGAATTAGTTTACGAAAGGAGACGCTTAAATTAGATGAGTTTTGCTATTTGGCAACGAAATAGGTCCTGTTGGCAGAAGCAGAGTGGATGTAAAATGTAGACAGGCCGTGGCAAGAAAAGTGTTTGTAAGGAAGAGAAATTTGTTAACGTCGTGTTTTGATTTAAGTATCAGAAAGTCTTTTATGAAAGTATTTGTATGGAGCGTAGACATGTATGGTAATGAAACATGGGTGATAAACAGTTTTGACGAGCATAGAATAGAAGCGTTTGAGGTATGGTGCCATAGAAGAATGCTGAAGATTAGACGGGTAGATCACGTAACTAATGAGGAGGTACTCAACGTAATTATGCAGATGAGAAATTTGTGACAGAACTTGACTAAAAGAAGGAATCGGTTGGTAAGAAACATTATAGTATAGTACATCAAGGGATCACGTATTTAGTATTGGACAGAAGTATAGGGGATAAAAATCGAAGAGGGAGACCAGACTACAGTAAGCAGATTCAGAAGGATGTAGGTTGCTGCAGTTACTGGGAGATGAAGAGCCTTACAAAGGATAGAGCAGCATGGTGACCCACATCAAACCAGTCTTCTGAGTGAAAGCCACAACAATACAACGGCTCTTATGACCATAGTTTCGAGCACCCTGTGCATACAGGCTGTTAGTGGTGTAAGAGCAGATATTTCTATTGGTAATTGAGGACCGTGTACTGAACAGGATTATATACCTGCAAGTTTTACTTCGTTTTTGGATTAATAATTATAGTTATTACGAATAGTATTGTTTTAGGTTGGATAGTATCTCCACGTACGTGTGGCACAAGTAACTCATTAGTGCTTGTTTTCCGCTGAGCTGCAGGTCAGATATTGAAGTGTGGGCGTGTGGAGGCAAAATGGAAATTCTACACTGACAGGACATGTCCGAAAGAACAGAGACCACGAATTCATATAACTGTTTCGCCTAGATGGGAAATGGATCCGCCTTCTTCAGTGCGGATGCGCTAGTACGTCCGACTTCTTGCGGGAATCTCAGAGTAGCGACAATGGGGGAAATGGACAGGGGCTGTGGACAGGTGTCGCTGGGTGGGAATGTGGGTGTACCGGGAGGCGTGCTAAGATAATCCGTGCAGCTGCGCTAAGCACTATGCCCGAGTTAGTTCAAATGGCTCTGAGCACTTTGGGACTTAACATCTGAGGTCTTCAGTCCCTTAGAACTTAGAACTACTTAAAACTAACTAACCTAAGGACATAACACACATCCGTGCCCGAGGCAGGATTCGAACCTGCGACTGTAGCAGTCGTGCGGTTCCGGACTGAAGCGCCTAGAACCAACCGGTCACAGTGGCCGGTGCCCCAGGTGGCACAGTGGTTAACACACCTGCCTAGTAAGCACAAGATGCCAGGTTCTAATCTCACTTTTTCACTGGTCACTGCTGATCCTGTGTAATTTCCAGATTCAGGTGCTATCAGCAACCGCTTTTCTTTCCTTTCTCCTCCCTTCACCTTCAAGTTACATGCTGCTGCTGCTGTGGTCTTCAGTCCTGAAACTGGTTTGATGCAGCTCTCCATGCTACCCTATCCTGTGCAAGCTTCTTCGTCTCCCAGTACCTACTGTAAACTACATCTTTCTGAATCTGCTTAGTGTATTCGTCTCTTGGTCTCCCTCTACGATTTTTACCCTCTACGCTGCCCTCCAGTACTAAACTGGTGATCCCTTGATGCCTCAGAACATGTCCTACCAACCGATCCCTTCTTCTGGTCAAGTTGTGCCACAAACTCCTCCCCAATTCTATTCAATACCTCCTCATTAGTTATGTGATCTACCCATCTAATCTTCAGCATTTTTCTGTAGCACCACATTTCGAAAGCTTCTATTCTCTTCTTGTCTAAACTATTTATCGTCCATGTTTCACTTCCATACATGGCTACATTCCGTTCAAATACTTTCAGAAACGACTTCCTGATACTTAAATCTATACTCGATGTTAACAAATTTCTCTTCTTCTTACCATTCAATTTATGTATAAGTTATTAAAGGTGGCTGACAGATTTACACGCTGGCCTGAGGCCTTTCTGACCACTGACATGGCCGCAAAAACCGTGATCACAGCTTTTGTAGATAATTTGGGGTCCCTCAGACGACAACAAAAGACCACGGAAGGCAGTTTGAATCGTCACTGTTCCACGAGCTCCCGCGACTGCTCAACTAGCAACGGGACAGTGGACAAAGAAGATCAGGGATACATCGCAGCTCAACTGGTGTACATAGAGCGTCTGAGACTTCTGGCAGAAATCATCTCTGCAAATCCAAGGCTTTTGTCTAATCAGGAAGCCGCAGCAGAATTTGGACAGTTTCTCCAAAGAAGCATGATGCACAACGATCTACTTCTTTAAAAGCTCATGGTACTAAACCTGTCTTCGTACCCAAGACCTACAAATCTCGTACGCTTGCTTACCGGGCGATGCTGTACGACTACCTTTAAGATCTCCTCACACAAAACGTTGTAACGTCATCCAACGTGGAACAAATTCGTTCAGGATGGCGTAGAATGACAGGGAAGAAACGATTGAAGCCAGCTGCCTTGTAGGTCATTTGACTTTTTTGCTCGTCAAACCAAGTGTCACTGATATACAAGAATTTACCGAAATTTGAGCAAACCAACATTGGAGTCTTCAATCACATTTTTTATCCAGCCAGCGTACAATTATCTGAAAGTGACTCTCTTTACAGGTTAAGAATTGAAAAGATGAACAGTTTCTGTTCAAACCAGTAACACAAGCATCTGGTGGAATAAGACAATTGCGAAAAATCTTGTAAAATCACAAAGACAACTCATTATCTCCTACAGCCATCCTTCCCTTGACCCCCCCCCCCCCCCCCCCGAAGCCTCCACCCCCGTCTCCCTGCCCCGATTCTTTCAGGAGGGACGTTTGCAAACGTGTCCAAAAAGTTAATTTTTCGGTATTGTTTTCATTCAGCAGCAATATTTTCTGACTAATAGTTCCCAAAGTTCCATTTCAGAAATCACATAGGAACTGGTGGAGAAAAAAGAATCTACGTTTCTCGATGTTTTCCGGGCACGCTTCCTTTCGCAACTGTCTGTCGAATAATAATTTCTACACCGACTAGAAATGCATTCCAGAATGTGTAATGATTGCTGTTAGGTCCACGTAAGTGTTACAGCGTTTGGGCTTCGGTGTCGGTGCCTTCACTCTAACAATTCTTCAAAAAAAAAAATTGACCGTCGTCGTGTGTCTCGAGCTGTCGTGTCTACTCAGGACCTAGCAAAGGAAACAAGAAAACGGAAAAGAAAGTACAAGACAAGTCTTGAGGACGAAGAACATCCTGAACACTATGCTAGTGCATTCTGAGAATGTATAACTGAAGAAAATATAAGTGTAATCTTTAAAAAAAATTTCCGGAAAATACATGTGCTGACACTACGCACATATTTCTCAGGACATCTGTGATACGTCGTATAGTGCCTTGAAATTTGGCTCACACGTTTCTTAGAGTGCAGCAGACAAACACACAGAGCCCAGTGTTGTGTTTGAGATGAGATATAAAGGTGCCGAAATTTCTATAACGATTCCTGCCAAATGGCTATACAAAGTTTTTTTTTCTGAAGGTTTTCGAAATTGATGATGTACGACGGGCTTTCGGTACGTAATATAATACCTTTTTTCTGAAAGCAGATTTTTTTCAGGATTCGCATGCATCATATTATTCCTCACTCTTTTGGCTACAAAACCATACTTTTCAAACATAATCTCCGTTCAATGCGACAGCCTTACGTCACATTACTGGGGGGGGGGGGGGGGGTTGCAGGCTAGCCTAGCGTGGTACCACTCTACTAAACGGCTTGTTACTTCAATACATCAATAGCCCCATCATCCACGTACTGCTGCCCGCGGAATGCAGCCTTCAGCCGGTCGAAGTGGCCGAGCGGTTTTAGGCGCTGCAGTCTGGAACCGCGAGACCGCTACGGTCGCAGGTTCGACTCCTGTCTGGGGCATGAATGTGTGTGATGTCCTTAGGTTAGTTAGGTTTAACTAGTTCTAAGTTCTAGGGGACTAATGACCTCAGAAGTTGTGCCCATAGTGCTCAGAGCCATCTGAACCATTTTTTTGCAGCCTTAATTGGGCCAAACCGACGGAAATCGGAAGGTAAGTAACCCAACGGGTACACACCTCCTAGTACTTCAACCGGTGGACGAGGGTGTCAGTACTACCATCAGAGATACCCAGTCGAGAAGAGAAATGATTGACTGTGATCCACCGATCACCTGGAATGAGAGTGTCCGCACGTTCCAACATTACAGGAGTCACAGCTGAGCGCGGCTGACCGGTACGCGGGACATCGGACAGATTTGGGCGACCTCGTTGTAATGATTACAAACGCTATGCCTAGTGACTCACCGTACTGTTGTTCAGTGCCATGTATCCGTAGACATTCTGCAAGCGCCTATGAATATCTGCGATGCTATGGTTTTCCGCCAGAAGCAACTCAGTGACACCTCTCTGCTTGGAACACATCTCCGTTACAGGCGCCATCTTGAAGACTAAATGTAGCGTCGCCATCTATCGAAACTTAATGAAACTAAAGGGGCCGAAGCGGGAATATTCCATGATGTGCTACAACAAATTCTGTATTTTTCAACGAAAATTGGACGAGAAGAAAATTACGTATTGAACGCCCCACGTATAATTGTTTATATGGATGTAGACATGGCACAATTCAAATTTGCCAGTAGTTAGTGTAATAGCTTATCAAGAAAAGAAATAATAATAATTACAGATGTAAGAAAATTTATATTTTTACAGTGATATCTAAATTCGAAGAACAATTTTGTGAACTGAGTTTCAAGTTGCATTATACTATTGCTAACCATCACATTAAATTTTATGAAGTTGATCTTTAATATCTTTGGCGCACTGTTTGGTAGCACAAGTGTATGCGTTTCATGCACGTTCACCATCAAACAAGCGAACTCCTATGCATACAATAACCACAAATGAGTTGACGTGTTAAATATTTGACGTTAAGGATGGAAAACGTTGCGCGTATATATGGGAGAAAAAAAGTATAGAAAAGATTTGGTCTTATGTGTCAGGTTTATTGAAAGTCGCTATTTATCAGATAGCGGAAGAGTGGTTCTGGATAATTAGCGCTCTGTTGTAAGAAAAGCTTGTTTTTCACGTATCTGAATGTTTATGACATCATACCTATTGGATTATACAGGGTGTTACAAAAGGTACGGCCAAACTTTCAGGAAACATTCCTCACACACTAAGAAAGAAAATATGTTATGTAGACATGTGTCCGGAAACGCTTACTTTCCATGCTAGAGCTCGTTATATTACTTCTCTTCAAATCACATTAATCATTTAATGGAAACACACAGCAACAGAAAGTACCAGCGTGACTTCAAAACTTTGTCAGGAAATGTTCAAAATGTCCTCCGTTAGCGAGGATACATGCATCCACCCTCCGTCACATGAAATCCCTGACGCGCCGATGCAGCCCTGGAGAATGGCGTATTGTATCACAGCCGTCCACAATACGAGCACGAAGAGTCTCTACATTTGGTATCGGGGTTGCGTAGATAAGAGCTTTGAAATGCCCCCATAAATGAAAGTCAAGAGGGTTGAGGTCAGGAGATCGTGGAGGCCATGGAATTGGTCCGTCTCTATCAATCCATCGGTCACCGAATCTGTTGTTGAGAAGCGTACGAACACTTCAACTGAAATGTGCAGGAGCTCCATCGTGCATGAACCACATGTTGTGTCGTACTTTAAATGCACATGTTCTAGCAGCACAGGTAGAGTATCCCGTATGAAATCATAATAACGTGCTCCATTGAGCGTAGGTGGAAGAACATGGGGCCCAATCAAGACATCACCAACAATGCCTGCCCAAACGTTCACAGAAATCTGTGTTGATGACGTGATTGCACAATTGCGTGCGGATTCCCGACAGCCCACACATGTTTATTGTGAAAATTTACAATTTTATCACGTTGGAATGAAACTAAAATGAGCTCTAACATGGAAATTAAACGTTTTCGCACACATGTCCACATAACATATTTTCTTTCTTTGTGTGTGAGGAACGTTTCCTGAAAGTTTGGCCGTACCTTTTTGTAACACCCTGTATGTCGTACAATTATATAATTTTGTAGGTACATACAGGAGTGTATAGATATTGTCTGCATATTGTGTTGCGAACAGAGTTAGTGGTAGGGAAGTAAATTAAAATGTGATGTCTAATGTTGAAGTTTTACTGAATGAACAGTGAAAATGCAGTAAGCGATAAACTCGTTTCTTTACATTATACTACATGGAGTGTCCGCGAGAAGAAGTTGTTGAAAATGGTTCAAATGGTTCTGCGCACTATGGGACTTAACATCTATGGTCATCAGTCCCCTATAACTTAGAACTACTTAAACCTAACTAACCTAAGGAGAGCACACAACACCCAGCCATCACGAGGCAGAGAAAATCCCTGACCCCGCCGGGAATCGAACCCGGGAAGCGAGAACGCTACCGCACGACCACGAGATGCGGGCAGAAGAAGTTGTGAAAATGTTTGAAATAGTGTATAAAGTTTGCTGGAAGCTACTACGTGCTCTCGTTCACAAATAAAGGCTGTAGATAGTCTGTGGAATTTGCGCGCTGCGAGTTACTCTACCTGAAGACACATCCACTGTCTCTAACTTTAATACTTCACTCTGCGTTCTACTTTTAACTTAAGATTGCGCCTGTTAATGAATGGTATATGATAGCATATTAACTTTTTAAATTCGGCCAATAAATGTATGAAACATTGCAAATCAAATTTTTGTTGCCTCTGGAAGCCAATTTGCAGTTGACTGGGTAAAGGGGTTACCATTTTGTGCTACAGATTGTGTGACAAATGTTGCAGTTATACTGTATCTAGTTCTCTAATTTACATCTCACGCCAGCTCATCATAGCACAAAGTAAACGTATTTCAAGAAGGAATTTCACACTTTTATTAGGCTTCTGCATCCCAATCAGTGAAAATGGAACACTTACATCATTACTTTGTTGTCCGTCTGTCTATCTGCCCGTTTTTCGATTTCCCTTTTCCTCAGGGACGTGTAGACATAGAAAGTTGAAATTTATGTCACATACTAGGGTCTATAGTTCAAAAATGGTTCAAATGGCTCTGAGCACTTCTGAGGTCATCAGTCGCCTAGAACATAGAAGTAATTAAACCTAACTAACCGAAGGACATCAGACATCCATGCCCGAGGCAGGATTCGAACCTGCGACCGTTGCGGTCGCTCGGCTCCAGACTGTAGCGCCTAGAACCGCACGGCCACTCCGGCCAGCGTCTATAGTTTGTCCACGATATAATACACGTTAGCTTACAAGTCAATGCAGTCAAAAGATGGACCATTTACGTCACGTATTTTGGTACTCGCACACTCTCTCATCAAAACCTGTGCGGTACCTCCTGTTCATCTGAAATCATGAAATTTTAGAAAGAAGGATGGTTCCTCAGTTCAGGTAAGTGGAAAATTCCGAAACAGTTAATTTGTCATTACATTACGCGAAAACATTTTTGCCATTTGCTATCGGACTGTCGGTTGCCCCCCCCCCCCCCCCCCCCGGCTGTTAAAACCTCTTTTTCTTAGAAACGGTCGGACAAGTTGAAATTGTTATATACTGAGGTCCATGGTTCTTTGGTGGTGCAAAAACGTCAAGCTTCTAAGTCAATACAATTAAAATATCAGCAATTTATGCTACATATTTTGATACTTGGATAGTTGTTTCACCGCGGAAGATCGTATATTGTTCGACCTTTCAATCGCCGTGCGAACTTTGAAATGGCAGTTATTGATATAGCCGATCGCAGAATTGAAAAGCACATGCAATTGCTTAGTATTGGAAAGGCGTCAGGACTAGATGGGATACCTATAAGATTCTGTGAAGATTAGGGGGAAAATCTTGTTCCCCTTCTAGTAGTAATTTATCGTAGATCGCTTGAGCAACGAAAGGTAACTAACGATTGGAAAAAAGCGCAGGTCATTCCCTTTTTTAAGAAAGCTCGTAAGATAGATCCACACAACCTATATCGTTGACATCAATCTGTTGTAGGATTAGGGAACATGTTTTATGCTCAAGAATTATGACTTTTTGGAAAATGAACATCTCCTCTATAAAAATCAACATGGATTCCGCAAACAGAGATCCTGCGAAACTCAGCTCACTCTGTTCCTCCATGAGATCCACAGAGCAGTGGACAACGGTTGATGCCATGGTCCTTGATTTCAGTAATACATTTTACATTGTCCCGTATTGCTTTTAATGAAAAAAAACGATCTTACGCGGAGTATCGGAGCAGACCTGCGATTGAATCCAAGACTTTCTTGCAAATATAACTCAACACGTCGCTCTTAGCGAAACAAAATCGACAGATGTCAAGGTAATATCCGGAGTACCATAAGGAAATATGATAGGACCGTTGCTGTTTACAATATGTATAAATGATCTAGTAGAAAGCGTCGGGTGCTCTTTAAGGCTATTCGTAGATGATGCAGTTGTCTATACCAAAGTACCAACGCCAGAAGATAGCAGGAATTTGCAGAACGACCTGCAGAGAATTGACGATTGGTAAAGACTATGACAGTTGACCCTGAAAGTAAATAAATGTAACATATTGCGTATATATAGGAAAAGAAATCCACTACTGTACAGCTACACTGCTGATTACAAACAATTGGAGACAGAGTAACCTTAAGTGGAATGACCATATAAAACAGATAATGGGAAACGCAACACCAGACTCAGAGTCATAGAAAGACTCTTAAGAAAATGTATCTCATACACGAAAGAAGTGGCTTATAAGGCACTTGTTCGCACGATTCTTGAGTACTGTTCATTGATCTGGGATCCTCACCGGGTAGGACTGATAGAGGAGATAGAGAAAATCCTACAAAGAGCTGCGTTTTTAGACACGCGGTCGTTTAGCCGGCAGGAGAGCATTATGGAGATGCTAAACAAACTCCACTGACAGACGTTACAAGAGAGGCGTTCTGCATCACGGAGAGATCTAGTATTGAAATTTCGGGACAGCACTTTTCAGGAGGAGTCGGGCAACGTATTACTTACCGTCAATCATTTTTCCCAAACACTATTCTCGAATGGAACAGGGTTGGAGGGAACTGGTAGTGGTACCGAAAGTACCCTCCACTACACGCCATTAGGTGGGTTTCTGAGTAGGATGTAGATATAGAATCAAAGAATTTGGCAAGAAGCTAGGTTTCACAATACAAGTAAAGGGAAAAAAAGCTACTCACACCTGGCCAGTTTTTTTATAGAAATCCTTGCTTAACGTAATAATTTGAAGGATGTTTTGATAATGGTTAAGCTTTGGATCAACATTCATACAACATTTGTAAGGAGTGTGTCAGCACTCTCAATTACATTGATAAAAATTACATTGAGTATCGCCGGCCGTAGTGGCCGTGCGGTTCTAGGCGCTACAGTCTGGAACCGAGCGACCACTACGGTCCCAGGTTCGAATCTTGCCTCGGGCATGGATGTGTGTGATGTCCTTAGGGTAATTAGGTTTAATTAGTTTCAAGTTCTAGGCGACTGATGACCTCAGAAGTTAAGTTGCATAGTGCTCAGAGCCATTTGAACCATTTGGACATTGAGTATCGAAAACAATATGGCGAACTTAAGGCTACTCTTCGCATTGTACAATACTCTGCGATTCTCTATGGAAATAAATAAGCACTGAGGTATCGATAGTAACAATCTGAGGGTGAAACATGGGAGCGCGATTCTAAGCATTGTTGAGATGGTCAGAAGAGATTAAGATGCCTCAACTACGCATGCAGACGGAATTCAAGGTAAAATGGTTCAAATGGTTCTGAGCACTATGGGACTTAACATCTGTGGTCATCAGTCCCCTAGAACTTAGAACTACGTAAACCTAACTAACCTAAGGACATCACACACATCTATGGCCGAGGCAGGATTCGAACCTGCGACCGTAGCAGTCGCGCGGTTCCGGACTGAACGCCTAGAACCGCTAGACCACCGCGGCCGGCCAATTCAAGGTAAAATTCGCAAGCATAGCGTATGGCGCAATTGCAGGGTTTGCGTTTGTTAGTCAGAGTTTGCAATAATCCCATGGTTTGGTTGTCAGTTATAGAAACCTTCTTACCCTCCAAATAATAATAATTATTCTCCACATCTAATTCATAAATATGCTGTCGCTGTTAAATGTTAATGTAGCTTTTCAGTTGAAATTGTTTGTTAATCTGGCACTCAACCATTATTGATACTTATAAAGTCACTGTCAGGCATGTCGCCCTTATTAATACTTGTCAAACTATTATTGGTCATGCTGATTTCTGAAGTTTTTAAATAGACTTAATTTATGAAATCCCTTCTTACAAGTTATTTAGTAGTTAACAGCACCCAAGCAAATGACTTTTTATTTCATACATTCTTAGCAACAATAAGCTTTTTGCCGTTGCTGCTGCATGCTGCTGCGAATTGCTGTAAACCACTTGGAAAAAGGCAGTCATCTAAAGAGGAGAGTGTAAAGCATAGGACCAAAACCGAGACACTGACACACCACAACGTGTCATGTACTCTAATCCAGTAAATTCCGTTGCACAAGTCAGATTCTGTTAACACTTGTAAATTACTATTCAAGTACGCAGTCAGATAGCTTTGGAATTTATTGTTACAGGTTCATTTGGTCCTGTAGTTTTTCATATTCAAATACGCAGTCTGATAGATTATCCAAATGTTAGTTTTAAGTATTTCGTGTAAAGATTTGTTGGGGGGTTAAATGACAGTGTAACTGACACTCATACAACACGCACATAGTGTTATGCAAATCAGATTCCGATTACTGATAGCTGAGGTTGTTCATCGAGTCCATTTTCTCGGACGAACATCGGCTTTATTTGTTGAAGGTACGCTACACATTGGAGTTCACTGTATTTCATAACAGAAAAAATCTTTTACGAAAAAAAAAGATAGCTCCATCAATAAGAGCAGTACCCACTACAAGCAAAATTCTGGTTTCTATTCCCCGTTCGAAGCAGTTTTAATCTAATAGACATTCCAAAACAGCGCCCGCGGCGCTGGAGTGTGAAACATTTATTCTAAGACCGTTTTGTTTATATAATTGCATTATGCAGTTCAGTTGTAATTGTTAGCGATTCTGTGCTCCCGACTGGATTTTTTCATTACTACCTTGACATATTTTAGTTTCGCCACAATGTTACACATTGACTTACGCATCACCAAACGTGCAGTTTAACGTTACGTTTATAGTCCCAGCGAATATGATTTCGGTCACGAAATTTTGTTCCGTTCTGGCTTAATCTTTGGAAACGGTACAGGGTTATTTTCGAAAGTACCACGAAACTTTCAACCAGCAATTTATGCACTCCTGTTACGCAAATGTGGAAAACGCGTGACATCGTCAACAGCTTTAAAGGTTGGAAATGCTCTTGATAACAGTAATGCGAAACTAATTGCCGCGAACATGCTGGCAGTTTTATAATCCGGCGCCGCGCTGCCTCTAATACATTATTGATTGTATGGCGTAGCGCGGCAGTTACGAAGAGTAATTTTCAGCGGGCCATCATCGGCCCCACATTCTGCCAATTTGATGAAGCGCTGCCGGGCTAATGATGCGATCGCATAGTGCTGCGCTGCGTTTACAAAGTTTAGTTTCGACCGAGCGATCGGCAGCTCTCGCATGACGTCGGGAGCGCGCTTGAATGGTTACTCTGCTTTGCGCTCGTCGTCAGGGCTGCACGAAATGAGATGTCTCGTCTACCAGGTGTACCGGTATGAAATGAGCGTTAAGATAAAAATGCGTCGATAGGGAACATTTGTTGTGAACGAGCCTTACTTTTTTTTGTTTGGTTGGTATGACGTCTGTCAAAGATATTTAGTATACATCAAGTCATGGAATAAACATCATATGTTTTCATCGTGTTAACAATGTCGAATTTTGGAGCAGGAAGTGATGATTTGCGGAAAGCATTAATTTTTTGTTTTCATTTGAAAAAAAAGTGCTGCAGTCGCATCGAATGCTTTTTGAGGCATAGGTGATCATGCTCTATCAGAAGCAACATATAAAAGATGGTTTCAACGGTTCAGAAATAATGATTTTGATGTAAGAAATGAAGGACGGGGAAGACCACCAAAAAAGTTCGAAGGCACCGAATTGCAAGCAATATTGGATGAAGATAATACTTTGAGTCAGAAGCAAATGGCAGCAATGCTAAATGTTGTACAACAAACAATTTCTGACCGTTTGAAAGCTATGGGAAAGATCCAAAAGTGTGAAAAATGGGTGCCATATGAATTGAATGAAAGACGGATGGAAAACCGAAAAACCATTTGTCAAATTTTGCTTCAAAGACATGAAAGAAAATCAATTTTATATCGAATTGTCGCTGGCGATGAAAAATGGACTTACTTTAAGAATCCTAAACGGGAAAAATCATGGGTTAATCCCGGGACAACCATCAACATCGACTGCAAAACCAGATCGATTCGGCAAGAAGACAATGCTCTGTGTTTGGTGGGATCAGAAAGGTGTGGTGTATCATGAGCTTCTAAAACCCGGTGAAACTGTGAATACTAATCGCTACAGACAATAAATTATCAATTTGAACTATGCATTGATAGAAAAAAGACCGGAATGGGTTAGACAACATGGCAAAATAATTTTTTTACACGACAAAGCACCTGCACACACAGCAAAACTGGTTCAGGATACAATCAAAACACTTGGCTGGGAGCTGCTATCCCACCCGCCGTATTCACCAGACTTGGCCCCTTCCGACTACCATTTGTTTTCATCAATGGGACACGCATTGGCTGAGGAACACTTCGATTCCTACGAAGAAGTCGAAAATTGGGTGTCTGATTAGTTTGGTTCAAAAGACGGACATTTGTATTGGTGTGGTGTCCACAAATAGCCAGAAAGGTGGTCAAAATGTATAGAAAGCAATGATCAGTACTTTGAGTAGAATGTTTTTTCTTTTCAATTCAAAATTAGTGTTTCATTTTCACAAAATGACGCTCATTTCATACCGGTACACCTGGTATATTACAAATAAGCGAGTATTTAATAGACGAAAAATCTGAAGTTTCATGTCACTGAAAACCATATCTTCTCATTCGCTTGACATCTGGAATGGTATGAAACCGGTAATACAGGAATGTGATAATTGTATCCGAAGTGTAGGTGATGAAGTCTTCTCGGGCTATCAACCGAGTAAAGGCGTAGTTCTGAGGCAACGTTTCAAGTTTCCAATATGTCATCTTCAGGTGAATGGTCGGGTTCGCGTTCTGACCGCACGCCTCCGGAAGGGGTTGTCACGGCCCGTAGAGGGTGGGGGGGGGGGGGTTGGGGGGGTGATTCGGGGGCCGGTGGTGGTGAGGCCTCCCTGCGTGCTGGAGGGTTCGGGCGACGCATTGTGGCGGGACCTGTCCATTCCGTTCGCTGCCTTCGCCGGTTTCGCATCGCAGCGTTCTTGTCGTATTTTTGTTATGGCTGCATCTCATGCGGAGCTCAGTTGGAAACTGCTGTCTCGGTTGACAAGGTTGTCATGGACTCGTATTTCAACGTCCCCTTTAAAGATCGAATCATAGAACACATTCACCCCACTTCACCCTACACAACGGCCTTGCTTGTTTGAAGCCAAACACACAGTTTTCCTTGAGACTGTGATCCGCGGCTGCAGATTTCTCCTTTTGCCTCGGCGAACGCTCCTTATGTTTTCCGAGTAGCGTTGAGATATACAGGGTGGTCCATTGATCGTGACCGGGCCAAATATCTCACGAAATAAACGTCAAACGAAAAACCTACACAGAACGAAACATGTCTATCTTGAAGCGGGAAACCAGACAGCGCTATGGTTGGCCCGCTAGATGGCGCTGCTATAGGTCAAACGGATATCAACTGCGTTTTTTTAAAATAGGAACTCCCATTTTTTATTGCATATTCGTGTAGTACGTAAAGAAATATGAATGTTTTAGTTGGACTACTTTTTTCGCTTTGTGATAGATGGCGCTGTAATAGTTATAAACGTATGGCTCACAATTTTTAGGCGAACAGTTGGTAACAGGTAGGTTTTTTAAATTAAGATACAGAATGTAGGTACGTTTGAACAATTTATTTCGGTTGTTCCAATGTGATACATGTGCTTAGTGAACTTATCATTTCTGAGAATGCATGTTGTTACAGAGTGATTACCTGTAAATACCACATTAATGCAATAAATGCTCAAAATGATGTCCGTCAACCTCAATGCATTTGGCAATACGTGTAACGACATTCCCCTCAACACCGAGTAGTTCGCCTTCCGTAATGTTCGCACGTGCACTGACAATGCGCTGACGAATGTTTTCAGGCGTTGTCGGTGGATCACGATAGCAAGTATCCTTCAACTTTCCCCACAGAAAGAAATCCGAGGACGTCAGATCCGGTGAACGTGAGGGCCATGGTATGGTGCTTCGACGACCTATCCAACGTCATGAAATATGCTACTCAATACCGCTGGAACCGCACGCGAGCTATGTGCCGGACGTCCGTCATGTAAGTACATCACCATTCTGTCATGCAGTGAAACATCTTGTGGTTACATTGGTAGAACATTACGTAGGAAATCAGCATACATTGCATCATTTAGATTGCCATCGATAAAATGGGAGCCAACTTTCCTTCCTCTCATAATGCCGCACCATACGTTAACCCGCCAAGGTCGCTGATGTTCCACTTGTCGAAGCCATTGTGGATTTTCCGTTGCCCAATAGTGCATATTATGCCGGTTTACGTTACCGCTGTTGGTGAATGACGCTTCGTCGCTAAATAGAACGCGTGCAAAAAATCTGACAACGTCCCGTAATTTCTCTTGTTCCCAGTGGGAGAACTGTACACGACGTTCAAAGCCGTCGCCATGCAATTCCTGGTGCATAGAAATATGGTACGGGTGCAATCGATGTTGATGGACATTCTCAACACCGACGTTTTTGAGATTCCCGATTCTCGCGCAATTTGTCTGCTACTGATGTGCGAATTAGCCGCGACAGAAACTAAAACACCTACTTGGACATCAGTATTAGTTGCAGGTCCTGGTTGACGTTTCACATGTGGATTAACACTTCCTGTTTCCTTAAGTAATGTAACTATCCGGGCAACGGTCCGGACACTTGGATGATGTCGTCTAGGATACCGAGCAGCATACATCGCACACGCCCCTTGGGCATTTTGATCACAACAGCCATACATCAACACGATATTGACCTTTTCCGCATTTGGTAAACGGTCCATTTTAACACGGGTAATGTATCACGAAGAAAATACCGTCCGCACTGGCGGAATGTTACGTGAGACCACGTATTTATACGTTTGTGCCTATTACAGCTAAAAAAGTGGTCCAACTAAAACATTCATATTGCTTTACGTACTACGCGAATATGTAATAAAAATGAGGGTTCCTATTTTTAAAAATACGCAGTTGATATCCGTTTGACCTATGGCAGCGCCATCTAGCGGGCCAATCATAGCCCCATCTGGTTTCCCCCGTCAAGCTAGACGAGTTTCGTTCTTTGTAGTTTTTTCGTTTGATGCTTATGTCGTGAGATATTTGGCCCGGTCTCTGTCAATGGAACCCCCTGTACACTGAAGAGCCAAAGAAACTGGTAAAACTGCCTAATGTCGTGTAGGGCCCCGTGAGCACGCAGAAGTGTCGCCTCACGACGTGGCATGGACTCGAGTAATGTCTGCAGTAGGCTGGAGGGAAGTGACAAAATAATTCCTGTAGGGCTGTCTATAAGTCCGTCAGAGTACGAGGGGGTGGAGATCTCTTCTGAAGAGCACGTTGCAAGGCATCCCCGATATGCTCAATAATGTTCACGTGTGGGGAGTTTGGTGGACAGCGGAAGTTTTTAAACTCAGAAGAGTGTTCGTGGAGCCACTCTAGCAATTCTGGACGTATGGGGTGTCACATTGTCGTGCTGAATCTGCCCCAGTCCGTTGGAGTGCACAATGGACATGAGTGAATGCAGGTGATCAGACAGGA
This sequence comes from Schistocerca gregaria, assembly GCF_023897955.1. Taxonomy (NCBI): domain Eukaryota; kingdom Metazoa; phylum Arthropoda; class Insecta; order Orthoptera; family Acrididae; genus Schistocerca; species Schistocerca gregaria. The sequence continues at coordinate 391,683,456 of NC_064927.1, read as the reverse complement.
TGCTTACATACGCGTCACCTGTCCGAGTAGTATCTAGACGTATCAGGTGTCACATATCACCCCAACTGCACATGCTCCACACCATTACAGAGCCTCCACCAGCTTGAACAGTCCCCTGCTGACATGTAGGGTCCATGGTTGTCTCCATACCCGTACACGTCCATCCGCTCGAAACAATTTGAAACTAGACTCGTTCGACCAGGCAACATGTTTCCAGTCATCAACAGTCCAATGTCGGTGTTGACGGACTCAGGCAAGGCATAAAGCTTCGTGTTGTGTAGTCGTCAAGGGTTCGCGAGTGGGTTTTCGGCTCCGAAAGCCCATATCGATAATGTTTCGTTGAACGGTTCGCACGCTGACACTTGTTGATGGCTCAGCATTGAAATCTGCAGCAATGTGCGGAAGGGTCACACTTCTGTCACACTCAGCGATTCTGTTCAGTCGTTGTCGGTCCCGTTCTTGCAGGATCTTTTTCCGGCCGCAGCGATGTCGGAGTTTGATGTTTTACAGGATTCCTGATATTCACGGTACACGCGTGAAATGGTCTTACGGGAACATCCTCATTTCATCGCTACCTTGGAGATGGTGTGTCTCATCGCTTGTGCTCCCACTATAGCACCACGTTCAAACTAACTTAATGTTTGATAACCTGCCATTGTACCAACAGTAACCGATCTAATGCGCCAGACACTTCTTGTCTTATATAGGCGTTGCCGACCACAGCGCCGTATTATGCCTGTATACATATTTCTGTATTCGAATACGCATGCCTCTACCAGTTTCTTTGGCGCTTCACTGTACATCGCTGCATCTGGCCGATGTACTGTTTACCATACTCGCAGCTGATGCTGTATACGCCAGGTGTCTATTCCTAGTTTATCCTTCACTGAGCCCAGTACATTCTTGATTTTCGCTGCTGCTCGAAAGATGATTTTAATGTTGCTCTTTTCTAATACCTTGGCAATCCTTGCTGTGGCAGCCCAGTATACGGGTGGAACGCCAAGCGCTTAGTGTCTTCTTCTTACGTCTTCTCTCTTACTCTTGCACGAGTGGAAAGTGCGTCTTATCTGCGTCTCAGAATAGCCGTTCTCGCGAAAGGTTTTTCTCAAGTGCTGCAGCTTGCATGTGGACTCTCCTCGTCGCATTATGTCTCGTGCTCTGCGCACCAAGGTGGTGAGCTAGGATTTGCGTTATGCTGGATGGTGGCAGCTACTGGTGTTAAGGTACGGGTCACTGTGTGTTTCCTTAGTGTGAACAGAACGACCTAACGTGCTGTCAGTCTTCTTCTTTATCATGATGGTGAGGAAAGGCAGGCATCCGTTTTCTTCCACCTCCATGGTAAGTTTAATATTGTCACATATGTCTTTGAGGGAGGGAACCCATTGCCACTCCGTCTATCTGTTGGTAGAATTTATCACCACATTGGAAGTATTTGCTGGTGAGTGCGTGGTGGAACTGTTCCACTGTGTCCTAGTGGAATTAGGTCCTTAGTACTGTCAATGAGTCCCCAAAAGGTACCCGTGTGAAGAGGAACGCGACATCAAACCTGACCAGGATGTCACTTTTGTACAGACATGTCCCTCGAAGTATTTTTACAAACTCCGTCTACTTTTTGACATGGTGAGAACAACGATCAGCAAGAGGCTTTAATAGCTGCGCCATGTATTTGGCTATTTCACAAGTCGGTGAATTTATTGTGTCCAATTTATTGGATGTAGTGGAACTCTCTTCATGTTTATCTTTGGAAGTTTGTACAGGTGTGGTGGTATTGGTGCTCTGGGGTACAGCCTTCTACCCACGTCATTGTCCATTCCTGAGTTGTTTACTAGTGAGATTGTCTTCCTCGTCACCGCTGATGTGGGATCGTTGCTCATTTGTTTGTCAGGTGGATCTTGTAAAATGATCAATCTTCTGGCAGTAGTAAACTGATCGTAGCAGTAGTGTCGCATTGTCTTTGTCTGCCACTAGGATGACCGTATCTTCGTCACGTTGTAATATTTATGGCTTTGCTGCCATAATATTCGGCTACAAGAAGTCATTTTTAGAGAAGTTGAGAAGGCTGTTCTGGAAAGATGAGGTACCGATGACGGATGGATCGTTAGGTACTGGTATCGTGAGAAAGACGGCACACATTGTGATCCATCACAAACTGTGATCCATCCCCGCGATTGGCTGTAGCATTCTGAAGTTGCCCGCTGAAATGACAATCTTCTATTATTAATATTATACAAAGATAGATACGAAGCCCACACCTACTACAGTAGTAAAAGTTTATATGCCAACTAGCTCTGCAGATGACGAAGAAATTGAAGAAATGTATGATGAAATAAAAGAAATTATCCAGATAGTGAAGGGAGATGAAAATTTAATAGTCATGGCTGACTGGAATTCGAGTGTAGGAAAAGGGAGAGAAGGAAACGTAGGAGGTGGATATGGATTGGGGCTAAGAAATGAAAGAGGAAGCCGCCTGGTAGAATTTTGCACAGAGCAAAACTTAATCATAGCTAACACTTGGTTTAAGAATCATGAAAGAAGGTTGAATACATGGAAGAACCCTGGAGATATTAAAAGGTATCAGATAGTTTATATAATGGTAAGACAGAGATTTAGGAACCAGGTTTTAAATTGTAAGACATTTCCAGGGGCAGATGTGGACTCTGACCACAATCTGTTGGTTATGACCTGTAGATTAAAACTGAAGAAACTGAAAAAAGGTGGGAATTTAAGGACATGGGACCTGGATAAACTGACTAAACCAGAGGTTGTACAGAGTTTCAGGGAGAGCATAAGGGAACAATTGACAGGACTAGGGGAAAGAAATACAGTAGAAGAAGAATGGGTAGCTTTGAGGGATGAAGTAGTGAAGGCAGCAGAGGATCAAGTAGGTAAAAAGACGAGGGCTAGTAGAAATCCTTGGGTAACAGAAGTAATATTGAATTTAATTGATGAAAGGAGAAAATATAAAAATGCAACAAATGAAGCAGGCAAAAACGAATACAAACGTCTCAAAACTGAGATCGACAGGAAGTGCAAAATGGCTAAGCAGGGATGGCTAGAAGACAAATGTAAGAATGTAGAGGCTTATCTCACTAGGGGTAAGATAGATGCTGCCTACAGGAAAATTAAAGGGACCTTTGGAGGTAAGAGAACCACTTGTATGAACATCAAGAGCTCAGATGGAAACCCAGTTCTAAGCAAAGAAGGGAAAGCAGAAAGGTGGAAGGAGTATATAGAGGGTCTATACAAGGGCGATGTACTTGAGGACAATATTATGGAAATGGAAGAGGATGTAGATGAAGATTAAATGAGAGATACGATACTGCGTCAAGAGTTTGACAGAGCACTGAAAGACCTGAGTCGAAACAAGGCCCCCGGAGTAGACAACATTCCGTTGGAACTACTAACGGCCTTGGGAGAGCCAGTCCTGACAAAACTCTACCATCTGGTGAGCAAGATATATGAGACAGACGAAATACCCTCAGACTTCAAGAAGAATATAATAATGCCAATCCCAAAGAAAGCAGGTGTTGACAGATGTGAAAATTACCGAACTATCCGTTAAATAAGTCACAGCTGATAAATACAAACACGAGTTATTTACAGACGAATGGAAAAACTAGTCGAAGCCAACCTTGGGGAAGATCAGTTTGGATTCCGTAGAAATACTGGAACACGTGAGGCAATACTGACCTTACGACTTATCTTAGAAGAAAGATTAAGGAAAGGCAAACCTACGTTTCTAACATTTGTAGACTTAGAGAAAGCTTTTGACAATGTTGACTGGAATACTCTCTTTCAAATTCTAAAGGTGGCAGGGGTAAAATACAGGGAGCGAAAGGCTATTTACAATTTGTACAGAAACCAGATTGCAGTTATAAGAGTCGAGGGACATGAAAGGGAAGCAGTGGTTGGGAAGGGAGTAAGACAGGGTTGCAGCCTCTCCCCGATGTTATTCAATCTGTATATTGAGCACGCAGTAAAGGAAACAAAAGATAAGTTCGGAGTACGTATTAAAATCCATGGAGAAGAAATAAAAACTTTGAGGTTCGCCGATGACATTGTAATTCTGTCAGAGACGGCAAGGGACTTGGAAGAGCAGTTGAGTGGAATGGACAGTGTCCTGAGAGGAGTATATAAAATGAAAATCAACAAAAGCAAAACGAGGATAATGGAATGTAGTGAAATTAAGTCGGGTGATGCTCAGGGAATTAGATTAGGAAATGAAACACTTAAAGTAGTAAAGGAGTTTTGCTATTTGGGGAGCAAAATAACTGATGATGGTCGAAGTAGAGAGGATATAAAATATAGACTGGCAATGGCAAGGAAATCGTTTCTGAAGAAGAGAAATTTGTTAACATCGAGTTTAGATTTAAGTGTCAGGAAGTCTTTTCTGAAAGTATTTGTATGGAATGTAGTCATGCATGGAAGTGAAACATGGACGATAAATAGTTCGGACAAGAAGAGTATAGAAGCTTTGGAAATGTGGTGCTACAGAAGAATGCTGAAGATTAGATGGGTAGATCACATAACTAATGAGGAGGTACTGAATAGGATTGGGGAAAAGAGAAGTTTGTGGCACAGCTTGACCAGAAGAAGGGATCGGTTGGTAGGACATGTTCTGAGGCATCAAGGGATCACCAGTTTAGTACTGGAGGGCAGCGTGGAGGGTAAAAATCGTAGAGGGAGACCAAGAGATGTATACACTAAGCAGATTCAGAAGGATGTAGGTTACAGTAGGTACTGGGAGATGAAGAAGCTTGCACAGGATAGAGTAGCATGGAGAGCTGCATCAAACCAGTCTCAGGACTGAAGACCACAACAACAACAACAACAAACTAAACAGCGTATTTACGTGCATTTCATATTTATAGCATCTCTCAATGGCGTGCTAAATCCGATTATTTTACAAGTATTAATAATCAGGAGAATAATAAACAAGTGCAAGACGAAAAAGCAGACGAAGCATTTCGGTGATCTTCGGATCGCGCCTAACTTGGCTCAAATGGCTCTGAGCACTATGGGACTTAACATCTGTGGTCATTAATCGCCTAGAACTTAGAACTACTTAAACCTAACTAACCTAAGGACATCACACACATCCATGTCCGAGGCAGGATTCGAACCTGCGAGCGTATCAGTCGCGCGGTTGCGGACTGAACGCCTAGAACCGCTAGACCACCGAGGCCGGCGCGTCTAACTTGAATGGCAGGCGAAGTGATTTGGCTGCAAGATCAGAGCTCTTTCGGCAGTCTCGGGGGACAGACGTGTTGTCTGCCGCGGTATCAGTTAAGACCGCTGGGCAGACAATGTCTAGTGTGTAAATCAGAGCTGGCTGGGCAGCTTCAGAAGACAGATTTGTAGTCAGCCGCTGTAAATGTTAAGACTTTATTAGCAACGTATGGTTATTTGGACATATAGTTGAGAACAATGTGATACTAATTACGGAAAATGCAATTCATTAATTTTCTGAATAATAAAAGTCATTCGTGACTCTAAAGAGGAATGTAATTGTTCAGTTTCTCGTATTCGGCCAATAACAAGCGAGTGGCATCGCGTAAAAACTAATTAATGGGAAATTTAATCATTTCTAAAATGAGAGTTCCTTGCAAAGAGCTTCTCACAGGCTCAAGATCACTGATTCACGACCTACGTGCTGTTTCTTGCGCTGGGGACAACAACTGTAGAAGGTTGGCGAACACTTATGCATTCCACTCAGGGCGGCGGGAGGAAATAAGCACCTCTCGTGTGTTGCAGTCTTAGTAGAAATGGGATCAGTGACACGTCATCTGTGGTAACACGGAGGAGTTATGAAGAGGAGAAATATTTTTGAGGGAAGGGGCTCTCTTCTCTCTAACTTCTCTTTTTCAACTTGCCATAGCGTATCACCTTGCGTTCACTCGTGGAGATATTGGTTTTTGCCGTTATTGTTTTTCCCAAGACCCTGTACGTCTCCCTTCTGACCTCTTTGCAGTGTCAGAGGGAAGCCCTCAGGTGGCCTGCTCGACACTACTGATGATCTCCCTTTTAGATAGTGTGGCAGAAACCGGTGCAAAATTTAATCCTTCTGACAGCACGTATGTTGTTCCCTCGTCCAGTTTCTTTCCAGTTAAACTGTTCAGGGTCCTCAAAACCTTGTAACGATGTTCTGCACTTAAACCCCCTGAAGTCGGTGGAACTTGGTTTATTGTTTCAGTAGGAAAGTGTCGAAACGTGTTTTAATATGTCAACAAAAAAATTTACTGCCTGACAAAAAATGAAGCAGTCACAAGATACGGTCAGATGCCAATGTAACTTCGTACACGTATACACAATCGGCGGGTATGTAAATGATTAAGAGTTGTTAGTTTCTGACGCAGGTAGAACGGCCACCAGAGAGCATTAGCGTTATTCGTGTTTGATGCTGTTTGAATGCCTGGTAGGGTACCTAGGAGCGGGTACAGCATCAGATACTGAGCGATCGCTGTGGAGAACATGGAGATGCCACTTGTTTGTATTAGTCAGCCCGAGGTTGAAACGGGTTTTAATGAGGGTCTCCATTGGGCTGGGTGGTCGAATCTGGCAGAGAAATCGAGAAAATACGAGTCTTATGTACAATCGCTAAGCGGGTCTAAGGCTCCCATTCAGTCCCTTGTTGACCAGTCTGGTGCGGCAGTTGAAAAATAGCAAAACGAAAGCCGAAGTTTTAAATTTCACGTTCAAGTAATCGTTCACACAGTAGAGTTTTACAAATATACTGTCATTCGATCATCGGACTGTCTCCCGTATGGACGACATAGTAATAAGCTTACCTGGCGGCGAGAAACTAACGACGTCCGGATGGAACCCTAATTCGATTTTACAAAGAGTGCTCTACGGCATTAGCCCTTACCTAGCTGGCATTTATCGTGACTCTCTCGCCCAGGACAAATCCCCAAGCGACTGGAAAGTAGGGAAGGTGACTCCAGTATATAAGAAGGGTAAAAGAATGGACCCACAAAAATTACAGACCAATATCCCTAACTTGGTTTGCTGCGGAGTCCTTGAACATATTCTCCGTTCGAATATAATAAATTTTCTTGAGACTGAGAAGCTCACGTCGGCGAATCAGCATGGTTTTATAAATCATCGCTCGTGCGAAACTCAGCTTGCCCTTTTCTCACATGAGTAATATTCCTGTTTTCCGAGAAACTACTGATGCACATAGGCCCAACTAAAGATTAAAAAAAAAATTACAGCCTAGGTTCTTCCTGGTAGCGAATTGTTGTAACGAGCTTGAAACCACGTCGGCTATGGTCAGAGAATGGGTTGTGGTCAACATCGCTCTTGCTACTCTTCTTTATTTATTATTGCTTACGGTCTCGACGCTCACCACCTAGAACCTAATGCGGGTAATATTTCCTAACAACTACAGGAAGATGCATACAGCTTTCATTAAACATCCACTTCCTGATTTGTAATGTAGTTTAAGCATTTGCAATAAGGGGTGAAACAACACTGACAAAAGAAGTAAAGCAACTGAAAGATTTGGTTGTATGTCGATGTAACGTCGGACATGTACACATAATCGGCTGGTATGTAAATGATCAGAGTTACAATTCTCTGAGACTGATATAACGATCACTAGATGCTTTGTTGTTGTTCGTGTTTCGTGTTGTTACCGGGCTTGGTAGGGTGTATAAGGGACGTGAACAGCGTCAGAAGTTTAGTGGTTACTGTGAACGATATGGATATGCTGCCTACTTGGGTAGCACAGCGTTCTTAACACCTGGTAGAGTTCGTTGTGGGTCTCCATTTGGTTGGCTGCTCAGATCATGCAATATCCATATTTGTGTGGCATTCGGACAGAACAGTGTCCCGATGTTGGGCTGTGTGGGAAACTAAGGGCGGACATACCCGTTTTCAAGGTTCGAGTCGACCATGTGTGACTACCAGAATTGAGGATCGCCGTACTGTGCACCAAGCACGTAGTATTCCTACCACCTGAGATCCAGTAGTGGACTCGCTGAAATATACTGTGTCATCTGGCACCATTGGGTGGAGACCAGCAGCAGTTAGACTAGGGAATTGCCGCCCCACGCAGAGGCTCCCGTTAACACCGCAACACAAACAATCGTGACAGGTGACCATGTCCTACTGATGAATGGTCTTGCAATGATTCAAGTGATGACTCACGATTCTGTACTACTCCGGTTGACTATTGTCAAGAACCTTACGTGGTGGCACAATAATTAGCACACAGAACTCGCATTCGGGAGGATTACGATTCAGATCTAGGTCCGGCTGTTAAGATACGCCGGCCGCTGTGGGAGAGCGGTTCTAGGCGGTTCAGTCCGGAACCGCACTGCTGCTACGGTCGCAGGTTCGAATCCTGCCTCGGGCACGGATATGTGTGATGTCGTTAGGTTTAAGTAGTTGTAAGTCTACGGGGCTGATGACCTCAGATGCTAAGTCCCATAGTGCTTAGAGTCATTTGAACCATTTGTTAAGATTTAGTTTTTTTCATGATTTCCTGAAATCGCTCCAGTGAAATATAACGGCGGTTCCTTTTAAAACGCCACGGCCGATTACTATCCATATCCTTTCGTAATCCGAGCTTGGATACCGTCTCTAATGACCGTGCTGTTGACAGGACATTAAAATCCACATCCACAAGTAGCACGCGTCTCTATGAACTGCCTGTGTGACATGAGGTGCTCTTGTGACCAACAGGATCCCCAAACCTGTCCCTGATACTACGTGTGTGGCACCAGTTCGGCTGCCAATTCTGCCCCACAGCCAGAATCCACGATATCAAGAAGTCATACTATTGCCAGTTTCATTGTACATTCGAAATAACAAAACTTACTCTCTCAACCCATGAAATCTGATTTCGTTTCCTCCTCACCGTATGTTTGCTTCACCTGTTTTACCAGGCAGTGTAATTATAAAATACAAAACAAAAAATCACTCAAAACCCTTAAAACGTGGTATCATATTTGTTGACCATCTACACTTCCATCAGATCAGCGGCAACAGCAGAAGACCTACTGGCACATTTTCGTCTTAACCACTGGTACATCTCAGGGTTAAGGAATTTATGTTCTCTAGGAAGTGTCTGCTGTGGAATTCTACATTTATGATATTTGCTAATATTAGGTACGTTCATGTGAGTGAAACCCTGATTGCTAGGGACAATAATGTGAATCCTTTGAACTGGAGTTCCAGGAAATCCATGCCATCCCCAAACAATCTCGAACCTATCGCACGTCAGCCCTGAGATGGGGCCACAACTGATCATTCCTGGTGGGTTAATCAACTGGGAATCTACAGATCGAGCCCTCCTGTCCGGACCCACACAGCTGCACAAACCACCTACAAGTTATCATTCAATCGTTGTCTATAGAAATAGCTCAACCCCCCATGAATAATGGAGAATCTATGGTGGATTCTACGGTGAAATGTCGATAAAAAATTAGTGTGTGAATAGTCACCAAGTTCCCGTGGACAGTGGGTGTGTGAAGGAGCGATCAAGGATCTGCAGGTTGCCAGCAAAGAAAGAGGACTCACCAGAGGTCGATTCGCCGGACGGATGTTTGCCTTCTTCACTGAGCTTCCTCAGCTGCTTCTTGTGTTTCATGCGCCGGTTCTGGAACCACGTCTTCACCTGGAACATTGACACACGCACCATCAACACATGTCTCAACTCTGGACCTATTTGCACAAATTCAGCCACATTGTGCATGTCCCCCGAGAGATATTTAACGCAAACAGTATCCCTTTTCTATGCAATTAAATTAACATCGAACTGAAATATACATTATCTGATAAAAGGTGACTGGACACCCTTACCAAGTGCTTCACTCCAGACCCAAGCATCCAACATCGCTACCTTCTCTGGTTTCAGCTCTTGACGAGAATGAGCTGCCTTTTCTCAACAGCCACCTCATTGAAAGTGTCCCAGCAGATATTAAGTCGTTATGAAGGACAAGAAAAGACACACACCACATTACACTGACGAGCCAAAGAAACTAGTATACCTGCCTAACATCATATAGGGACCCGCGACACGCAGAAGTGCCACAGCAGAACGTGGCATGAACTCAATTAATGTCTGAAGTAGTGCTGGAGGGAACTGGCACCATGAATCCTGCAGGGCTGTCCATAAGTCCATAAGAGTATGAGGTGGTGGAGATCTCTTCTGAACAGCATGTTGCTAGGCATCCCAGATCTACTCAGTAATCCAGAATGAGATGTTCACTGTGCAGCGAAGTGTGCGCTGATATGAAACTTCCTGGCAGATTAAAACTGTTTGCCGGACCGAGACTCGAACTCAGGACCTTTGCCTATCGCGGACAAGTGCTCTACCAACTGAGCTACCCTCATACGAGTCACGCCCAGTCCACACAGCATTACGTCTGCCAGTACCTCATCTCCTACCTCGGTAGAGCACTTGCCTGCGAAAGGCAAACGTCCCGGGTTCGACCGAGCGAGGTGGCGCAGTGGTTAGCACACTGGACTCGCATTCGGGAGGACGACGGTTCAATCCCGTCTCCGGCCATCCTGATTTAGGTTTTCCGTGATTTCCCTAAATCGCTTCAGGCAAATGCCGGGATGGTTCCTTTGAAAGGGCACAGCCGATTTCCTTCCCCACCCTTCCCTCACCCGAGCTTGCGCTCCGTCTCTAATGACCTCGTTGTCGACGGGGCGTTAAACACTAATCTCCTCCTCCTCCTCCCGGGTTCGAGTCTCGGTCCGGACACAGTTTTAATCTGCTCAATAATGTTCATGACTGGGGAGTTCGGTGACCAGCGGAAGTATTTAAATTGAGAAGGGCGTTGCTGGAGCCACTCTGTAGCAATTCTGTACGTGTAGGGTGTCGCATCGTCATGCTGGAACTGCCCGTCGGAGTTCACAATGGACATGAATGGATACAGGTGACCAAACAGTATACTTACGTTGGTGTCACCTGTCAGAGTCGTATCTAGACGTATCAGGGATCCCATATCACTCCAACTACACACGCCCCACACCATTACAGATCCTTCACCAAATTGAACAATCTCCTGCTGACATGCAGGGTCCATGGATTCATGAGATTGTCTCCATACCCGTACACGTCCATCCGATCGATATAATTTGAAACGAGACTCGTCCGATCAGGCGTCCAATGTCGGTATCGATGGGCCCAGACGAGTCGGATGTGTTGTGCAGTCATCAAGGGTACACAAGTGGGCCTTCGTTTCCGAAAACCCATATCGATGATGTTTCGTTGAATGGTTCGCACGCTGACACTTGTTGATGACCCAGCACTGAAATCTGTAGCAATTTGCGGAAGGATTGCACTTCTCTCACGTTGAACAATTCTCCTCAGTCGTCGTTGGTCCCGATCTTGTAGGATCTTTTTCCGGCTGCAGCCATGTCGGAGATTTGATTTTTTACCGGATTCCTGATATTCACGGTACACGCGTGAAATGGTCGTACGGTAAAATCCGCACTCCATCACTACCTCAGAGATGCTGTGTCCCATCGCTCGCGCCCCGATATAACACCACCTTCAAACTCACTTAAATTCTGATAACCTGCTATTATAGCAGCAGTAACCGATCTAACAACTGCACCAGACACTTGTTGTCTTATACAGAGTGGAGAAGAATTGTGTCACGAAATTTTAACTCTGGATTGCTGATGCCAGTAGGAACTAACTAATGTTGTGTACGGTCGACAACGCACAGTTTTTAAAATTCAGAAACTTGGCTTCACTCAGTCCGATTGGCCGTTTGATTTCCCTGTTGCTGGATGCTCTGCCTGCTGGAGATCGCGATGTATCCAAGGCGGCCCGCACGCTCGGTGGTAGCGATCCAGCCTTCCACTCCGGGGGTCTGGGGGCGAATCCGCTGGGGTCCCGACACAATTGTGGTTTCGTGATAAGACGTACCGGGAAGAAACCCGTCAACAGCTGTTAGTTCGCGTGCAGTAAGTCTTTTACAAATTGTGTCGCTCTGAAAAGGGCCTTTTTTGTAGCTAGGCCACTGTTTACTTAAAGCAGGTGCTCTAACTGGAGACCCTCTAACACGACTCAAGCTTGGTAACGTCGAACGGTGTTTTGCCGAAATGTTTCAAAGACACTGCCCTGATGTGACTAGTGGCATGTTGAATCCGATCCATTAATTCCTCTCCGTTTCTAGGTGGTTCGCTTGTGGGTGGGTGAACTAGAAGAATCCCCACAGGAAAGAGTCATGTGGCGTGAGGTCTGGTGATCGCGGGGGCCATAGCCCGAACGCTGTTGCAGAGGCAACGGAAAAAGCATGCAAAGTTCAGAAGAACGCGAAATCCTGAAGATGGGCTAAAATTTACAGACACGCGAAATTTGGCACGTACTTCGATGCGAGATGCCTTTAATAGGTTCCACAACGAAACATTGTCTCGAAATTTGGTAGAAAATACGAAGAAATTCTGGTCGTATGTAAAGTACACAAGCGGCAAGACGCAGTCAATACCTTCGCTGCGCAGTGCCGATGGTACTGTTATCGACGACTGTGCCGCTAAAGCGGAGTTATTGAACGCAGTTTTCCGAAATTCCTTCACCAGGGAAGACGAATGGAATATTCCAGAATTTGAAACACGAACATCTGCTAGCATGAGTTTCTTAGAAGTAGATACCTTAGGGGTTGCGAAGCAACTCAAATCGCTTGATACGGGCAAGTCTTCAGGTCCAGATTGTATACCGATTAGGTTCCTTTCAGATTACGCTGATACTATAGCTCCCTACTTAGCACTCATATACAACCGCTCGCTCACCGATAGATCCGTACCTACAGATTGGAAAATTGCGCAGGTCGCACCAGTGTTCAAGAAGGGTAGTAGGAGTAATCCATCGAACTACAGACCTATATCATTGACGTCGGTTTGCAGTAGGGTTTTGGAGCATATACTGTATTCAAACATTATGAATCACCTCGAAGAGAACGATCTATTGACACGTAATCAGCATGGCTTCAGAAAACATCGCTCTTGTGCAACGCAGCTAGCTCTTTATTCGCACGAAGTAATGGCCGCTATCGACAGGGGATCTCAAGTTGATTCCGTATTTCTAGATTTCCGGAAAGCTTTTGACACCGTTCCTCACAAGCGACTTCTAATCAAGCTGCGGAGCTATGGGGTATCGTCTCAGTTGTGCGACTGGATTCGTGATTTCCTGTCAGGAAGGTCGCAGTTCGTAGTAATAGACGGCAAATCATCGAGTAAAACTGAAGTGATATCAGGTGTTCCCCAGGGAAGCGTCCTGGGACCTCTACTGTTCCTGATCTATATAAATGACCTGGGTGACAATCTGAGCAGTTCTCTTAGGTTGTTCGCAGATGATGCTGTAATTTACCGTCTAGTAAGGTCATCCGAAGACCAGTATCAGCTGCAAAGCGATTTAGAAAAGATTGCTGTATGGTGTGTCAGGTGGCAGTTGACGCTAAATAACGAAAAGTGTGAGATGATCCACATGAGTTCCAAAAGAAATCCGTTGGAATTCGATTACTCGATAAATAGTACAATTCTCAAGGCTGTCAATTCAACTAAGTACCTGGGTGTTAAAATTACGAACAACTTCAGTTGGAAGGACCACATAGATAATATTGTCGGGAAGGCGAGCCAAAGGTTGCGTTTCATTGGCAGGACACTTAGAAGATGCAACAAGTCCACTAAAGAGACAGCTTACACTACACTCGTTCGTCCTCTGTTAGAATATTGCTGCGCGGTGTGGGATCCTTACCAGGTGGAATTGACGGAGGACATCGAGAGGGTGCAAAGAAGGGCAGCTCGTTTTGTATTATCACGTTATAGAGGAGAGAGTGTGGCAGATATGATACACGAGTTGGGATGGAAGTCATTACAGCATAGACGTTTTTCGTCGCGGCGAGAGCTTTTTACGAAATTTCAGTCAGCAACTTTCTCTTCCGAATGCGAAAATATTTTGTTGAGCCCAACCTACATAGGTAGGAATGATCATCAAAATAAAATAAGAGAAATCAGAGCTCGAACAGAAAGGTTTAGGTGTTCGTTTTTCCCGCTTGCTGTTCGGGAGTGGAATAGTAGAGAGATAGTATGATTGTGGTTCGATGAACCCTCTGCCAAGCACTTAAATGTGAATTGCAGAGTAGTCATGTAGATGTAGATGTATAGCCTACGAGCACGTCTACCAATTTCCTGGCCGTGGAAGAATTCATTTAAATAAACGCGCACAGCACGACTGCTATGTGCGGGCGACCCATCATGCTGCAACTACATGCGTGTACATATGACGAAGCGAAAACATCTTCCAGCAGGCAGGGTAGAGTTTCTTGCAAAAAGTGGAGGTAATTTGTCCAGGTAAGTCGAGGAGGTAGACGGACCGACCAAATCAGATCTTCACCCTCAATGCCTGCCCAAATGTTGAGTGAAAATCGTTCCCGATGCCAGTAGACGTACGTGACCTTAGTATTTCCCCTTGCCCAATAATGAACGTTTCGAATTTTAAAAATTGTGCGTTGTCGGCCTACACAACATAATTTTGGTTCCTACTGGCATCAGCTATTAAGGGTTAAAATTTCGTAATACAATGTTTCTCCACCCTGTATAGGAGTTGCCGATCGCAGCGCCGTCTTTTGCCAGTTCATGTATCTTCGTATTTGAATACACGTGCCTATACCAGTTTCTGTGGCGCTTTAGTGTAATATCAAGTAATATGCCCGGATACTTTTGATCAGATGGTGTTGATAATGCGTACGCTAAAAAGTAGTGGTACGAGTCTGATACTTGTGGAAGATATCGCTTTAGTTTTTGTGGCTAAGTGGTGTTGCTACTCAGGGGTTGTAGCGGTGAGCGGTACCTGTGTCTCGGAGAGGTTGAGGGCGTTGGCCAGCTCGACGCGCTCCGGCGTGGAGAGGTAGCGCTGCGCCTCGAACCGCTTCTCCAGGCCGGTCAGCTGCTGGTCCGAGAAGACGGTGCGCGCCTTGCGCCGCCGGCAGTGCTTGGCAGACAGCTCCGCCGCCGCCGCACCAGCACTGCCCGCCAGCAGCGGCCCGAACGGCATGCCTCCTGCACAGCCCCACACAAGCCGCCCGTCACCAGCTGCTGCCTGCTCAAGACGTGCACGTGAGAAGAGCCAGTAAACTTCTTTCTCCTGAGCACTCAACACAAGCTGTCCTCGCATCTTCTAAACAGTTAGGTTTTTTAAATTTTTTCTCTCTTTCAGACGTCTGTTGCTACCTTTTTCAGTATCATTGCGTATTTACTTTGATTTCATTTAATTTTATGTAATTTCTGTTTCTCTTCTCCCAAGGAAGCAGAAGCGAAAGCAGAACTGTGAGGCTAGTTCGTGGGTCATGCTTCGATAGCTCATGTGCTGAGAACATTCATTGCCTGTGGAAGCCAATAATCCGGGTTCGTTCGAGTTCCGGTGTGGCAAACAGTCTGAGTCTGGCAGAATTTTTAAGGGTTATTCTACACGAAAATGTTTACACTTCTGTAGATTTACAGAGCAATTCATGAGAAAGAACGTGTTGTCTGAGAGTGTGCGCGCATGCGCGCGCGCGCGCGAGAGAGAGAGAGAGAGAGAGAGAGAGAGAGAGAGAGAGAGAGAGAAAGAGATACGGGTGGTGGTAAGAGAAAAGTATTAAATTAAGAAAAAGAAGGTGACTCAAAATAAAACACAAAGTGTGAAGGAAGAGTTGAAAGTTAGCGAATGTGATAGGCTAAGAGAAGGGAGTTAAAATGGAGGAGGAAAGGGAGATCTAAAAGAGAACAGAGGTTGTCAAAAGGAGAGGTATAGAGAGAGAGAGAGAAAAATCGAGAGAAGCTTAAAAAGTTAGGAAAGTGGAAGAGAAAGGAAAAGACAGCAACAGAGAGAGAGAGAAAGTGGGTTGGGAAAAGGGAGACACAGGCCAGTAGAAAGAAAGAGTGAACCAGACAGAGAAAAACACATGGAGCATGCCGGTCAGACAAACACTATGAGAGAAGGCAAACAAGTGGGTGTGTTAAAGGGGGAAGAGATTTTTGATAAGCAGAAGAGAGAGGAAGGGGGGAGGGAGAAAGGAGAAGTGAGACAGGGAACAGGTGAAACTCGCGAGAGGACCTGGGGCAGAGGAGGAGGTAGAGAGAAAGAGAGATGGCAGCGAGTAGGACAGAAAAGGATTGTGGAACAAACGGGGTAGGGGGAATTTGAACGAAAGATGGCACAGAGGAAAGGAGGAAGAGTGCAAGGAAACATGTCGGCTTGACGGGCAGAAAGAGGGAGAGGCTCGTCACTTTACGAGGAAGTAAGTGAAAAACTGATAGGATGGGGGATACGCCATGAGTGATCGAAGCATTATAACCATTTCAGCAAATATGTAGACTGAGAAATGTATCAAACTTAAACAAAGACAAAGTACACCGTAATTTCATAGCGTCCAACTAGACTTGGACATTCGCGAACGAAATGACGGTGCCTCACAGAGCCAGATGGCGCCGTGACTAAGACACTGGACATCTTCTTGAGGCAAGATGAAACCCCACTTTAGCAAACACATTCATATTTTCCATGGCCTCCCTATTTCGATTAAAACAAATACCGTGACGGATCGTTTGGGATGGATTCGGTGTATTTCCTTCCTCATCCTAGTCTCTGGCGAACTCATGAGCCGTTTCTAATGACCTTGTCATTCACTGAACGTTTAATTAGTATCTTTTTTTCTTCTCTACTGGTTTTTGATAAAGAACTCAAAGGTCTGATGGAAACCTCTCCAATTTGCCCTATTTTACAGCACTGTGTCGATAAGGATAAGTGATGAAATACCAGCATACCTCCAGAGGACCGAAAAGACGGACAGTCAGGAAGAGTGCAGCATTCGTGCAATAGTAATTTCCACTAAATGTAACACAGAGAAACGGCTCACCACCGAATGAAGTCGTGGTTAGCCAGTGAAATACCGCACAAAGTGTTGCCAGAACATCCAAAAGGAGGTCAGGGATAAATCGAATGAACTAGTGACCCATTCCATTTAAGTCCTTAGAGTGTGACTTTTGAAATTTTCCCGGCGTATTTGTTCTTCTAATAATTTCCGGATATGCAGCCGGATCCCGTCGACATTCTGCCACGATATTTCGGCCCAGAGACGTCTGGCCATCATCAGGTGAGTACACAGTAGTTGTGTACTCACCTGATGATGGCCGGACGTCTCTGGGCCGAAATATCGTGGCAGAATGTCGAGGGGATCCGGCTGCATACCCGGAAATTATTAGAAGTCCTTAGAGTGTCTGCGGGACTGAGTGCTGATGAATTCGGTTGTTATGGAGTGTGTTGGATCGTTTGACCGAAATCCTTTAAGGGTTCCCATATATGGATTGCATGATACCTCGAGCCATCGTCGACTTGCAAGATGTCATTGCTCTCTGATTTGAAGTGAAATACTGGAAAATTGGCAAAACCGTGCTACGAAAGATGGCTACGTTGTGTGTCAGTGGTCCTTCGCAGTTGACGCTGAATATGTGCACATCGTTCATGAAATGGCGAAAAACCAACTTCTCAACTAATGGATTTGTTTCTATCGTCTCCCGTTCAGCTGGAATGCTTGATGCGTCAGGTAACTCATTGTCGGTGATATATGCAAGTGAGGTTTACGTGATACGGAGAACATCAGCGTTAGTATGCTTAATCTTCGTTGACTTGTCAAGAGCGTTATCAGACTATCTGTATCAGGCCTTATTTATGTTCGTTATCTGTGCTCTTATTAGCCTATTCTTCAGTGAAATTGGTAGTGATTATTTCCAGACGTATCAGCAAATAGGAAATCTATACTACTAATTAGGTAACTCTATAATTCGGGGTAACGAACATACTGATTACTACCAGTTTACTAGAGGTTCATATATATATATATATATATATATATATATATATAAACAGTCCCTAAAATACTCCTCAATGGTACCCAACTACTATACCAAAAAACAGTAAAAGACCTTGGAATAATCTTGGATGAACACCTAAACTGGGAAGAACAAACAGTCACAGCTTGCCGGAAATCGCTCTCCTCCCTACATGCAATTCAAAAATTTAGAAAAATATTTCCAACCCATGTTAAACAAAAATTAGTCCAAACACTAGTCTTGCCTAATCTTTACTACTGCGATGTAGTTCAACACGGCACAAATAGTGAAAATTCTAGATGCCTCGAGCTAGTGATGAATGCTTGCGTTAGATACGTGTGCAATATTCGGTTGTATGATCATATCAGTCCTTCATACTCCCAGCTAGGTTGGATACGCCCACATACGGCACGCGATCTCCACACGATGTGCTTACTTCATCGATTTCTTAGCCATTGGTGCCCCCAATACTTATCTTCTCACATTAAACACCTATCATCATTCCACAATCGCAACACCAGATCGGATACGTCTATCATCTTGGCTGTACCTTTACATAATACAAAATCTTTCTCCGTGTCATTCTCCATCTCAGCCATACGACTATGGAATGCGCTCCCCTGTGATCTGCGTCTTATCCAGAACTACTCAACATTCAAGAGGGAACTCAAAACATACATTTTAGGGACGGTATAGCCACCATTCTTGTGCCCCTCCCATCTCTTTCTTTCTCCTCTCCATCACAGCTTCGAATTTTACCGTTCTATTTCTCTTCCTCTAACCTATCTACCTCTTATATATCTCTTTCACCCCATTCTATCGCCTTATGTCTCTGCTCGATGAGAATAACTCACAAGCTGCAAGAACATAACGAGAAAATTCCCAACTAACAATGTGACTGACATTCAGAAAAGAAAAGTATGTTTACTTTCATATACATAGTCATTATTATTATTATTATTATTATTACTATTACTATTATTATTATTATTACTATTATTATTGATTGTTATAATTATTTTTTATTGTTATAATTATCATTGTACTACTGTTATGATATCTATTTTTTTTCTTTAACATCAATACTGCATAATAGGCTATATGTCCTTAATGTTAAGTAGAAACTGTAACTCGTTCAATCTGAGTATGCCTGGTTAGGTGTAAGAGAGGGCCTGAAGGCCCTAATCTTGCCAGGTAAAATAAATGCATAAATAAATAAATATATATAATCGGAGTATTAATTGCCAGAGGCATCTACTGCATCTACATCTAGTTGGATACTCTGCAAATCAGACATAACTGCCTGTCAGAGGGTCCATCGAACAATCTTCACAATAATTCTCTGTTATACAACTCTCGTGTAGCGCGCGGGAAAAATGAATACCTATATCTTTCCGTGCGGGTTCTGATTTCCGTTATTTAATTATGACGACCGTTTCTCCCTATGTAGGGCAACATCAACAAAATATTTTCGCATTCGGAGGAGAAAGCTAGTTCTTGAAATTTCGGGAGTAGATTCATCTGCCATTGTTTTAATTATGTCTATCCCAAATCCTGTATCATTCCCGTGACATTCTTTCCCTATTTCTAAATAATACAAAACGTGCTGCCCTCCTTTAAACATTCCTGTATGGTAATGATCCCACAACGCGCTGTAGTACTCCCAAAGTGGACGGACAATGTTAGAACAGACAGTCTCTTTAGCAGATCTGTTGCATCTGCCAATAAATCGCCGTCTTCGTTGCGCCATCGCCACAACATTTTCTGTGTGTTCTTTCGAACTTAAGATATTCGTAATTGTAATTCTTACGTATTTAGTTGAATTTAGGGCATTTAGATTTGTTTTACCGTGTAAACGACTTTTAGCGGATTTCTTTTAGCACTCACGTGGCTGACCTCAAACATTTTATTATTTCGGTCAGCTGCCAATTTTCGCACCATACGCATATCTTTTCTAAATAGTTTTGCAATTTGTTTTGATCTTCTCATGACTTTAGTAGGAGGTAAACGATATCGTCATCTGGAAACAAACTAAGATGGCTGCTCGTATTGTCTCCTAAATCGTTTGTATATATAAGCAGTAGCAAAGAGCTTATAGTATCTACCTTGGGGACACAAGAAATCACTTCTGTTTTACTCGATGACTTTCCATAAATTATTACGAACTGTGTTCTCTCTGACAGGAAATCACGAATCCAGTCACACAATTGAGACGATATTCCATAAGCTCGCAATTTCACTGCAAGTCGCTTGTGAGATACCAGGTCAAAAGCCTTCTGGAAATCTAGAAATACAGAATCAATTTGAAACCCCTTGTCAAGAGCACTCAACCCTTCGTGCGAGTAGAGACTTGTGTTTCACAAGAACGGTGTTTTCTGAATCCGTGTTGACTATGTGTCAATAGGCTGTTGTCATTCATAATGTTCGAACACAGTATGAGCTCCAAAATCCCGCTGCACATAGACATTAATCGTATTGGTCAGTAATTTAGTGGATTACTCCTGTTGCCTTTCTTGAGTATATGTGGGGCCTGTGCAAATTTCCAGTTTTTGTGTACGGATCTTTCGTCGAACGAGCGGTTTTATATGATTGTTAATTATGGAGCTGCTGCACCAGAATACTCTGGAAGGAACCTAATTGTAAAAAGTCTGCACCGCCGGAAGATTTGCGTTTGGTAAGTGATTTAAGTTTGCTTCACTGTCCCGAGGATATCAACTTCTAAGTTGCTTATGTTGACAGCTGTTCTTCTTCCGAATTCTGGAATATTTACTTCCATTTCTTTGGTGATAAAATTTAGGAAGGCTGTGTTTAGTAACTTTGCTTTAGCAGCACTGTCGTCGATAGTATTTCCACTCGTATCGCGCAGAGGAGGCATTGATTGTGTCTTGCCGCTAGCAACTTTACGTACGACCAGAATCTGTTTGGGTTTTCTACCAGGTTCCATTACATAAACTACACTCCTGGAAATTGAAATAAGAACACCGTGAATTCATTGTCCCAGGAAGGGGAAACTTTATTGACACATTCCTGGGGTCAGATACATCACATGATCACACTGACAGAACCACAGACACATAGACACAGGCAACAGAGCATGCACAATGTCGGCACTAGTACAGTGTATATCCACCTTTCGCAGCAATGCAGGCTGCTATTCTCCCATGGAGACGATCGTAGAGATGCTGGATGTAGTCCTGTGGAACGGCTTGCCATGCCATTTCCACCTGGCGCCTCAGTTGGACCAGCGTTCGTGCTGGACGTGCAGACCGCGTGAGACGACGCTTCATCCAGTCCCAAACATGCTCAATGGGGGACAGATCCGGATATCTTGCTGGCCAGGGTAGTTGACTTACACCTTCTAGAGCACGTTGGGTGGTACGGGATACATGCGGACGTGCATTGTCCTGTTGGAACAGCAAGTTCCCTTGCCGGTCTAGGAATGGTAGAACGATGGGTTCGATGACGGTTTGGATGTACCGTGCACTATTCAGTGTCCCCTCGACGATCACCTGAGGTGTACGACCAGTGTAGGAGATCGCTCTCCACACCATGATGCCAGGTGTTGGCCCTGTGTGCCTCGGTCGTATATGCAGTCCTGCTTGTGGCGCTCACCTGCACGGCGCCAAACACGCATACGACCATCATTGGCACCAAGGCAGAAGCGACTCTCATCGCTGAAGACGACACGTCTCCATTCGTCCCTCCATTCACGCCTGTCGCGACACCACTGGAGGCGGGCTGCACGATGTTGGGGCGTGAGCGGAAGACGGCCTAACGGTGTGCGGGACTGTAGCCCAGCTTCATGGAGACGGTTGCGAATGGTCCTCGCCGATACCCCAGGAGCAACAGTGTCCCTAATTTGCTGGGAAGTGGCGGTGCGGTCCCCTACGGCACTGCGTAGGATCCTACAGTCTTGGCGTGCATCCGTGCGTCGCTGCGGTCCGGTCCCAGGTCGACGGGCACGTGCACCTTCCGCCGACCACTGGCGACAACATCGATGTACTGTGAGACCTCACGCCCCACGTGTTGAGCAATTCGGCGGTACGTCCACCCGGCCTCCCGCATGCCCACTATACGCCCTCGCTCAAAGTCCGTCAACTGCACATACGGTTCACGTCCACGCTGTCGCGGCATGCTACCAGTGTTAAAGACTGCGATGGAGCTCCGTATGCCACGGCAAACTGGCTGACACTGACGGCGGCGGTGCACAAATGCTGCGCAGCTAGCGCCATTCGACGGCCAACACCGCGGTTCCTGGTGTGTCCGCTGTGCCGTGCGTGTGAATATTGCTTGTACAGCCCTCTCGCAGTGTCCGGAGCAAGTATGGTGGGTCTGACACACCGGTGTCAATGTGTTCTTTTTTCCATTTCCAGGAGTGCATTATAAGCATCTCGCTTTGAAATCCGCGCTAAGTTTTGAGCATTCGTAAAGGATAGCCAATCTTGTAGATTTTGCGTCCGTTTACGTTTGGAACGCTTTTTTTGTTGTTGTTCCTTCAACAGTGTTTTGACCTGTTTCGTGTAGCATGGAGGATCAGCTCCGTCGTTTGATAATGTATTTGGTGTAAATCTCTCAATTGCTGTCGCTATTACTTCCTTGAATTCAAGCCACATCTGGTCTACACATACATTGTTAATTTGGTACGAGTGAGATCGTCTCTTAGGAAAGCGTCATGCGAATTTTTAACTGCTGTTTTTGAAGGATATATTTTTTCGTTTATCTTTGGAGGATTCAGGTGTTATGGTATTCAGTGTCGTTACGACAACCTTTTGTTCACTAATCCTTGTATCCGTTTTGATGTTCGTTACCAGCTCAGGACTGTTTGTTGCTCAAGAGGTGAAGTGTGTTTTCACAACCGTTTACTACTCGAGAGGGCTCATGAACTTTTTGCTCGGAATAATTTTTCAGAGAATGCGTTTAGCACAATTTCGGATGATGTTTTATGCGTACCTTCGGATTTAAACACGTATTTTTGCCAAACATCCAGGGTTAAATGAAGATGTTCAAATGGCTCTGAGCACTATGGGACTCAACTGCTGTGGTCATCAGTCCCCTAGAACTTAGAACTACTTAAACCTAACTAACCTAAGGACATCACACACATCCATGCCCGAGGCAGGATTCGAACCTGCGACCGTAGCAGTTGCACGGTTCCTGACTGCGGGCCTAGAACCGCGAGAGCACTGCGGCCGGCGGTAAAATGAAGACACCACCAGCTATAATTTTATGTGTCGGGTACGCGTTTGAAATTAGAATCAAGTTTTCTTTGAACCTTTCAGCAATTGTATAATTTGAGTTGAGAGGTCAGTAAAAGGATCCAATTATTATTCTATTCCGGTTGCCAAGAATATCCTCTACTCACCTCTACTCATATTAACTCACAGGAACTATCTGAATCAATTGTGCTACAAGATAAACTCCTTCTAACAGAGACAAACATGGCACCGCCAACTGTATTTAGCCTATCTTTTCTGAATACCGTTCGGTCCTTCGCAAAAGTTTCTGCTTTAGCATAATAATTAAGCAAACTTGAGCACACAGGCTCCCCAGCTATGAGTGCTACGAGTGCTACCGGGTTTATTTTTTGTTTTTTATTGGTAGGGTTACATAATGATCCGATGAAACTACGTTTCACACATGTGGATTTATTTACCGATGTATCAGTGAAAATCCTAATGGGATAAGAAGTTCAGCATTATGCAAGACACCTTTTTTTGTTTTGTTTCTCCCATACATGTTTCAGCACTTTAGTGCTATCGTCAGTGGGTTCAAGTTTTATTTATAACTTACATGATGTTATTGTCCACGGACACAACAAGAATAACTACACCACAAGATGAAAATCCTCATGAAATTCCAGAACATGAATGTGACTCTCCTTAGGTGAATCTCTGGTTAACTGTAACCCGCACTGTGAATGCAGACGTGTACTTAACGATGTTACAAGAGTATCTCATTGACGGAATTCCGCTACATCTGACACTTGAGTTTCTTACACCAAGATGGCACATCAACGCATTAGTACACGTACCAGCCCTACTGATCTTGACCGAACATTCTCCAGAAGATTGTTCGGAAGGGTTGACCATTATGCTGGCCTCCACAATCACCGGACGTGATTTTTGGTTATAGGATCACGTATACAAAAAGAAAGTTAAATCAGTGATCTGAAGGATGGAATACGAGAAGTGCTGTTATCCATTCCCCAATATATGTGTCTACAGGGCTTTGCATGCTACGGTAAATAATTGGTTTCTATATGATATACGTTATGGAAAAAAAGTTGAGACCTGTTTGTCAATTAAAAATTTTGGCAACTTTCATTTAAATATACATTTCATAATCAAGTACATATCTATCGTTTCAATGGTAACACAATTTTGAATCATTCTGTATGTCTTTCAGTTACTTTTCAGGTACTGTGTTCCATGAGTCCTGGCAAGAAGAACACTCAGGGACCAAAATTAAGAAAAAAATATATACACTACTGGCCATTAAAATTACTACACCACGAAGATGACGTGCTACAGACGCGAAATTTAACCGACGGGAAGAAGATGCTGTGATATGCAAATGATTAGCTTTTCAGAGCATTCACACAAGGTTGGCGCCCGTGGCGACATCTACAACGTGCTGACACGAGGAAAGTTTCCAACTGATTTCTCATACAGAAACAGCAGTTGACCAGCGTTGCCTGGTGAACCGTTGTTGTGATGCCTCGTGTAAGGAGGAGAAATGCGTACCATCACGTTTCCGACTTTGATAAAAGTCGGATTGTAGCCTATCGCAATTACGGTTTATCGTATCGCGACATTGCTGCTCGCGTTGGTCGAGATCCAATGACTGTTAGCAGAATATGGAATCGGTGGGTTCAGGAGGGTAATACGGAATGCCGTGCTGGATCCCAACGGCCTTGTATCACTAGCAGTCGACATGCCAGGCATCTTATCCGCACTGCTGTAACGGATCGTGCAGCCACGTCTCGATCCCTGAGTCAACTGATGGGGGCGTTTGCCAGACAACAACCATCTGCACGAACAGTTCGGCGACGTTTGCAGCAGCACGGACTATCAGTTGGGAGAACATGGCTGCGATTACCGTTGACGCTGCATCACAGAAAGGAGCGCCTGCGATGGTGTACTCAACGACGGACCTGGGCGCACGAATGGCAAAACGTCATTGTTTCTGATGAATCCAAGTTCTGTTTACAGCATCATGATGGTCGCATCCGTGTTTAACGACATCTCGTTGAACACACATTGGAAGCGTGTATTCGTCGTCGCCATATTGGCGTTAACACCCGGCGTGATTTTATAGGGTGTCATTGGTTACACGTCTCGGCCACCTCTTGTTCCCTTTGACGGCACTCTGAATAGTGGACGTTACGTTTCAGATGTGTTACGACCCGTGGCTCTACCCTTCATTCGATCCCTGCGAAACCGTACATTTCAGCAGGATAATGCACGACCGCATGTTGCAGGTCCTGTACAGGACTTTCTGGATACAGTAAACGTTCGACTGCTGCCCTGACCAGCACATTCTCCATATCTCTCACCAATTAAAAACGTCTGGTCAATGGTGGCCAAGCAACTGGCTCGTCACAATACGCTACTCTTGATGAACTGTGACAACGTGTTGAAGGTGCATGGCAGCTGTACCTGTATGCGACATCCAAGCTCTGTTTGACTCAATGCCCAGGCGTATCAAGGCCGTTATTACGGCCACAGGTGATTGTTCTGGGTACTGATTTGTCAGGATCTATGCATCCAAATTGCGTGAAAATGTAATCACATGTAAGTTCTAGTATAATATATTTGTTCAATGAATACCCGTTTATCATCTGCATTTCTTCTTGGTGTAGCAATTTTAATAGCCAGTAGCGCATATTGTGTGGGGCTATAACGTAAAACGTAGACATTTCGTTCTTGGCATTTATAACATGAGTGAAATCCCCTGGAACATGGAATATTGGTGATAGAGCGACTGGATCTCGTCAACACAGTTGAAAAGCTGGCTATCAGATATGTAATCTACAGTGCAAATAATGCATTAGTGGCTGTGTGGATGTTGCGAGCAGCGGCTTACCTGGGGTGAGGAAGAAGGGCTCGGCCTTGTGCAGGTACGGGTGTGGGTGCAGGTAGGCTGCCGGCAGCAGAGGGTAGCCGGGGTCCATCACCCCCGCGCCGCGGCTCAGCGTCGGGCCCATGCTGCCCACCTGCGGCACCAAAACACCCAGCTTCACCCGGGCCCAGTCTGCCCACCTACGACACCACACCAGTCAGCTCCAGCTGCCCTAACGCTGGCCCTGGACTACCAGTCTGCAACAGTTAACCGTTCAGTTTCATCAGGCATAATACACTTCCAACGTGCAACACCAAATCACTCGGCTCCAATTGGCATAGTAGTTGGCCTATTTCATCAACCTGCATCACAACACCAATCAGCTCCAACTGACGTAAAGCTGGGCTCATAATGCCAACCTGCGACACCAAGCCACTCAGATTCGTTAGAGGCTGCAACACCAGACCACTCACATCCATCCAGCATAGCAAGCTGTCCTTGTCAACAGTCTGCAACACCACGAAATTCACCTCTAAATGGAAAATGCTGGGGCTCTACTACAAACCTGAAAATACGAACTACTCAGATTTGTCAGACATAATGTTGGAGCCATATTACCAACCTGTAATACAAAACCACGGAGCACTATCTTGTATAGCAGTGGACTATTTCGCCATTCTGCAACTCCATACAGGCGTAACACTTGAGTCGTATTATGAACTGCAACATCAAACCATACGGCTTCATCTTGTGTAGAAGAGAGCTCGTAACGGCAATCTGCAGCACCAAAACACCTCGACTCCAATCGGCTTTGCATAATACCTTCCTTCTCGTCCCGCCCATTGAGCTTTTGCAGCGTCTGGTGATGTCCGACTAGCGGCCACGGCCAGAGCCCATGTACTCTACATCTACATCTGCATCTACATGGTTATTCTGCAATTCACATTTAACTGCCTGGCAGAGCGTTCATCGAACCATTTTGATACCACTTCTCTACCACTCCAATCTCTAATGGCGCGTGGGAAAAAGGAACACCTACATCTTTCCATTTGAACGCTGATTTCTCTTATTTTATTATGATGATCATTTCTCCTTACATAGGTGGGTCTCAGCAAAATACACTCCTGGAAATGGAAAACAGAACACATTGACACCGGTGTGTCAGACCCACCATACTTGCTCCGGACACTGCGAGAGGGCTGTACAAGCAATGATCACACGCACGGCACAGCGGACACACCAGGAACCGCGGTGTTGGCCGTCGAATGGCGCTAGCTGCGCAGCATTTGTGCACCACCGCCGTCAGTGTCAGCCAGTTTGCCGTGGCATACGGAGCTCCATCGCAGTCTTTAACACTGGTAGCATGCCGCGACAGCGTGGACGTGAACCGTATGTGCAGTTGACGGACTTTGAGCGAGGGCGTATAGTGGGCATGCGGGAGGCCGGGTGGACGTACCGCCGATTTGCTCAACACGTGGTGCGTGAGGTCTCCACAGTACATCGATGTTGTCGCCAGTGGTCGGCGGAAGGTGCACGTGCCCGTCGACCTGGGACCGGACCGCAGCGACGCACGGATGCACGCCAAGACCGTAGGATCCTACGCAGTGCCGTAGGGGACCGCACCGCCACTTCCTAGCAAATTAGGGACACTGTTGCTCCTGGGGTATCGGCGAGGACCATTCGCAACCGTCTCCATGAAGCTGGGCTACGGTCCCGCACACCGTTAGGCCGTCTTCCGCTCACGCCCCAACATCGTGCAGCCCGCCTCCAGTGGTGTCGCGACAGGCGTGAATGGAGGGACGAATGGAGACGTGTCGTCTTCAGCGATGAGAGTCGCTTCTGCCTTGGTGCCAATGATGGTCGTATGCGTGTTTGGCGCCGTGCAGGTGAGCGCCACAATCACGACTGCATACGACCGAGGCACACAGGGCCAACACCCGGCATCATGGTGTGGGGAGCGATCTCCTACACTGGCCGTACACCTCTGGTGATCGTCGAGGGGACACTGAATAGTGCACAGTACATCCACACCGTCATCGAACCCATCGTTCTACCATTCCTAGACCGGCAAGGGAACTTGCTGTTCCAACAGGACAATGCACGTCCGCATGTATCCCGTGCCGCCCAACGTGCTCTAGAAGGTGTAAGTCAACTACCCTGGCCAGCAAGATCTCCGGATCTGTCCCCCATTGAGCATGTTTGGGGCTGGATGAAGCGTCGTCTCACGCGGTCTGCACGTCCAGCACGAACGCTGGTCCAACTGAGGCGCCAGGTGGAAATGGCATGGCAAGCCGTTCCACAGGACTACATCCAGCATCTCTACGATCGTCTCCATGGGAGAATAGCAGCCTGCATTGCTGCGAAAGGTGGATATACACTGTACTAGTGCCGACATTGTGCATGCTCTGTTGCCTGTGTCTATGTGCCTGTGGTTCTGTCAGTGTGATCATGTGATGTATCTGACCCCAGGAATGAGTCAATAAAGTTTTCCCTTCCTGGGACAATGAATTCACGATGTTCTTATTTCAATTTCCAGGAGTGTATTTTAGCATTCGAAAGAGAAAGTTGGTGATTGAAATTTCGTAAATAGATCTCGCCGCAAAGAAAACCGCCTTTGTTTCAGTGACTGCCACGCCAACTCGCGTATCATATCAGTGACACTCTCACCCCTATTGCGCGATAATACGAAGCGAGTTGTCCTTCTTTGCACTTTTTCGATGTCCTCCGTCAATCCTACCTGGTAAGGATCCCACACCGCGCAGCAATAGTCCAGCAGAGGACGGACAAGTATAATGTAGGCTGTCTCTTTAGTGGGTTTGTCGCATCTTCTAAGTGTTCTGCCAACAAAGCACAGTCTTTATTTCGCCTTCCCCACAATATTATCTATGTGGTCTTTCCAATTTAGGTTGCTCGTAATTATAATTCCTAGGTATTTAGTCGAATTGACAGCCCTTATATTTGTGCGATTTATCGTATACCCAAAATTTATCGGATTTCTTTTAGTACCCATGAGGATGACCTCGCACTTTTCTTTGTTTAGTGTTCTTCGTATCCTGCAGTATGCGAGACAAATCACGTGGTGTATTGCTCTGGAAGCTTACTCCGAAACATTTGTTTGTGGACCTGTATAATTTCTGTACACTGCTAAAAATATACTATCAAGCTAAATAAGAATCGCCAGCTCACTTTGAGTCACGAAACAGGGCTACAATAGTCAATTCTTCCATTTCACTAATCAATGCCCTGTACTTATCCGACAACTTTCAATAAATTCCCCAATCGAACCATTGGGTAGGACAGCGAACACTGTACTCAGCAAGTTCACGATCAATAACAATATCCTACGATCGTCTTTGTAAGCAACAGGGTCACAGTTGCGCGACAAACAGGAGAAGGCGGTACATAATTCCATACTTCAAATTTCCATTGGAGCAATACTCAGTTTATTATCTTCCAATAAGCACCGCCAAATATGATTCGTTCATTAGAAAACACACCTCCAATTAATTTTTTGCTCCACACTCTGCTAGATGGCCTCTTATTACAGAGTCTGTATACGGTCGCTAATCACCAACAACCAACTGCCTTGAAAACAGGCATTTGGATAAGCCAGTTCACATCCCCGTCCACGGGATCGGCCTTCCGAAGTCTTTCTGAACTTCCCAAACAGAGAGAACAGCTTTATTGATCGCTGACTACTAACTCCCAAAACACGCACTGCCACACTACCTCCGCGGCAGAGAGCTCAAAACGTGTCTCCTGCAGTCCAAATGAGCTGTTGGCTGACTGCTCGATTTCGCCCAATCTCTGTCTCTCCACGAAATTATTTTAACATGCAGGTGTTTGCGCCAATCTTGAAGGTTGTATCAACGCTGTCATGGACGCTATAAAAACACATGGAAGTCACATGCTGGAACACGTCGTAGATAGGTATGTAGCCATCAATGCGAAATACACGTCAATCTGGTGTGAGGCGAAAACGGCCGGTCGGTTTGGCAGAGCGGTTCTAGGCGCTTCAGTCTGGAACCGCGCGAACTCTATGGTCGCAGGTTCGGATCCTGCCTCGGGCATGGATGTGTGTGATGTCCTTACGTTAGTTAGGTTTAAGTAGTTCTAAGTTCTAGGGGACTGATGACCTCAGATGTTAAGTCCCATAGTGCTCAGAGCTATTTGAACCATTTTTGAGGTGAAAACGTAGTTTATCAAGTTACGTACCACTGAGAAATATGCTGAAAAGTGTCTCCGCTATCATTAGAAGTTTCTGGAAACGCCATGTCCTGGTACTAAAGCACATGCAAAAATTTTGTGCACGTAAAATCCTGTCACAGGTGTAAAATTAGTTTTGTGTTATCTCAATTTCACATAAGTAAACTATCAAAATTTTACTGACTCTTAACATTCTTTTCATATGAGTCACAGACTCTTCTGTGGCAGGGGAAAGAAGGGAACAAGCGGGAAAGTGCTCCTATCGGAGCACAAAAAATGCTAATATTCTCCTTTTTAAAAAGGCTCTGAGTGTCAAGTTGGGGTATCAGCTGCATAAGTAGCTTTAAAAATGTTCCCAGAAATTGTGTCACGTGAACATATTCGTGCTTTTTTATGTTGAGAGAGAAGGAGAAGTGGCAGTGGGAAAGAGGCAGAAAGTGGTAAACACTGGAAGTTAGCAGAGATTGGTTGTGGTACAGAAAAAGCGAAGGAGATAATCGCAGAGTGACAGAAACGGGGCAGTGGAACATAGTTGACACTGATAGAACAGCGCTAGGAAAAAATGAAGAAGACTATGCCATTGGGAGAGGAATAAAGAGAAAGCGGAAATAGATGGGAGCCAGTGACAACGAGGTACAGATTCTATGACAATGACAGCGCGGAAGAGAGAGATAGTGACAATGAGAAGAGACAGAAGTTGTTGGAATGAACGAATGAGACATTAACGATAAGAGAGAGGAAGAGAGAAACAGTGATAGTATTAGGGCAGAACGAAGGAGGCAGTGGCTGCGAGACAGGGGATGGCAACAGTTAGAGAGACAAAGAGATTATGATAGTGGAATGGGCTGAATAAGTGAGCGAGATGGGAAAATGGGAGTGGATGGGTATGAGCGACTTACAGTATTCAATTAGCTGGTGTGAGGGAGTGACTGGGGAGCTTGTAGGAGTGAGAGGTGAGTTGCATGTTAAAAAGAGCGCGAGTATGTTCGAAAGCTAAAAATTTTAAAGGTGCTGAGGAAGGTAGAATGATGCAGCTGGTACCCCACTTCTCCGAAAGCCCTTTAAAAATGATTTTTAATTGCCGTTTTTGTGCTCTGATAAGGGCGTTTTTCCGCTGGTAAAACATTTGTGTGACCTGTTCTGCAATGCTGTTCATCCTTCGACTATTATCGAGCGTGTTAATACATCATCCTCATAAATTAAGGATAATGCTGATACATGGTGAAACAACGCTCTGATGGGCGGTTTGCAGGTTTAAATCACCTCGGGGTATGACCATGCGGTGCATTTGACCTGCTGTTGTCGCACGGTGGCGCTGGCAGCAGTCCACATACGCAGAGGTGTGTTGGTGCGTGTCAGAGTACGGTGCAGCGAGTACGTGTGCAGACGTTTTCGCACGTGCTAATGGTGACTGTGTGTTGAAAATGGCTTAAAGAACACACACTGATGACGTTATGAGGGGTAGAATACTAGGGTGACTGGAGGCTGGTCAAACACAGCAGGCCGTATCACGGGCCCTCAGTGTGCCACAAAGTATGATCTCATAATTATGGCAACGATTCCAGAAAACAGGAAACGCATCTAGGCGCTACAGTACGGGACGTTTACAGTGTAAAACACCACAAGAAGACCGATACCTCAGCATCAGTGCTCGCAGACGGCCACGGAGTACTGCAGGTAGCCTTGCTCGAAACCCTACCGCAGCCACTGGAACAGTTGTCTCCAGGTACACAGTCTACAGACGACTGAACAGACATGGTTTATTCGCTCGGAAACCTTAAGGTACATTCCACTGACCCCTGGGCACAGGAGAGCCCGTAAAGCCTAGCGACAAGAACACAGTGCATGGTCATTGGAACAGTGGTCCCAGGTTATGTTCACGAACGAGTCCAGGTGTAGTCTGAACAGTGATTCTCACCGAGTTTTCATCTGGCGTGAACCAGGAACCAGATACCAACCCCTTAATGCCCTTGAAAGGGACCTGTATGGAGGTCGTGCTTTGACTGTGTGGGGTGGGATTGTGATTGGTGTACGTACACCTCTGTATGTGTTTGACAGAGGAACTGTAACAGCTCAAGAGTATCGGGACGTCATTTTCACCAGTATGTTCGCCTTTTCAGGGGTGCAGTGGGTTCCACATTCCTCCTGATGGCTGATAACGCACGGCCCCACCGAGCTGCCACCGTGGAGGAGTACCTTGAAACAGAAGATATCGGGCGAATGGCCTGCTTGCACTCCAGGCCTAAACCACAACGAGCATGTCTGGGATGCTCTCCGTCGAAGTATCACTGGACGTCTTCAAACCCCTAGGACACTTCAGGAGCTCCGACAGGCGCTGGTGCAAGAATGGGAGCTACACGCCAGCAGCTGCTCGACCACCTGATCCAGAATATGCCAAAACGTTGTGTGGCCTGTGTACGTGTGCTTGGTGATCATATCCCATATTGATGTCGGGGTACATGCACAGGAAACAGTTTCGTTTTGTAGCACATGTGTTTCGGGACGGTTTTCTCAACTTATCAGCAATACCGCGGACTTACAGATTGTGTCGTGTGTGTTCCTTATGTGCCATTGCTATTAGCGCCAGTTTTGTGTAGTGCCACGTTGCGCGGCACCACATTCGGTATTTATCTTTAATTTATGAGCATGTGTGTACAACTTTGTGACTGGATCCTTTACTCGGCGCGAGAGAGTTACGGAGATGCTCAACAAACTCCAGCGGCATATGCTACAAGAGATGCACTGTGTGTCATCGAGAGGCTAACTATCACAATTTCGAGAAAGTACGTTCCGCCAAGAATCGGTCGATACATTATTTCCTCCGAAATTCGTCTCGTGAAATTATCACGAGAAAGTCAGAGAAATAAGACGCCATACGGAGCTTTACCGATAATCATTCTTCTCGTGCTGCATCCGTGAGTAGATGAGGGAAGGGGAATCAGATAGCGGTACAAAAAGTACTCTCCGCCACACACCGTAATATGGCGTGCGGGGTACAGAAGTATTTTTGAAAAAAATAAAAAAATAAAGAAAAGAAAAGAGAGGACCTCGAAGGCGCCCCTTCTCTGTTGCTGCAGCATTATCGAGGACGCAGCACTGGCGGAACGGAGGCTGTCAAGTATAACCCTCAGTAATTTTGTTTCACGCTGCACCAAAAGTTCGCATTAATTTTAGTATTAGTGGGGACATACTACTCGTACTATCCTGAAACACTGGACCACGCAGCTTCAGGCTACTGCAGGTGTATATTGATTACATCAGACAGGTCGTCTTCTTTTCGTGCTGCAATGAGTTCATTGTGCCAATTTGCTACGAGGGCATGCTGAAAAATAATTCCTCCGAACTTTTTATTCTGTTCTCAGTATCAGTTGAGTTATTACATGTCACGCATCTTGCTCGGCCGACTTTCCCGCTTTCCTAACGCAGGCTGCAGCCCTCTGCCTCTAGATGGCTCCAAACATTGTGAAGTGTGACATGGCGGTGTGAAACGTAACTATATCGCTGCGTGAGGAATCCCTCAGGAAACCGAAAGGACGATTCGAAGAGTTCGTCCACAGATGACATGGAGTGCTCTCTCCTTCAGCTGTCATCGGTCATCCTCCACACAGTCCCGACTTGGCCCCATCCGATTTTCATCCGTTTCCAAAACACATCACCGTCGAGAACTTCACTTTGATAGTGATGAAGCCTTGCAAACATATGTATGAGGTTGTGGCTCCGTCAACAAGGTCAAACATTCTACATTGCGGTGCCAACAAACTGGTCTCTCGTTGGGAGAAATGTGTTCGTCGCTAGGGTGACTATGTTGAGAAATAAATATGTAGACATGAAGGATAGAAATGTAGAATATTGATAAAGTTAATAACTGCACGAGAATTCACATAAAAAATTCAGAGACATTAGTTTTCAGCATGCACTCATATACTGAATGCTACATGCTTGTTTGGCGAAGAAGTGAGCCCATATTGCATCGTGAGAAAGATCTTCGTCTTCTGACATACTAACTATCAGATTCTGCCAACCAGTTACAAGGGATATTCGGAAATTAAGGAACAATAGGTCGCGAAATGGAAACCACAGTGAAAATCAAGATTGTTTTATTTGCAACAGTTAGCTACAACTTCCAGCTACTTATCTCCATAGTCGCCAATCCGACTTAGACGTTTGTCGTAGTGTTCTACCAACTTTCCAATACCCTCGTTATAGAAGGCAGCCGCCAGTGATTTCCGCCAATTCTCTACGCTGACCTACAGCTCGTTGTCGCTGCCAAAATGTTGTCTTCATAGCCAGTGGTTCATGTGAACAGAGATTAAAATCGGGAGGGGGGGGGGGAGACAATTAAGGGTTGCATTGTGAGTAATCAAACATTTCCAATTGAAAACGATGCAGGAGCACCTTCATTGCCCCTGGAGAATGCAGCTGAGAATTGTCTTGAAGAAGAAAGCGTATGACAGTTATGTAATGATGGCTGCATAGCTTCAGGCGAAATTTCTCACCAGGCCCTCGTACTTGGAGGGAGGCACTATGGTTCGGAACTAAAACGAACGACGTAACGCGATCGACGGGCATATTAGTGACACTGCCCAACACCCCTGTGCAAAACTTGATCGGATTTTCACTGCGGTTTCCATTTCGCGACCAATCGTTCCTTACTTTCCGGATAAACCTTGTACATCAAACATCTCAGTTTCATTCGACACAAAAGTGATTCGATGCTGCCTACATGGAACACAGAACATTTATACTTTATTTGGTGTAGTACTAAGTAAACAGCACCAACCTTCAAGCCCAAATGACGCTGTTCCACGTGGCGTGGCTGAGGGTGCCAAACAAGTCCATTGCTTGTGATAAATTTTTGGCAAAATCAAATGAGAATACTTTGACCAAACGTAATTCACAGCCTTACAAATAAAAACAAAATAATTTTGTATAATACTGGAAATGTTCTCCCATGCTTCTACGTACTGTGGGTCTGATGTAATGTTAGTGGTGCGTGCAAGAAAGCGATCGTGCTAAGCAGATAATACTCGTAATAATTTGGTCTG
Source organism: Schistocerca gregaria (assembly GCF_023897955.1). Lineage (NCBI taxonomy): Eukaryota > Metazoa > Arthropoda > Insecta > Orthoptera > Acrididae > Schistocerca > Schistocerca gregaria. The sequence goes on along the minus strand of NC_064927.1, from coordinate 391,648,309 downwards.
GCTCAAAGGTCAGGTGTAAGTCCTTCAAATGAACGCCACTTGGCGGGTCCCTACCCTACCCTGGGTATCCAACTGGAAAAATATGACCTATAGTTTAATCGAACTCGAATGACGTGATGCTTCTGGCGATCTCCAAATCACAGAAGAGTGAAAGCTAGGTTAAAGGCAGACTGAAAAATCAGTGATTCTAGCCTGCATGCTTTCGATTTCCATACAGGCGCCTACCCACCGACTACACTTTTTTCCATTTTTTCTTCTTTTATTTAAACAGCCTCGATGTCTGAAGAGTTACATTTAAATTAGACTAATCGTGTACATCGCAAACATTGGCACCAACTGCAGCAACGTGATATATTGATGACCTACGCTAATCAGTCACAAGACGTCCATGGGCTGTTTTGGCCGCCACAGTGGCAGCCCTTACAGTTAAATGCTCCTGCCGAAGCTGATGGTGGTGACTGTTTTTTTACCTTTATTGCATTTCGATTCCCCCCCCCCCCCCCCCCAGAGAGGAGGGGGGCGGGCTGGCAGCAGCATAATATTCTGCTCTACAGCCAACAGAAAAGTTAAAAAACATAATGAGAATATAAACAAACAGGTAAAAAGGCTATAAAACGGAGACATTATAAAAAAACTGTAAAATAGCGGAGAGTTGTGGAGTTTAAAATATAAAAACACTGCAGTGATGATGCGGATGAAGACACACAGTAAGCAGACAGGTACAGTTAAAAAAAAATTTAAAAAAAAGGCGACAGTCTGGTGTCTGTTTGCAACACTGACAGGGGACACACAACACTGAACACTCACTTAAAACAGCACTATACAGGTGACACTGCGGTAGTGGAGGGGGGGGGGGGGGGCAGACCGATGATGGGAAAAAGGAGGGAGGAGAGGAAAAGAATAAAGGGATAGCCGATGGAGGGAGGGGGCATAGAAAAGGAGGGTCAGTGGCAGGGCGGATGTGAGAAGGGGTGGGAAAGGCAGTGGAGGGGAGAACAGAAAGGAATCAGAGGACAGAAGGGAAGCAGACAGAGGGTAGGAGAGGTAAAAACAGGATGGAAGGGGGGGAAGAGGGAGCTCGGGAAAAGGACAGAGGAAGGGAGGGGGAGGTGAGGATCAGAGTTGATGGAAGGGTTAAATGAAGGGAGAGAGGGCATCATCCGGGAGGGGGCGTCTATGGAAGCCACCTAGCGGAAGGAGATGGTGTTGAGGTGAAGGGTAGGGTGGACACAACAGTGAAGGTGTGGCAGAGGGCGGGGGTTGGAGAGGAGCTACGAGGGGATGAGGGGGATCAAGGCGGCAGGAGGTGCATAGGATGTGGATACGTTTGAAGAAAAGGAGCAGATGGGGCAAAGGAATCAGGTTGTAGAGGATCGGTGTGGAGCACAGGAGGCGTATATGGAAGGCGAGGTGTAGTGCATGGAGCTCGAGGATCTGGAGGGGCTAATAGAATTTAGGGTGGGGGGGGGGGGGAGGAGGCGGATATTCAGGTGGGACTGGCATAACAGAGGATGGGACGGATTAAGGATTTGTAGGTGTGGAGGGTGGTGGAGGGTTCCAACCCCCATGTCCGGCCAGAGAGGAGTTTCAGCAGTCCGAGGCGGTTGTGGGCTTTGGATTGGATGGAGCGGAGATGTGGGTGTGGTGACTGTCAGGAGCCTGGGGCTTTATACAGATCTGACGTGGAAGAAAAACCGAGAATGTTTTATACTAGGCCGTCATCACGAGGAACTTTGTTTTCATGACGCCTGGAAGTTCGATATTGTTGTACCCTGTAGTCCGCTGGCTATTTCCGGCAAACCGCTTGTAACCGGTGGGTAGCCTGCTTCGCAATCGCTGACGCTTCTTCCATGGAGACCTTTTACGAGTACCGCCAGCATATCTCATGCAAACAAACGTGAGCACCGCAGACACGAAGAGCAGTAGACACAATGCAGGAGAGCGCCAGCATCAGGCGTGTTGCCATCGAGTCAGGCGGAGTGCCCCAATGGAAAACACTCTGGGAGAACACATTCGAAATGGAAAATGCCATCTGTACAAAGCATGTTAAAAGGCAAATTTCTTCATAGCCAAGCACAGGAATAGTTGCAAATGTCTACCACTTCATAACAAAATGCTCTGCTAGGTGCTCCATTGAAACTAAAATTCACATTTCCGTTCTCCGAATCAAGAGAGAATTGGGAAGAGTGCATGCAGAACAGGTGAATCCACAACATTTGCAACGCACGCAAAATTCTTCGCGCTCTAGGATTTATGTGTAACAATATGGCAGATAACCGAGAAGTTCTCCAGGAACAATGTAATATAAGGACAAAACGAATTGCTTACTTAAAAAGTATCCGAGAATACAGACGGCAGTGCATCCTATTGTCTATATGGATGAGAGATATGGTCGCACTTATCACACAGCATCGTACAGATGTAGTGACAGTTCACTACAAGATCTGTCGAAACCTGCTTCAAAAGGAAGTTCAAGTATCATTGTCTGTGATGGCGGGGGAAACGCCTTTGCAGCGAAGTCAGAAAATGGGTAATTATCACGACGACATGGATTTCTCGAACTATGGAAACTAGCTGAAGGAGAGATTATTACCTAATCTACTACCTGATGCTGTCCTTGCTAAAGATAACGTCCCTTACCACAATAAGCGACGGACTCGGTCTCCAACATCAAAATCCACGAGGAGAGAAAAGATCTCTTGGTTAATAGAAAAGTAAATTTCCTGCCACAAGCACATACTGAGAACCCCTTTGTACCCACTGATCAAAAGGCCACTTATATACTACTGCCCATTAAAATTGCTTCACCACGAGGATGAAGTGCTACAGACGTGAAATCTAACCGACAGGAAGAAGATGCTGTGATACGCAAATTGTTAGCTTTTCAGAGTATTTACACAAGGTTGGCGCCGGTGGCGACACCTACAACGTGTTGGCACGAGGAAAACTTATAACCGATTTCTCATACACAAATAGCAGTTGCCCGGCTTTGCCTGGTGAAACGTTGTTGTAATGCCTCGTGTAAGGAGGGGAAATGCGTGCCATCACGTTTCCGACATTGATAAAGGTCGAACTGTAGCCAATCGCGATCGCGGTTTATCGTATAGCGACATTGCTGCTCGCGTTGCTCGAGATCCAATGACTGTTAGCAGAATATGGAATAGGTGGGTTCAGGAGGGTAATATGGAACGCCGTGCTGGAACCCAACGGCCTCGTATGACTAGCAGTCGAGATGACAGGCATCTTATCCGCATGGCTGCAGCGCAGCCACGTCTCGATCCCTGAGTCAACAGATGGGGACGTTTGCAAAACAACAACCATCTGCACGAACAGTTCGACGACTTTTTCAGCAGCATGGACTATCAGCTCGGAGACCATGGCTGCGGTTACCCTTGACGCTGCATCACAGACAGGAGCGCCTGCGATGGTGTACTCAACTGCCCTGACCAGCACATTCTCCAGATCTCTCACCAATTGAAAACGTCTGGTCAGTGGTGGCCTAGCAACTGCCTCGTCACAATGCGCCAGTCACTACTCTTGATGAACTGTGGTTGAAGCTGCATGGGCAGCTGTACCTGTACACGCCATCCAAGCTCTGTTTGACTCAATTCCGAGGCGTTTCAAGGCCGTTAATTACGGCCAGAGGTGGTTGTTCTGGGTATTGATTTCTCAGGATCTATGCACCAAAATTGCGTGAAAATGTAATCACATGTCAGTTCTAATATAATATATTTGTCCAATGAATACCCGTTTATCTTCTCATTTCTTTTTGGAGTAGCAATTTTAATGGCCAGTAATGTACTATTAGCTTCCTTTTGGGACCAATGCATTTTATACGTTTGTAATCTGTATGGAATGCTTATGGACACTGACGTAAAATGCAGGGAGACAAAATCGCTGGGGTGTGCGATCTGTGTTACAGGCTGGATTTTGGTGGAATCGATCGCTGGTTACAAATGGTCGAATCTGGAGAGGACGTTCTTAGAAACGGATTACGCGTATGCACATATACAGTAGGACCCATGAATGACTGTCTTGATACGAGCTATAGGATGAACATCAACAAAAACAAAAAGAGGATAATGCAATGCAGACGAATTAAATCAGGTGATGCTAAGGGAATTAGGTTTCGAAATGAGACACTTAAAGTAGTAGATGAGCTTTGATATTTGCCTCGGTCATGGATGTGTGTGATATCCTTAGGTTGGTTAGGCTTAAGTAGTTCTAAGTTCTAGGGGACTGATGACCTCAGATGTTAAGTCCCATAGTGTTGAGAGCCATTTGAACCATTTGAAATCCATCAGCGACGTTAACAAATTTCTCTTCTTCTTTCCTTGCCATCGCCAGTCTACATTTCATATCCTATCTACTTCGGCCATTCTTAGTTATTTTGCTGCCCATTCCATTCAGCTCTTCTTCCAAGTCCTTTGCTATCTCCGACGGAATTACTGTATATGCACAGTAAGTACGATGGTGTACTGAAAAATAATGCTTCCTAATTTTTTACGTGAAAATTCTCAAGGGGTTTTAAATAAATCAAATGTTATTAACATACAACATCGTTATTTCTCATGTCTACACATTTGTGGCCCTCTGCCGCTAGAGCTCCGAATTGTAGTTTGTAACATGGCGGAATGTAACGTAACTAAGTCAGGGCGTGAGCCACCTTCAGAAAACTGAAAGCATGAATTCGAATAGTTCATCCACAAATGTCGCATCCTCTCCGACAGCATAAGAATGCCAGACCAGCTACCATCGCAGAGACATCTGCAACAATCCGACGCCTTGCTTTCTCTGCCGCGCGGGTTAGCCGCGGGTTCAGGGGAGCCTTGTCACGGTCTGTGCGACTGTCATGATCGGAGGTTCGAGTGCTTCCTCGGGCATGGGTATGTGTGTTGTCATTAGCGTAAGATAGTTTAAGTTAGATTACGTAGTGTGTAAGGTTAGGGACCGATGACCTCAGCAGTTTACCACAAATTTTGCGTTCTCTGTCTTAGATGATCCTCTACACGGGTCCCACTTGGCCACATCGGATTTTCTTCTGTTTCCAAAACTTAAAAACACCGGTGGTAGTGATAGTGGTGCAAGCAGAGGCGATGTTGTGGCCCCGTCAACAAAGTCAAACATTCTTTGGCAACAGCATCAACAAACTGGTCTCTCGTTGGGAGAAATCTCTTCGTCAACAAAGTGAATATGTTGAGAAATGACTATGTAGATATGAATAACAAAGATGTCGCATGTTAACAACGCTTGTTTAATTTTTTTTAATTGGCTCTGAGAGCTATGGGACTTAACTGCTGAGGTCATCAGTTCCCTAGAACGTAGAACCCAACTGACCTAAGGACAACACACACATCCATGACCGTGGCAGGATTCGAACCCGCGACCGTAGCGATAGCGCGGTTCCAGATTGTAGCGCCTAGAATCGCTCGGCCACTCCAGCCGGCCTGTTTAATTTAAAAAGCTTGAAGGTTTCACATAAAAAATTCAGAGGCATTACTTTTTAACACACTCTCGCATGTCTGCCAGGTGGTAGTAGGTCATTCACTCTTTTATTTATATGATTAATATTTCACTCTTTGTCTATCTGCAAATTTTTCCATCCGTATTCCATGTATGTTCACGACGTATGAGCACATCTGTAGCTTGCAAGGACCACTTACTTCCATTACCCCTGCTTGTAAATATTTTATTCTGTTTAATTCCTTTCCAGTCGAAGAGTATGATGTGATACTCTCTGAATTTTCGCCCAGCTTTGTTTACTGTAACCTAATGCACATAAATACTACATGAACGTTTGTGTAAGTTGAATGAAAGTCATATTATTAAAATGAATTTATCATGGATATCAGTCCGCAGTTCCTTGTAAGTATCCTAAAACATAACGACCTTTCCGTTGCGTACATATTTCATTAACTTATACCCAAATTTTCGTTATTTTCGCCAGCAACACGACCTCTGCGCCTAGCTGCAAGTGGTCCAGATGATAATGTTCCTGTAACACCTAGAGCTGCTGATGGCCCGCAGTACTTCGTAAACTAGTTACTTCTGCAATTAAACATACAAAATTCAAAATGGTAAACGGTTGCTCTTAAGGACAGTGTCAGAACTCACCATTTCATTGAAAACAATATAGTCAACTTAACGCTATTCTTTGCATTGTGTAAGCACACAGATATCGATAGTAACAATCTGAGGGCGAAACATGGGAGCGCGGTTCTAAGAATTGTTGTAAGACGAGGTCTGTCTGCGAGAGTGGAAGTAGTAGAGTTGGTCGAGAGCTCGGAGATAGAAGACGTGTCACGGTGCCCTCACGTCGGTGATGTCAGATATTACCACACTCACGGCCTGATTTCATTTACATAGCCAGGGGAGATATAGATGGCTTAACTACGCCTGACGATAGAATTCATGGTAAAATTCGCAAGTATATTGTAAAGCGCAATTGCACGGATAGGCTCGTGATTTTTAGTCCGACTTTGCAATAACCTCATGTTTTGCGTGTCAGTTAAAGAAGTCTCCTTATCCTCCAAATAATAATAGTTATTCTCCACATCTAATTAATAAATATGCCGTGCTTATTAAATGTTAAGGTAACTTTGAAATTGAAATAATTTGTTAATCTGGCACTAAAGCCATTATTGATACCTATGTCATTGTAAGTGTCATTGTTTATTATTGGTTATAGGTTATGATGATTCAGAAGTTTTTAAATAGACTTAATCTATGAAATCCCTTCTCACAAGTTATTTAGTAGTTAGCAGGACCCAAGCGAACTCCGTTTTATTAAATTCATTCTTAGTAACAAAAAGCTTTAGCCGCTGCTGCTGCATGCTGCTGCGAATTGCTGTAAACTACATGGAAAAAGGCAGTCATCTAAAGATGTGAGGGTAAAACGTAGGGCCAAAACAGAGACACTGACACACCACAACATGTCATGTACTCCAATCCCGTAAATTCTCTTGCACAATCCGGATTCTGTATCACTTGTAAATTCTTATTCATAAACGCAGTCCGGTAGCTTAGGTATTCACTGTTACAGGTTCATTTGCTCCTGTAGTTTTTCATATTCAAATACGCAGTCAGATAGCTTATCCAAATGTAAGTTTTAAGTTTTTCATATAATGATCTGTCAGGGGCTTAAAGGACAGTGAAACTGACACTCATACATCACGCACACAGTGTTATGCAGGTTAGGTTCCGTTTACTAATAGCTCAGGTTGCTTATCGAGTCTATTTTCACAGACGAACATAGGCATGTTTGTTGTAGCTACGTTACATGTTGGTTGCATATACGTTACAGCTATCATATCTATACAAACACCCAATCAATTTTTTTCTCTTTCTGTTCCGAGCTTTTTATATTCTTTGCGAAGTTGTAAGCGTAGCGAGCATTACCTAATGATTAAGAGTTGGGAGGCTGGATTGAGTTGGGTTGGGTTCTTTGCAGGAAGAGACCAAACTGCGAGGTCATCGGTCTCATCGAATTAGGGAAGGACGAGGAAGAAAGTCGGTCGTGCCGTTTCAAAGGAACCATCCGGGCATTTGCCTGGAGTGATTCAGGGAACTCACAGAAAACCTAAATCAGGATGGCCGGACGCGGGATTGAACCGTCGTCCTGCCGAATGTGGGTCCAGTGTGCTAACCACTGCGCCACCTCGCTCGGTGATTATGAAGGAGAATAATTCATCCATAAGCCCAATTAGTATAGAGATTTTGGGATAGTTCTGTTTGAAGCCTATTTATACTTTTAAATTAAAACCAGGAGGTCGCACGCTTTCTGCTTTCCGGCAGCGCTTTGGAGACAACGAATCCGTGCCTTTGCAGTTTGCTTCCCGGGAACAGTGTGACTTTCATAGAACAGAAATTACAAAGCGATGTGGCCTTTGCTGACCAGTAGCATGTAGCACATTTGGTGGACCACGAACACTTGAGGTCAGATAGTAATGGATTTAATACTAAATCCGTTGATAGAAGGATATTTTTTGCCTTCATAAACACCTCACGGCACACAGTAACAAGTTAAGCCTCTTGCAAACACCAGGATCAAAGTACGCATTTAAAAAGTGCACAAAACTTCGTCGATCTGTCCAAAACATCCCTGTTGTATGGTATAATCTGAGCCACATGGTTAGGCTCAACCAATTCCTCTTCATTTTGTATTTGATATTCACACATCAACGACGTTACGTAAAATTTACACAGGAATAAATCCGTTGGAGTTAGGTCGAGCGATCGCGTTGGCCATGGGAAAGATCCTGTCCTTCTACGATACCTCACGGCATCTGTGTCGAAGTGAAATGGTGTACTGTCATGTTGAAACCACAGCAGTTATAGTCGCTAACAGTTGAGCCAGCACATCTAGAACAAACGCCAGGTAACCTAAGCCATTCAAACGCACTGGCAGCAGACATGATCTCTTAAGGCTTTCTGGGAGATTAAAACTGTGTGCCGGATCGTGACTTGAACCATGGCTCTTTCCCTATAGTGGCCAAGAGTTCTAACGACTGAGTTACGCAAGTAACTCACGATCTGTCCCCTCAGTTTTATTTTGATAATACCTCACACCATACATTCAATGAACAGTTTCGTTGAGAAAATAAGTACATCATTGGACAAGAGCAATAAGATGGCAAGAACTTTCTACAACCTCACAACCATGGATCGCTTATTTCCAAACTTGAAAAGGTCGGCATTAGGGGCAGTGCCCTATAATGGTTTAAATCCCACTTTTAAACAGAAATCAAAGGGTTAGCATCTCTGTAAAAGTGGCAAATTATTATTCTGACTGAAAAAAAGCTCATTGTGTTTGACAAGGCTCCACACGAGGCCCAGTCCTATTTCTCTCTTACGTTAATGACTTCTAGTTAAATATCAGCTACCCGTTGGCTCTGTTCGCAGATGATACTTCTGTCTTAGTTGAAAATAAGAACTTGGAAAAAATTCCAAAATCTGTGATCAGTACCTTAGAAACTTGGTTCCAGCTGAATGGGTTGAAACTAAATATATCTAAAACTCACATGATGCAATTCAAAACTGAACAGTAGAAAGTATGTGAGATTAAGATTGTTCACAACAATAAAGATATAGAAAAAGGTGATCAGTTAAATTCTTCGGAATAAATCTGGGTAAAAATTTGATCTGGTTGGCACAAGTTGAGACCAAGCAAACAAACAGAGCAGCTTTGCATTTGCACTGCACATATTATCAACTGCAACTGACATGTAAGCACGAAAAGTAGCATACACAAGCTGCTGTGAATCATGTATTAAGTATGGTATTGTTTTTTCGGGTAACTCGACAAAAATAGTGCGGATATTAAAAATACGAAATACGATCATTCGAAATGTGTGCACTGTAAATCATAATGAAACATGTCGTACATCGCTTCCCGCGCCCGGGTTCCCGGGTTCGATTCCCGGCGGGGGCAGGGATTTTCTCTGCCTCGTAATGACTGGGTGTTGTGTGACGTCCTTAGGTTAGTTAGGTTTAAGTAGTTCTAAGTTCTAGGGGACTGATGACCATAGATATTAAGTCCCATAGTGCTCAGAGCCAGCCATTTCGTACGTTATGTAGAAAACTTAAAACATTAGCTCTACCATCCCTATACAAGGTGAACTAATAAAAACGACAAACTGTAGGGGCGGTTTCCTGACTGGTAATGAAGGAAAATAGTTTTTATGAACACGTACCGTGGTCAGTGTTCGTACAACGACAACACGTCGTCCTGGAACACAGTACAGAGCTAAATCAGATCCAAGTCACAACAGAGCTTCGGAGTGGCCTCCGTGGGATTGCAGGTGATAGGAATAGTAGTGGTTGTCATGAACGATATACGTAATCGAACTTTGACTTACTCCAGGTGAGCGGACCACTTACCAGGGGCTTGTACAAGAGTTCATATATACATACAGGGTCGAGAAAAATTGTCACGAAATTTTAGCCCTGGATAGCTGATGCCAGAAGGAACCAAAATTACTGATGTTGTGTAGGTCGACACAGCACAATGTTTTAACTACGGAAACTTGGTGCCACTCGCTCCGATTGGCCGCGACAATCACAGCGCTGCCCTGTCAACCGAACGGCAATCCCAAAGCCAATCGGAACGCGTGGCGCCAAGTTTCCGTAGTTTAGAATGGTGCGTTGTCTACCTTCACAACGTTAGTAGTTTTGATTCCTACTGGCATCAGCCGTCCCAGCTGCCCAGAGTTAAATTTTCGTGATACATTTTTCTTATATATATATATATATATATATATATATATATATATATATATATATATATATATATTGTTCATTCACATGATACAAGAAACAAAGAATATTTTATGCTTCCCACCCACCGCCTGAAACTGTATGCCCAGGAACCTCCATACTAGGAATGAAAATTTATAATAAACTAAAAGGGAACAAGTTAATGTAGATAAATTTAGGTCCACTTAAAAGAAAGCTTTATGAGGCACTGATACTGAAATGTTTTTACTTTTTGGTTGAGTTAATGCAGGCAAACAGGAAATTTGAGCTGGATACAACGTGTTGCATATCCCAAGAAATATCATTATAGTGTTTTTAATTATTTTAATAATATTATTTATTTTAGTACTATTATTTATTTTAGTACTATTATTTATTTTAGTACTATTATTTATTAGTGTAAAAGTCATTATAACTTTATTATAAATTTTTGAAATGTCTCCTGCACGAAAATCAAATGGCTTGCAGATGTACGTTATTAGATGAATTAACCACAATTCCACCCTCACTGTGTGTCTTCGTATCGCCGTAGCGCCAGCTGAAGGCAGTGCAGCGCTCATGCAGGTCGGGTGACTGCGCTTGGGACAACCGACGGTGTGTAGGCGAGACTTGCGTGTAGCCCGGGCGGCATGGCGACTCGAACTCCGGACCTCAGTGTACGAGTGATAGAGTGATGACGACGGCTACGGTCCAGCGCATGCTGGTGGCTGGTTAGGGGGGCCACGAGATGCGATGGAGCGCGATCCCGTGGAGAGGGGCAAGGAGTGTTCCCACGCCCGTGCCTGGTAGCTCGATTGGCGCGTGCAAATAGCGCAACGTTGACTGTTTAGCTGTTTGGCGGAGGAATGCACCGCCCGTTGGCGGAATGCTGCGACGTCGAGTTGCTGCAGGCGTCGTGTCACGCGATGACGCGGCGTGTGGGGTGCAGCACGCTTTCAGGACGAGACGTGCCCCGAATTTCCTTAACGTCGCGGGACGCCGTCCTTACTACGACAGTTTTTCTTCAACAGCAGCAATGGCAGTGCAGTCAACAGGCACTTGCTAGAGTCTGTCGGGTCTGGCGCCGGAGAATGGACCGAGGTGCATGCCGCGCTAAAGATGTTAAAGTGGGTATGATATTGTTAGCTGACGGGGGAGAAATGAAACGATATTGCGTGTGAGTTACACAGAATGTACATTAAGCATGATGGGAAAAAAAACTTACGTTTATCAAAGGTAGAGTTGTGATTCAACAGTATGCGTGTAACAGTTAGAAATCGGAATGACTGTCACGAAACTTGACTCAAACTTTTTACCTCAAGTTGATTTCGTATTTCTAGATTTCCGGAAAGCTTTTGACGCCGTTCCTCACAAGCGACTTCTAATCAAGCTGCGGAGCTATGGGGTATCGTCTCAGTTGTGCGACTGGGTTCGTGATTTCCTGTCAGGAAGGTCGCAGTTCGTAGTAATAGACGGCAAATCATCGAGTAAAACTGAAGTGATATCAGGCGTTCCCCAGGGAAGCGTCCTGGGACCTCTGCTGTTCCTGATCTATATAAATGACCTGGCTGACAATCTGAGCAGTGTAAGTAGGCTGTTTAGGTTTTTTTTATTGGTAAATCCGCCGCCACGTAGCGCTCTGTATGAATGTCACTGGCTGTGCCGTGTGCAGTCTATGGCTGGTTTGCATTGTTGTCTGCCATTGTAGTGTTGGGAAGCGGCAGCTGGATGCTAACAGCGCCTAACGTTGCGCAGTTGGAGGTGAGCCGCCAGCAGTGGTGGACATGGGGAGAGAGATGGCGGAGTTTTGAAATTTGTAAGACTGGATGTCATGAACGTATATATATATAATGACTTTTAATGTAAATACATTGTTTGTTCTCTATTAAAATCTTTCATTTGCTAACTGTGCCTATCAGTAGTTAGTGACTTCCGTAGTTTGAATCTTTTAGTTAGCTGGCAGTAGTGGCGCTCGCTGTATTGCAGTAGTTCGAGTAACGAAGATTTTTGTACCTACCAATATTCCTTAAAACTTCGACTGACTCTGCTGTGGGTTTGCTCTCTTGTGGCCCATTACCTGTCTGCATGTCAAGAGTCAGCACTGTCTTTCCGTTGGAAGGACAACACTACTTCTTCAAGACTGCATGGAAATCCACTACTTCTGTGTGCATTTTCTTATATTCCTCAGTCTTTGAGAAAAACACTACTATTTTACTGTGATGAATGATCAGGACTGTCTATATGGACTGTGAGAAAATTTTAGCTTTTGACCAACATTGTATCAACAAGTGTGTGCATTTGATTTCTTTGCTATTTTAATCATAATTATGAAAAAAATATTCAAATCTGTATTGGCCACTGCCCAAAACAATTTGTAAATTTTTTTGTGGGGAGCATGGGGGCTATGTAAGTAGGCTGTTTAGGTTTTTTTTAATTGGTAACGCCGCCGCCACGTAGCGCTCTGTATGAAAATCACTGGCTGTGCCGTGTGCAGTCTATGGCTGGTTTGTATTGTTGTCTGCCATTGTAGTGTTGGGAAGCGGCAGCTGGATCCTAACAGCGCCTAACGTTGCGCAGTTGGAGGTGAGCCGCCAGCAGTGGTGGACGTGGGGAGAGAGATAGCGGAGTTTTCAAATTTGTAAGAACTGATATACTGTTAATGTAAATACATTGTTTGTTCTCTATTAAAATCTTTCATTTGCTAACTGTGCCTATCAGTAGTTAGTGACTTCCGTAGTTTGAATCTTTTAGTTAGCTGGCAGTAGTGGCGCTCGCTGTATTGCAGTAGTTCGAGTAACTAAGAGTCTTGTGAGGTAAGTGATTTGTGAAACGTATAGGTTAATGTTAGTCAGGGCCATTCTTTTGTAGGGATTATTGAAAGTCAGATTGCGTTGCGCTAAAAATATTGTGTCAGTTTAAGCACAGTCGTGTATAATTGTTCTAAGGGGACGTTTCATATAGACAAATCTTGTATAAATTTTTCAAAGGGGACGTTTCAGCAGTTCTCTTAGGTTGTTCGCAGATGATGCTGTAATTTACCTTCTAGTAAGGTCATCCGAAGACCAGTATCAGTTGCACATCGATTTAGGAAAGATTGCTGTATGGTATGGCAGGTGGCAGTTGACGCTAAATAACGAAAAGTGTGAGGTGATCCACATGAGTTCCAAAAGAAATCTGTTGGAATTCGATTACTCGATAAATAGTACAATTCTCAAGCCTGTCAATTCAACTAAAAACCTGCGTGTAAAAATTACGAAGAACTTTAGTTGGAAAGACCACATAGATAATATTGTGGGGCAGGCGATCCAAAGGTTGCGTTTAATTGGCAGGACACTTCGAAGATGCAACAAGTCCATTAAAGAGAGAGCGTACACTACACTCGTTCGTCCTCTGTTAGAATATTGCTGCGCGGTGTGGGATCCTTACCAGGTAGGATTGACGGAGGACATCGAAAGGGTGCAAAAAAGTTCGGCTCGTTTTGTGTCATCACGTAATAGGGGAGAGAATGTGGCAGATATGATACGCGAGTTGGAATGGAAGTCATTAAAGCAAAGACGTTTTTCGTCGCGGCGAGATCTATTTACGAAATTTCAGTCAGCAAGTTTCTCTTCCGAATGCGAAAATATTTTGTTGAGACCAACCTACATAGGTAGGAATGATCATCAAAATAAAATAAGAGGAATCAGAGCTCGAACAGAAAGGTTTAGGTGTTCGTTTTTCCCGCTCGCTGTTCGGGAGTGGAATGGTAGGGAGATAGTATGATTGTGGTTCGATGAACCCTCTTCCTAGCACTTAAATGTGAATTGCAGAGTAATCATGTAGATGTAGATGTAGATATTCCCGCTCATTAATAGCACACACTCGTGCATCTGCCGAAATTAAATTTTAGTAACATTTGTGACCACCATATTTTGAACGCAAATCAAAATCGCACGAAAACAGCAATACATAGCGTGCTTGTAGTGCTATCACATAGGGAAAAATTTCCTGCAGGATGCTGTATCTGAGAACATTTAATGTTTCCTGGTCGATGTTTTTATCTGATGACTGATTTTAGAGTCGCGTGAAGAAATGAGCACCAGAAATCGCCATAATCAGTTTCCGGCATTTTCTGATGTTTTTGTTGTTGTCACAGACGAGACTGTGTTTTGCGCAGCGTTAGTAAATGTTACGAGTTGTACATATTTAAGTTCTGTTTGATATATTAAAACAATTTAAAGGCTGTTGTTAATTCTTCAGTTAAGAGTTTTATGGTGGATAAAATTCTGTATATTTTTAGAAGTACTTACATAACGTGTGGACTGTTAAGCCATATTTCATCTATCGTTCACCATCATGTACCTTGAGACTGAAGCTCTTCTACTACAGAACGCGTGATATTTTCAAATGAATTTTCTTTAAAGTCTTAATAATTTCTCTTGACTTGCAAATGTAAATTTGTAATAGCTTCAATTTCCAAATGTTTTTATCTTGTAACTTGCTTTTGATGATACTTCTTCTTAATTTGATTTCACTTGCTGATTGTTAGTGTGCGTCGCAGAGTAAAACTGTAACACGTTAACTGTTAAATACAATGTTCAAACAACACATTATTGACAAAATTCTATTGATTGCAGCATCTTCAAATTTCAGTAGAATATTTGTTCCCAGGAACATGGCTGTAGGGACACAAGGGCAATATACAGTACAATATGTACAAGAAACAAGTGGCGCCAATAACACTGGGAGACCGAATTAAAAAGGGTGTAAGGCAGACGTGTAGTCTTTTGCCCTTACTTCAATCTATACATCGAAGATGCAATGTGAGAAATAAAAGAAAGATTCAAGAGCAGAATTAAAATTCAGGGTCAAACGATATCAGTGATAAGATCACTGATGACTTTGCTATCCTCAGTGAAAGTGAAGAAGAAGATGATGATGTTTGGTTTGTGGGGCGCTCAACTGTGCGATCATCGGCGCCCGTACAAAGTCCAAAATTTTTACACAGTCCAATTTTTTACACAGTCCAATCTAGCCACAGTCACAAAGGATGATGATGAAATGATAAGGACAACACAAACACCCAGTCCCCGTGAACAGAAAATCCCCAACCCGGCCGGGAATCGAACCCGGGACCCCGTGATCCAGAGACAGAAAATAAAGAAGAATTACAGAATGTGTTGTATGGGATGAACAGTCTATGGACTAAGAGTAAATCGAAGAAAGACGTAAGTAATGTGAAGTAGCAAAAATGAGAACAGCGAGAAACTTAACATCAGGACTGGCGGTCACGAAATAGATGAAGTTAAGGAATCCTACTGCCTAGGCAGCAAAATAATCCTTGCGGATGAAACAAAAAGGACATCAAAAGCAGACTATCACTGGAAAAAAGGGCTTTTCTGGCAAAGGGAACTGTACTAGTATCGAACATAGGCCTTAAAACTGAGGAAGAAATTTCTGAGAATGTACATTTGGAGACATGGACAGTGAGAAATCCGGAACAGAACAGAAGCACCTGAGATGAGGTGCTTCAGGTGAATGAGAAAATTGGATGGTCTGATAAGGTAAGGAATGTGGAGGTTTCCGCAAAATCGGAAAGGAAAGGAATATGTGGGAAACACTGACAAGAAGAAGGTTCAAAAATGGCTCTGAGCACTATGGGACTCAACTGCTGTGGTCATTAGTCCCCTAGAACTTAGAACTACTTAAACCTAACTAACCCAAGGACATCACACACATCCATGCCCGAAGCAGGACTCGAACCTGCGACCGTAGCAGTCGCACGGTTCCGGACTGCGCGCCTAGAACCACGAGACCACGGCGGCCGGCCAAGAAGAAGGGACAGGATGATAGGACATCTGTTAAAACATCAGGAAATAACTTCCATGGTAGCTGTAGAGGGTAGAAACTGCAGAGGAAGACAGAGATTGTAACACATCCCACAAACAGTTGAGGACGTAGGTTGCAACTACTACTCTGAGATGAAAAGGTTCGCTTAGGAGAGAACAGTCATAACTTTAGACCGCTCCATTCGCCCCATCAACAGAACAGGCTCTGCTAACGGTATACAACGATGGCAACGGGTTCTACACAACACTGATGTCTCCTTTGAAGGACAGTAACAGATGTTTTGTATCGGTTGTGAACAAATAGTTGCCACTATTTAAGTTCCAACCATCGTATTTGGGCGGTCTTATTTTTTGCGGGCTTGTTAATCCATTTAAAGACAAAGAAAACGAATACAAACAACGACCGTGCAAGATTATAATATTGTTAACAGGATTTAAGGAAATTGTTTGAAGCATTTAAAGAGTTTTTCACTTGGGGAATTTAGGTGCAAAGTTTTCATTCCACTTGTCTTTAGGCGGTTTTAGTTGGATTTGGGTTTGGTGGCACTCTTTGCATGGGGTTGTCACATATAAATAAGCAACAAAACCATTGTTACACCAACCTTTCCGACACTTAAGCCTATTTTTAGGAATAATGTATATTTTGCACGTGTCAGCTTGGCCTGTCTGAGAGGTTTCACGTCTTTATGTGGGTTTGGTGGAACATAAGTTTACCAAAGGGAAAAGACATTACATAACAAAACAAATCTAGGTGAATAAACAAACCACACAATACACTGTACGGTTACATTTAGTTTAAATGGTTCAAATGGCTCTCAGCACTACGGGACTTAACATCTGTGGTCATCAGTCCCCTAGAACTTAGAAATACTTAAACCTAACTAACCTAAGGACATCGCACACATCCATGCCCGAGGCAGGATTCGAATCTGCGACAGTAATAGTCGTGCGGTTCCGGACTGAAGCGCCTAGAACCGCTCGGCCACCGCGGCCGGCTAGGTTACATTTGGTTTAAAATTGAAGAGAGAAGGGAATTATTTTACAAAAAAAATTACCTTGGCTTGTTGAAATTTTTTGCACAGATTTTTCCGTTATGTGTTTTCTGGGTCATTTCGCACTTCTTTAAAGTAGAAGGGTTGTATTTGTTTTCTTTTTGATTTTGCTTACTCTGCTTTTACTCGAAACTGACGCTGACTCTAGCACGTAACACCCTTCACTGGGTCACTGTATTGTTGGCGTTTCCCAGCGGACGGCGCGCGACTGAGGACTGCAGTGGCGTCGACGGCGGCGGCAGCTGCCGCGCCCGTTGGGCTCCCGTTTGCGCGGTGAGGGGTGAGCGGTGACGTGACGCTGCCTGCGATGTTTTCTTGGAAGCCGCCTCGAGTGCTATCTTCAGGGACTTCGTGATGTCTGTACTGTACCTCTTGGCGACCACGACTTTCTTATTTTCTTCTCACTGATAAGCTACCGGCTTACCTCTGAGTCGAGAGCCAAGGCACGAGAGCGCGTTAGCGACCTCACCACGGAGGGTGGTTTCGATGGGATGCCTCGCACCGTACTGATGAGCCAAATCATTATGATCAGCTGCTTCATAGCTTGTTGCTCCATCTTTGGAAAGTAATGCAGCAGAACTGCGTTGTATGTATTTGACAAATTGTTGGGACTGCGTGGTACGCCTTCGACAAGTTGTTGGGACTGCGGGGTACGGGTTTGACAAGTTGTTGGTAGGTGTCGGCAGGTGGCTACACGGCACCAAATGTCTATGCACAGGTCACGCAATTCCCGTAAATTACGGGCCTGTGGTTTGTAGGCACATGTATTTCACCGGGTTCAGACTGGTAGAATTTTGTGCCCAAGACACCGAAGTGAACTGACTATCATGATACTTGACTGCAGCACGATTATGAACTTGTGACACAGACACTTATCCTCACGGAAGATGTCTTCACCGTCGCGGAAGACGCCTAGCACAAAGCGCTGCAGATAGTTTGCAGTAATATTCAAGTAGTCTACAGCTGTCACGGTACTTTACATTTTTACCATAGATCCAATGGAAGCCCAAATGAAAGTCTCCCACAGTTCTATACTAGCCCTACTGGCCAGAGTTCGTGACGCGGTGCACGCTGTAATGGTACTTGAATTACGTAACCATTACGGCAGCTCACCTGAACCTCTCGATACCAGCAATATTCTACTGTGTTTCTGTAAAGTAGTTAACATGTTTCTGACGCAACATTCAGATTTGAATTCATTAATGTAGAGGTACTTTGATACATCGATATGTTTATGTTGCAATGATATTATTCTCATGTGTATTTTTTCTTTTGTCACTATGATCTTTGACATACTTGTAACTCTGATTTTTTGGCGCGCAAGCGATTATTAGTCAATTAGTAGTTAGAGAGTCGGACTTAGATACAGTCAAGTCTTGGACGTCATGTTGGAAAGGCGTATATTGTCGTCAGCTTACAAAATGTGAACTTTAACACTGAGGAAGATGTTTTCAAGTATGTTTTGTATTGTGAAGTGATGTTTTGTGTGTTACGTGATATTGCAACAAAAGTAATAAAAAAAGAAGAGTACCTTAAATTCGGTGTGCTGATTATTTTTTACATCACCATTGGGCTAAGTTTCAAAGGTCTAATCTTCAAGAATGGTTTGTGAAACACATCTATAAAACTTTTGAATATAGCAGAATAAAACCTAGGCCTCTTTGCATCCGAGCTTGAAATCATCACCACCCAGATTTACGACGACTGAGCCATGATTTTACGAGACCATCGTGGGAAACATGAAAAGATGAGTGCCTGGTTTATTCATTATTATATGAAATAACTTTATTAACTATGCTCTAATGACAACTGCCACACTTTGTAGTTGCCCGAAAACGCATTGTTTAGCAGCGTGAGCAACACCACAGTTATTATTAAATTTTGACCGTTGTTGTGGTGGGGTTGTTAGATAGTGTAACAATATTCGTGTTTCACCCGGCCAGGCGAGACGTTTCAGTTGATCCACTGTCGAATCTCGATGATCCCTTGCAGAATACAAACAATAATTGATGATGTCGTTGGGACAACATGGGAACACGTAGGGGTCAATTGGTTCAAATGGCTCTGGGCACTATGGGACTCAACTGCTAAGGTAAACAGTCCCCTAGAACTTAGAACTACTAAACTTAGAACAACTTAAACCTAACTAACCTAAGGACATCACATACACCGATGCCCGAGGCAGGATTCTAACCTGCGACCGTAGCGGTCGCGCGGTTCCAGACTGTAGCGCCTAGAACCGCTCGGCCACAACGGCCGGCCTACATAGGGGTCATCTAGCGGGGAACCCCATGTTGTATAGTGGTCGCTGAACAGTGTACTCCCAAATACTTGTGCCTGGGCCAGAATTGTACTCTGTCGTCAGACCTGTCGCCAGATTGCCGTCTTTCCTGCATTACAGAGCAGCTAGCCGCTGTACTCCCCATTCTGCGATGGTACGTGGACCTCCAACACAGAGCCGTGGCGGCTGGCGCTAGGGTACTCCACTTGCATCACTGATATCGATATTCGGCTGTCCTGCTATCTTTGACTGCTCCCCCGGCGGTTTTCCGGGTGAACATCTGACGAGTGAGTCTCCGGTCGGCGTTCAACGAGCCAGCTTGTGTTGAAAACAAGCCGCGCCGTGCTCGCCGCCTTTCTTTTAAATTTGTAATTTTACACCGAGTAATGCAGTATTTGCCTTATTATTCATAATAAAGCAACTGTGGGAAGTCTTATGCAAACTAAGAATAATTATTTTATTCTGACGCGGAAATGAGAGTACAGTAAAAGACATGCTGTCGTCATTGATGACTTTTTAAAATAGTTCAGCTCCCCGCTCTTACTCAATATGGCGTTTGTGTTGAGCATCTCGTTACTGACGGGTTCTGAGGTTATTACTGTCCTACTTATTTTTAACCGTCGAAAACTCTTCACGAATATTTCTTACATTTTTGATAAATAATTATTATTTCCAACGTTAAAACAACTGTTGCAGAAAGGTATGTACGATTTAGAAACGCTGTGTACTGCAGCACTGGACAGATCAAAATTAGAAAGCAGATAACGTACACTCACACCCTTAATTGAACTCTTTAACTCGAATGGCTCAACGCAAAGCTCCACTCACGGTCCTAACCGTGCTGATCTGCTACACACTACTGAATGAAGTCCGGTATCGGACTTGTGATTACAGTGTTCCAAAATTGCCTTTATTTGATAACCATTTTCTGCAGAGAATTTAGGAACTAAATTTGGTTAGAGACTCCTTTTTTTACTGTCCGCATGCAAGGAATTGCACTTCGGCGTCCATGAGCGCGAGTATTTGAATGCCCAATAATCAGGGATATGACAGGAAGTATCTTGAAAGCAAAAAATATGGTGAATATAGGCTCTAAAACGCATACCTTAAGAACCATCAACATTTATCCATCTTCGACACTGTGTAATAAATCTCTTTCACTGCAAGCTCTTTACTTTCGATGTTTTGGGAAGAAGTAGTATGGACCAAAACAATAAAAAGTCCTTGTCTAGTAAACAAGGGTTCTAAAATGGATAGCTGAAGAGTTATTGGTAGTTGTTTCACACTATCGAAGATGGACAATTCTGATAGCTCTTAAGGTACGCATTTTAGAACACATGTTTACTTGATTTTAAGTTTCGAATGATCGATCCTGTCATATTTCCAAATATTGGCCACCCCTACTGGGACACGCTGTATGTATATGGTCAAGCATATATCTGTTGGGCAGATACAGTCTGGGAAGCTTCTAAGAGTTTTGCCGGGTAGGTTATATTGAGAAATAATTGTTCGGAAAAAAATTCGATACGTAGCAACATTACCGAGTAAATTAGCACTCAAGCTAGCCTGTCAGGCCGTTGGGCTCGCAAATTCAAGCGCCCCGTTGCATGCAATTAGTGTCACTTGTTATCGGGGCGTAGATGACAACGCACGAGGCTACTCAGACTTTGGCTCGGGTCAGATCCTTCTACCGTCCTGCGTCCAGTTATAATATCGCTCTCTTGTTCGGTTTCGGAAACCAAACGAATGCGTCTATTGACACCGCCTCTGGCGGGTCGCTTGGATGTAGGCACATAACGGCCTGATTGACAAACTTTAATGATAATTAACTCGGAAAATCGTAATTCCAATCCCAAAGAAAGCAGGTGTTGACAGGTGTGAAAATTACCGAACTGTCAGTTTAATAAGTCACGGCTGCAAAATACTAACGCCAGTTCTTTACAGACGAATGGAAAAACTGGTAGAAGCCAACCTCGGAGAAGATTAGTTTGGATTCAGTAGAAATACTGAAACACGTGAGGCAATACTGACCCTACGACTTATCTTAGAAGATAGGTTAAGGAAGGGCAAACCTACGTGTCTAGCATTTGTAGACTTAGAGAAAGCTTTTGAGAATGTTGACTGGAATACTCTCTTTCAAATGCTGAAGTTGGCACGGGTAAAATACAGGGAGCGAAAGGCTATTTACAATTTGTAGAGAAACCACGTGGCAGTTATAAGAATCGAGGGACATGAAAGGGAAGCAGTGGTTGGGAAGGGAGTGAGACAAGGTTGTGGCCTATCCCCGATGTTATTCAATCTGTATATTGAGCAAGCAGTAAAGGAAACAAAAGAAAAATTCAGAGTAGGTATTAAAGTCCATGGAGAAGAAATAAAAACGTCGAGGTTCGTCGATGACATTGTAATTCTGTCAGAGACAGCGAAGGACTTGGAAGAGCAGTTGAACGGAATGGACAGTGTCTTGAAAGGAGGATATAAGATGAACATCAACAAAAGCAAAACGAGTATACGAAATGTAGTCGAATTAAACCAGGTGATGTTGAGGGAATTAGATTAGGAAATGAGACACTTAAAGTAGTAAATGAGTTTTGCTGTTCGGGGAGCAAAATAACTGATGACGGTCGAAGTAGAGACGATATAAAATGTAGACTGGCAATGGGAAGGAAAGCGTTTCTGAAGAAGAGTATAGACTTAAATGTCAGGGAGCCTTTTCTCAAAGTATATTTTTGGAGTGTGGCCATGTATGGAAGTGAAACATGGACAATAAATAGTTTTGACAAGAAGAGATAGAAGTTTTCCTAATGTGGTGCTACGGTAGAATTCTGAAGATTAGATGGGTAGATCACATAACTAATGAGGAGGTATTGAATAGAACTGGGGAGAAGAGAAATTTGTGGCACAACTTGACTAGAAGAAGGGATCGGTTGGTAGGACATGTTCTGAGGCATCAAGGCATCAGAAATTCATTATTGAAGAGCTGTGTTGAGGGTAAAAATCGTAGAGGGAGACCAAGAGATGAATAAACTAAGCAGATTTAGAAGGATGTAGGTTGCAGTAGGTACTGGGAGATGAAGAAGCTTGCACAGGATAGAGTAGCATGGAGAGCTGCATCAAACCAGTCTTTGGACTGAAGAGCACAACAGCAACAACAATAAGTCGGAAAAGACGCATCTTACGAAATTTTTTCTTAACAATTATTTCTCAGCACAAGAGACCCTGCAACACCCTTACAAGCTTTTCAGGTTATTTCTGACCAACTTGTATATTCCCGAATGAGATTTTCACTCTGCAGCGCACTGTGCGCTGATATGAAACTTCCTGGCACATTAAAACTGTGTGCCCGACCGAGACTCGAACTCGGGACCTTTGCCTTTCGCGGGCAAGTGCTCTACCATCTGAGCTACCGAAGCACGACTCACGCCCGGTACTCACAGCTCACTGGCAGAAGTAAAGCTGTGAGTACCGGGCGTGAGTCGTGCTTCGGTAGCTCAGATGGTAGAGCACTTGCCCGCGAAAGGCAAAGGTCCCGAGTTCGAGTCTCGGTCGGGCACACAGTTCTAATCTGCCAGGAAGTTTCACCTTGTATATTGATGACCCCTGATAATTTTTTGTCCGGACGGGAAATAAAAAGTGTATCAAGCAAATGTGTTAGTTATCAAGGGAACGTTGTTCCTTAAGAAGACATGGACAACAGCATGTCGTTTTAAATACGAGAGACGTTAAAGAAGTAATGTAACACCTTTTTTTACTGAAAGCAGGTTGATTTAATTCAGGATTCTGATAAACTACATTATTCTCCACTCTTATGTCTAAAAAAACCCTACTTTTTAAAACAATATCCGTTCAGTGCGATGACCTTATCCCACCTTGTATTGTGCTGTATTGCATGTTAACTGGGGGCCTAGAAACAACGGAGAGGCTCCGTCCCCGCTGCAGTCGCAGTGGTCTACAACCCCACGACGGCTACCGCAGCCCACTTCAGCCCTCCACCGCCCTACACCTAACCACTCTCTCAGGGATATTGTGCCGTTCGACCCTCGGCGGAAAGCCACCTCCCCCCAGGGAATACACCAGACGAGTGTAAACCCAATGTTTGCGTTATAGAGTAATGGTTGTGTACGCTTACGTTGAGAACTTGTTTGCGCAGCAGTCGCCGACATAGTGTAGCTGAGGCGGAATAAGGGGAACCAGCCAGCATTCGCCGAGGCAGATGGAAAACCGCCTAAAAACCATCCACAGAGTGGCTGGCTCACAGGACCTCGACACAAGTCCGTCGGGAGGATTCGTGCTGGGGACCAGGCGCTCCTTCCCACCCGGAAAGCCCTGCGTTAGAGAGCCCGACTAACCGGCCTGGCTTATACCACCTTACTATGAGGGCTTGTATGCCCGCATAGTATCCTCTATCGGTCGACGTCGGAGCCAACGTCTTGCTGCCTAAATAACCTCCCCATCGCAGCTTACTGCTTCCTGCGGAGTGCATCCTTCATTGGGCCAAACAGATGAAAGTCGGAAGGTGCGAGGATCGGGCTATAGGGTGCACGAGGAAGAGCAGTCTCGTCTTTTATTGCCATTGACGATGTTCGACAAAAAATTGGTCACGATCAACATCTTAACGCGCAAGCAGTTCGGCACGAATGGTCCTTCTTTGCTCTTTTTGGTGTACTGTTAGGCTACGAGCAACCCTACTGGCGCACGTCTTCGAGTAGCACTATCAACACAGGCGTATAGTTGTGCAGCGAGGTGTTTGATTGTGATCCATCGAGTGAAAATGCCGCAAGTTCCAATATTGCATTAAAGACAGCTGTGTGCGACCGTCCGGCACGCGGAGATCGGAAAGGTTTGCGCGACCCTGTTGCGATAGTGAAAAACTCCTCGCCCAACGACTCACACTGCTTTTGTTCACTGCCAGGGCTCCGTAGACATTCTGCAAACACCCGTGAATAGCTGCGAATCTCTGGTTGGCAACTCAGTGCTTGGAAAGCTCCGTTACAGACGCCATTTTGTAGGCTACATAGAGTGCGGTCACCTGCCACAGCTTCAGAAACTATAGGGGCTGAAGCGGAATATTCCACGATGTTCCTCGACAAATTCCGCATTTTTTCAACCTAAAATGGTCGATAAAAAGTGTAACATTACTTACTGAACATACCTCATTGTTGTTGTTGTAGTCTTCATTCCAGAGACTGATTTGATGCAGCTCTCCATGCTACTCTATCCTGTGCAAGCTGCATCTCCCAGTACCTACTGCAGACTACATCCTTCTGAATCTGCTTAGTGTATTCATCTCTTGGTCTCCCTCTACGATTTTTACCCTTCACGTTGCCCTCCAATACTAAATTGGTGATCCCTTGATGCCTCAGATATGCCCTACCAACCGAACCCTTCTTCTAGTCAAGTTGTGCCACAAACTTCTCTTCTTACCAATTCCACTCAATACCCCCTCAATAGTTACGTGATCTACTCATCTAATCTTCAGTATTCTTCTGTAGCACCACATTTCGAAACCTTCTATTCTCTTCTTGTCCGAACTATTTATCGTCCATGTTTCACTTCCATACATGGCTGCACTCCATACAAATACTTTCAGAAACGATTTCTTGACACTTAAATCTATATTCGATGTTAACAAATTTTTCTTCTTCAGAAACGCTTTCCTTGCCCTTGGCAGCATACATTTTATATCCTCTCTGCTTCGACCATCATCAGTTTTTTGCTCCCCAAATAGCAAAATCTCCTTTACTACTTTAAATGTCTCATTTCCTAATCCAATACCCTCACCATCACCCGATTTAACTCGACTACACTCCATTATCCACGGTTTGCTTTTGTTGATATTCATCTTGTATCCTCCTTTCAAGACACTGTCTATTCCGTTCAACTGCTCTTCCAAGTCCTTTGCTGTCTCTGACAGAATTACAATGTCATCGGTGAACCTCGAAGTTTTTATTTCTTCTTCATGGATTTTAATACCTACTTCTAATTTTTCTTTTGTTTCCTTTACTGCTTGCTCAATATAGAGATTGAATAACATCGGGGATTGGCTACAACCCTGTCTCACTCCCTTCCCAACCACTACTTCCCTTTCATGTCCCTCGACTCTTATAACTGCCATCTGGTTTCTGTACGAATTGTAAATAGCATTTCGCTCCCTGTATTATACCCCTGCCACCTTCAGAAAGACATCCCTTATAACACCCAAAATTTTTATTCGGTACTCCACTTCCTCTCCTCAAGAAATATTCAGAAACAGACCGCCGTGTACCATTTATATAATCATGCCATTATTAGAAAGGTAACACAAAATTGAGTTTGACATTCCTGTAGTAGGACACCTCGCGTAACGTAACTCATCCGTTTTCTGTTCAAATGGTCCATATGGCTCTGAGCACTATGGGACTTAACTTCTTAGGTCATCAGTCCCCTAGAACTTAGATCTACTTAAACCTAACTAACCTAAGGACATCACACACATCCATGCCCTAGACAGCATTCGTACCTGCGACCGTAGCGATCGCGCGGTTCCAGACTGTAGCGCCTAGAACCGCTCGGCCTCCCTGGCCGGCATCCGTTTTCTCTAGTTGATAGTAAACAAATGGGAGTGCAAGGAAAACTCACACCAGTCAATAGGTCATCCGTGTTCAGTTGAAGGTTACTGTGATTACAGTGCACACCAACGAAAAGAAGATGACTGACTGAATGATCGGTGTGCGTTTTCTTGCGTTTTAAATAATTTACTGTCGACGCTAGTAAGTGGCGAGTGCTTGTACAGGAGAGACAAATTTCTTCTGAGCTGGTAGAAAAGTACGGCAACAATATACCGTCATGTGACACTATTTAAGTACCGCAGACCCTTTGGAAGTGCTCAGACAATTCTGAATTTATGAAAAACGGGGTGGCAGACCATCTCTCAGTGAAGAATTGGGACTGAAAGAAGTCGAGACCCTGGCGTTCGGAGAACGTCGTATCACACTCGAGGCGACAGTGGGACCATCAACGTCAGTCATGGATCAGGTTTTCTACATCTCGTACGACGTTTTGAACATAACAAATGTCTCTGTCTGTTGGGTTCTTTGATGGCCCATATCCACACAAGCAGTGTACCAAACCTAGGTAGAATTGTAAATTTAACAAAACTACACTGATCAACAAGAACATTATGACCATCTGCATAAAGGTCGATACGTTTACCTTTGACACGGATAACAGCGGTGACGAGTCGTGCAATAGAAACAATGAGCCCTTGGCAGGTCCCTGGATGGAGCTGGCACCATATCTGTTACGTCTGCCACAGACAGCCCCTACCAGGCAGACTATACTCGAGACATCCCTGTGTACCATATAGCATAAACAAGCACTTGCAGACGCAACCAAGATGAAAACAATTCTTCAAAACAAACAGAACTTGCTAGAGACTAATGCGAACCTTTTTCTGCAGAGGTCGCCTCACAGTTACAGGGAAAGTTGGAGTACTCTTCCGGCCTCCGCCTGGTTATAAGGCCAGCGCAGCAGCAGTACAGCCAGTTCCTTGCCGAGCTAGGACCAGCTCCGGCGGACCTCACTGACGCTCTTGATGGATGGTAGTCTACAAGTTATTTGTTTTTATACGTATATAGCGATTGTTCGAGAAGTGTAGTTCAGTTTCAATAAACGACATAATACTGAGTGTTCTACAATACTGAGTATTCTCCAACATCTGCACACACAAGTCACATAAATCTCGTAAATTCCAGGGAGGAGGGCAATGAGCTCTGACATCACGTTCAATCGCATTCTTTATGTGTTCTTTCGGATTCAAATCTGGCGACTTGGGGGACAACACTTCAATTGGAACTTATGTGGATACGGTGTCTGTTCTTTCAGACATGTCCGAAAGAACAGACACCATATCCATATAAGTATGTCGTTCTGGCAATACCGGCCATGACCTTCTTCTTCTGTGCGGATGCATACATATTCCACGAACTCTTACGGGACTTGGAAGAATGTCTTCCACGAGTAATGAGAGTGTTAGGGTGGGACACTACGAATGTAGTGTATGGACATACAAGGTAAGAATATGGGTCTCGCGGGAGGCGTGCGCGAGATAGTCCCTGCAGTCGCACTATCCTCTGTGCTCTCCGGGGCTCAGAAGGATAGAGCGACTGCCATGCAAGCAGGAGATCCCGGGTTCGAGTTCCGGTCGGGGCACACATTTTCACCTGTCCCCGTTGATATACATCAACGCCCGTCAGCAGCTGAAGGTATTAATATGATTCTAAATTCAATTGGAACTCGCCACTGTGTTCCCTGAACCACTCCATCATACTACTGGCCTTATGACATGCTTTACTTTGTTGAAAAATGCCGCTGCCATCGGAAACAGAAACATGATTGTCGTGAAGATGTGTATGTGGTCTGCAGCCAGTGTACGATGCTCCTCGGCCTTCAGGATGCCTTGCACGAGCTCCATTGCACCCGTGGATGCCCACGTTCATGTTCTCCAGAGCATAATGGAGCCGCCGCCAGGTTGCCTCCGTCCCGCAGTATACGTGTCAAGGAACTGTTCCCCTGGAAGACGAGGGATTCGCCCTTCCCGCCGGCATGATGAAGAAGGTATCAGGGGGATTCATCAGACCAACGATCTGTCTTTTCGCCAACGTCCATTGCCGATGGTCATGAACACATTTCAGTCGTAGCTGCCGATGTCGTGGTGTTAACATTGGCATATGCATAAGTCGGTTTTACCTCGACTCCGCCACGCACTGAGGACACTCACCACAGCACCCCTCGAATACCCGACAGGTCATGGAGTTTCCGAAATGCTCGTGCCGATCCTCTGGGTCATCACAGTCTGCCCTCGGTCAAACTCAGATAGATCGCGCGCCTTCTCCTTTCTACACGCGGTCAGCTCGCCTACTAACACAACATCCACCGTGCGTGTGTCTGACTAGCAGTCATTGCTGACGCTCCTATCACCTGGGGCGGTTTATATCGATAGTAGTTTGATGGTCATGATGTTCTGGCTGATCTGTGTATATCATACCAAAGACCGTTTAAAGTATCCAACACGTTTGAACTATATACATAGACTAAAGCGACAAATGAAAATTTGTACCAAAGCTGGAATTCGAACCCAGGTCTCTTGCTCACTAGGCAGATGCGCTAATTGCTACGCCACGCCGGCTGGGGTGGCCGAGCGGTTCTAGGCGCTACAGTCCGGAACCGCGCGACCGCTACGGTCGCAGGTTCGAATCCTGCCTTGGGCATGGATGTGTGTGATGTCCTTAGGTTAGTTAGGTTTAAGTAGTTCTAAGTTCTAGAGGTTCGAATCCTGCCTCGGGCATGGATGCGTGTGATGTCCTTGGGTTAAGTTAGGTTTAAGTAGTTCTAAGTTCTAGGGACTGATGACCTCAGCTGTTAAGTCCCATAGTGCTCAGAGCCATTTGAACCATTGTAAATTTCGATAAGGCGGACTTTTTTTTGTGCATTCCAACCGTACTCCACTTTCAGCCTCATACCTTGTGAGGTGGTTAATTTTGTCACGTATTTTAAAAACGCACAGATCAACAGTAAAAGACTGTTCCTGCTCGCTTTTAGTGTTATGGCCCCCGTACACGATCAAACAATTTGTCACACTGTACTAAGTTTGCCAACAACTGTACAGTGTGAGGTGCTGCTTGGCGTGTTTGTCAAGCATAGCTTGTGTCTGATGTGTTTGTGAGAAATTTTAACCGACGGAAATTTTGACAAGACGGCGGGCGTTGTATCTACGATGTTTCGCGGCATAAGTTTAGTGAAAATGTGTTTTACTACAATTTATCTCATTGTATCGTGAGTTTCCACAACTATGGAAACTACGATCAAGGATAAAAACAAAATAGCACTGACAGTTAACAAAATGCAAGAAGTATCATATCTTTCCCAGCCGTATATGAAGCAGAAAGAGAATATGAACAAAATATTTTACACATAACATACAAGTGGGAGTGCCATGAAATAAAGGAAATAGGACTCCGGTTCAACTATGGACGGTGTAGGCAATATGTTCCCACGTTGTGGTATTTTAATGAACTGTCATTGGAAGACAATTTAGAAAAGAATACATTTCGGTATGTTTGTTTTATTTTCCGAAGTGAGGGCGAAGTAGCTCTAAAACTAGTTATTAAAAGTTCCACTGTCCATCCCAAAAAATTGATGTAATCCTTAGGTTCTCAGTGTAACATTTCCCTTAACAGGTTTTCATGTGTGCATTTCTCTCTCATTTTAAATCATTCCCTTGAACAGCGACTTGTTTACCACTTCTTTCTTAAACACAGAGCGAGTGTCAATGCTATAAACGCTTTATCTGCATTTGCACCCATTACCATGAACGCCAAAATACGAAACACACGAGAAACGGCTACCTCAAATGTAAAGCTAAACTGACAAGCTTTCATGGTACACATATTAGCCTGTTTGACACATCCGTGACTAGATAAAAACGAATTTGACACACAAGTTTGCTCTGTTACGAGAGCCTTAACAATTTTTAAAAGTATTACTTTCCATTCGAAGAAAGTCGATGCAATCATCAGCTTCAGAGAGTAACATTTACTTTAGCATATTTTTCATGGGTAGATCTCTCTCTCACTTTAAGCCATTCCCTGGATCAATGTCTTCTTTTCTTCTTCTTCTTCTTTAAACAGAGTGCCAAAGGCAATGCCAGGACCGCTTTGTCTGCATTTCTGCTCATTCACACTGCTGTCAAAATACTCACGAACACGAACAGCGTCTGTTTCAAAATGATATTAAACTGACAAAATTTGTTTGTACGTTAAGGACTTGTTTGACAAATGCGAGTCTGGACAAGGACCCATTTGATACGCAAGTTTGCTCGTTAACGTGGGCCTTAGGATTGGCGCCAACGATTAGGAAGGTCTATGGCAGGGTGGCTTGGGTGCGAAGAGAACAGCGCGGGTCGTCAGATCAGAATGTTCTTTACATTTATAATGACCCTCGCACATTGCCATAATAGAGGAGAACGCGATTCCCAACTATCTTGTCGTTAATCGGCTGTCACTTTCCAGCAAAATGTTGGACCGACGCATCGGCCCCTGCAAAAAGGACGCGGTCTCTTGCCGTTCGACAAATCCAGATTGACGCCATTTACAGGCCTGCCTCTTGTCCTGACGTCGAACTGTCGGACGCTGTGCGCCGGGTCGAAGACTGCTTTTATCAAACGCTACTCACATACAATGATGTTCTCAGCATCATAATTACGACTTCAGCGATGACGACATATTGCGCCGATCGTGAACGACGTTAGAATACACATCAGATACTCACACTGAAGGAGACTGATGAAAGAAAAAAATAATTTTGAGTTGGCATACAGAATTCAGTCATCACTATCAACTGAAACGCCATGTTATGGTGCCGTGTTCGCAAATCGTACTTCTGGGAGTTCCCGTAGCTCTGTCCGAAATTTGCTGCGATAAATTCAATGCGGTCGCCCTTCACAGAAATATGCGCCTTTTGTGTACAGCAAGTTCAAGCAGTTGCGCGGCTAAAAAACTAATGTAGGTGCTTCATGTGTTAGCTAAAGTACGCAGTTTCACCAAAGAAACGATAATGTGATGTAGAGTTGGTATCTCCTCGAATCTGACTAATAACGACGTGTTCCTTACGAGTTAGCTTTTCATTATTTAATTATACGGAATTTCGACGCGTTAATAATATTCTAAGCACAATATATAGGCTTGCTGGATTTTTCTGCATTCATTATGGACATGGGCTACTTTTTTGTTTGCTCCCTTAAACAAATGTTCTAAGGCACATTGCTGTCTACGAATATAACAATATTTTTTGAATACTTAATCAACGCTTTAATTCTGATATTAAATACGGAATTTATAGTTGTTAAACACATAATGTCGGTGTTACAGAAAACGTTTAATATTGTTATTGAACAGGAAGTACATTTTATCCGTTTCCGTCTAAGTATCACCTTATCGAGGATCCAACGGCATAGAACTCCACCTGCAGTAAAGGTACGATCATCAAAATGAGGAATGCGTACTACAAAAGTGCAATGGACGCAGTGCCGTTGTTGGCGAACTAATATTTAAAGCATAATATGTTTCTAACAATAGGTGGGGAAGCCTTTTTCTTACTGCAGGATACTGTTTCTTTTTCTTTATCTGTGGTATCAACGTTCGATACCACACTTGTTAGGGGTTGCAGTTATCGACCGCGGTCCGTATCAGTATCTTTGGACCCGCGAGTTCCGATCAGCGCCGCTTCGCGGGTTCTATCAAGTTCCTAGCAAACTCTCGTCCACTCTTGCTCGGGACGTCAAGTAGTAAAGCAGCATAGCCTTCAGCTGATAGGAAGCAACCTCTAACAAGGCGCTTAGTAACGTATGGCCTAAGTGAGGCCTCAATAGCAATCTGTTTATAATTATATATATGCAGCCCAGAAGAATCCTTTACAACCAGTTAAGTAAAATATATATTATTTTTTACCAACGACTTCTAATTATTTTAGTCGTTGCAGATCCAGACCATGCAGCCAGCACCTGTCGTCACTGACAAACCTGCTGTGATTTATATGTTCCTATTTAGCATTGGCCACCAGTCAACATTGGCGACGACTCGTTCGTCGTCATCATAACACTATCTATCATTCGTTCTTTGCAGTGTTGTAATTGCCCATTGAATTTTGCAGGTATTATAAAAATGTATGCTCTGTATGGCTATAGAAATTTAAACGTCAAGTGAGAAGAATGAAATACATTCTAAATACATTTCTTTTCAATTACTATTCTGGAGCAAAGGTAACGGAGGCAACTGTAAACATTTTTACCGTCGGCGAGGAGAATGTGATTGCGGAACTCTCGTGAAGACGTTTGTTGTCGTCTGAAAGAAGTCTCTAATGATCTTGATATCGATGATACAGTAAACCCTACCCTTCCTTTCTTCCTTCCTTCCTCCCTCCTTTCCTTTCTTCTAAGGATGATTTATTATGTGGGGGGGGGGGGGGGGGGTGTTATGAAATTCAGTAAGAACACACGTATGACTTCGACAAAGACATTTTGAACACTTCAAATCCGTATGAGCCACGACAGTCACCAAGGGTATGACGAGATGTGACCATTCAAACATCGTGGGATATCTTATTTTAGCAGGGAAGGTGCAGAGGATGACCACAGCACCTTTCAAACGACGAAACGACACAGACCAGTGCCTGACAATTTGTGAATATCTACTTGTTCCTCATCTAGTTCTTGAATAGTCTAAATCGTTCCTGTCTGAGATTGTTAGAGATGACGCCATCTGCAACCAATAGTTTTCCAAGAGTGGAATCGTAAATGTTGGCATCTGTTGCTAACAGCGCAGGTAGGTTGCGGACGCACCAGCAGTAATAGTGTATAAGGTTCTCAGACAAGATGTTAACGCACGGCTGTATGAAGTGAACACGACGAAAATGGCGTCAGCTGCCGATTCTGTAAGCGCCGTGTTCTACAAATATTATCGCCAGATTCTCTCTTATTAGTTCTCGTTTTGACAATTATTTAAATAATGAATGGAGTTGTAGAACTCTGCAGACAACGCAGCGGCTTTATTCCACAGTCCCCTGGAACTGGAATATCGCCACAGAAAATGGAGAAGTACTGATCGTAATTTCTGTATGCTATTTATTTCGAGTATACCTTCTATCGCAGCTTATCAACGCTAAGAAACTGTGCCGCGAGGCAACTTTTTGTTACGAGCTCCCACGCTCGTTAAAAGCTTGTAGTGTTTCAGAAGCAATGAACTACTTAAAATTGTTTACTCTCTTTGGAACTGGAGAAAAAAGAATACAATAGACTCAGATCCATCAAAAAAATTGTGTTTAACACAGATCAAATGACAGTTTGCTAGCTCTACTACAAGTGATATGGATTTGGGAATACAGTCTAAGGACCTAACCTATTTCTAAAAGTTTTTCAAAAAAGAGGCAAAATAACAGAAAATTAAAATTACAGATTTTGCCATCATTGTGCGTTTGGACCCTAGCGCAATGTCAATTCTCGAACTTTTGTTGGAGCAATACAGACACCAGCCGTTACATTCGTAGGAAACGGGCCCCATTACATGCCTGAAACTCTTACTGCTACTGCCAATACAGAGTGGTTGACGAACAAAAGGTACAAACAAAAGGGGAGAGCAGAGTACAGAAGACATGCAAATAAATCTGGCAAACATAGGTCGGGAAACCTGTGGTTTTTCCGAAACGACTTGTTATGACTGAGTACGTGAAAGCCACCGCGAAAATCCGAACTTCAGGTGTTCGCTTGATGACAAACAGAAGACAACAAGTGTTTCCCATAATAACTGTGCATGTGAAGCCAAGCATCGGCACGCCATCACAATGTGTGCCGGAGTTCATCGGCACTATTAACAGGGCTGGAATACACCATAGTTTTTAAATATCCCCACACAAAAAAACCAACGGGTTCAAATCGAGGGACCTGGGTGGCTTTGGTATTGGCGAACCACAACCAATACAATTGTTGTCGAAGATTAGTACTACGTATTCCAGAACAGCTACATGAAAATGCACCGGTGCAGCATCTTGCATGTAGCACATACGGATCTTTTCATCATATGTAATAACATCCAAACTTCGTTAACAGTGTTGTAACATTGGCATATGTCGTGTCGGAGGAATCAACAGTTTCCTGATGTATGTGTAATACTATAAGTTCGTGGTGTCATTGTTCTTTATTCGTCCCTTTCGTTAGTACCTATAATAGTCAGTATTTGGCAGCGCCGATACGAGGTCAGACAAGTTATTTACCCTGTTTCCTGGGAACTTGAAAGCTGATTAGCTGCTTCTTGATGTCATTTGTCACTGGCTTCCTCGGACGAAATTGGCCTTCGTCCTGAAGTAAATAAATTTTAATTTTGGTTAAAAGATTACAGCTCTTGTGGAAACACTTAAAAGTCCTTAGTGGCTGTGGACCCGAAAGTAATGATGCGGGTTTACATGAAGGACCTTCCTTAAGCTGTTTGTCCAATCCAAGTTCGGAAGAGGGTGTGAACAGCCAATGGCAGTAAAGTTTAAATGTCGTGGCATCCTCTGTTTGTAAAAGGCCTGGGATTCGGTGGACTATAGTCCAGTGGTCAACATTCCCAAGAGGAAACGCTGACAAATATAAATAGATAATCTTGCACTGTACAGTGTAGTTACTACATTGAACTAACATGAAACACCTTTCTGGACATACATTTCCTTACTGGGCAGATTACGAAAAGTTATATGTGTCAGTCATATTTTTAAAATGTAATAAATGAAAAAAATGTATCTCCCGTCTCATAGCAAAATAATCCGTTCATTACATATGTCATCGCGAAATTGCCTACTGAGCAAGGTGACTGGTTCTGGATGGGGTGCCCACCCCCAGCCAGTAAGAATAACTGCCCTGTCACTCTGCTACCCCGCTGCCGAATATGCCGCTACAGTGTGGTACAGCTCTGCACATGCAAATAAAGTGGACACCACCCTAAACGGAACCTGCAGGCTGATCACAGGCTGTCTAAAGCCAACGCTAATACAGAAGCTGCATACACCTGCAGGTATAGGCCCTCCCGATATTAGACGCGAGATAGCTGCTAGCAATGAGAGGCATAAAGGTCTGCAATAACCCGGATCACCCCTTGCACGAACATCAGGCACCACCACATAGACAGTAGTCCAGGAAGAACTATATACAGTCTTCTGTTCCAATTGACAGAGATCAAAGTATACCCAGGGCTGAACTGTGGAAGAAAAGACATCTTGTCCATCCAGAGTGAGATATAGTTGAAGAAACTCTGCCGCCTGGTCACCAAGAAGGATAGTGCACATGTAAGTATTTGAACAGACTGCGCTCCGGCATTGCTAGAACGAAGGATAACTTGAAGAAATGTGGCGTCGCACAAGGCGGAGACACATTGTGTGAGTGTGGAGATGAACAAACTACAAGCTGTCTCCTGAAGTGTTGTCTCTGCCCATATATACAGGACTGGAACTGGCCTTGGATTATAGCAACGCAGTCAG